>NC_088300.1:38657497-38976184 GCF_032854445.1 Liolophura sinensis | reverse complement strand
AACTGAAAAATGTGACAAGGCTGTATAACATTGAACTGATGTACTGGTAATGCCTACATGACCCTGAACTATGTTTGAAGTCAGCTGAAATTTAGATTTACATTTAGACCATTTTACTCCCATACATACTCCTATTACAGTTAAAAATGAACGTAGATACATATTTATATAAAAGGAATAATATTATAGGCCAGTCTTGCATGGTTTTTAAACTTACTGCTTTTTTTTACTTCAAATATGTTACCTGCTTCTCAATCGCTGATGCTTTTCATGCAGTGACTCGTTTTTGTTCACAAAATTATAAGAAGCGTTAGTACAATTAAAGATAAGAAAACATATTATACTGATGATGAAACTGTAATGACATAATACTGGTACTGACGAACTATTAAAAACAACCCATCCTAAAGTTTGTCCCTAGCACGAATAATGATGGTCACGGTGCATGTAAAGTATGCAATCGTAAAGTAGAGATCTACTGGGTTAGTTGAAATAAATATGAAAACTCGAGGGTGTAGAATTAACTAACGACGTAATGGTACAAAAATTCCCACCCAGTACTACATTTACAGTGTAACAGAACACAGTATGAAACTTAATGTCGAGATTAAATGGAAATAACGGAGACAAAGTTTGTGATTCGGGACCAAAAAGGGATCTCTACCAATGTCCCCAGTTAAAAAACACAGCTGACCCTCATCAGAAACAGGAGGAGGTATACATTTATTTATTTCGGCATGCACTCATTTACTGTTTTACACTGTTTTTGCTCAAGAAAATTTCACGAGTCTGAGCGGTTATATAGTCATCAAAATCTCACCATTTCTGCAGGTACGTGACATACCTCCCCGTGCAGTCACATTTCAAACCATACTTGGATAAAAACAAGTGTCTAAATAAAGCAGACGTTTTCATCGATTCTCCTGAATGGCTTATCCAGCTATTTGACTCATTTTTCGGACAAGCTTGAGAGGTAGGCATTTTGTGGAACATAAATTGATCAGGAATATACCACACTGCCAATTTTTTTTAGACATGCATGTATACATGTAAAGAATCAGGACTTGCATCCATGTACGTGTAATGATGTTGATCTTAATAACCTAATTACAGCGTATGGGCCGCTCTACGCTTCCTTTACATCACTGCCACCACTAGACAAGCTTGACCTTTGAAGCATGTACGTTGAACGTAAGCTTAGCCTAACCACTGGTGTTCTCGCGCGAAACTACTTCACCAGCGTTCATCAATAACATTGTTTCAGCTGTTTGATTAGAACGACAGTGTGCACAATCTGGACAGAATGAACGTGTATAAAGTATTTTAGAAACAATGGCTTACACAATTTTTGTATTTTCTGACAACACTTCCTGCCTCTTCACCGCGATCGTTTTATTATCGTTCTTGTTTCAATCGGAGAGAAATGGGGAGTAAAAACATTGTTCGCGAACAGTCATACTAAATTATGACATATGAAACCTTGTTTTTATGTTGGATAACACGAGAATAGTGATCCGAAAATACTCCATGAGTACTACTCTACTAGTCTGCCCCAAAAGACAGGAATGAAAAACAGAGTACACTACTTAGACCCAAGCTACTTTTATCTGCTCAAAGCCCGTCTTATGCCCCCGGCTTTAGTCGTCGCGTGATTTACACAAATAAGTATAAAATTTGGAGCAAAAGTTTGATTAGGTCAACGGCTGACAGGCTAAGAGTACTGTTTCAAAACTAGTTAGCCAGTAGGTAATTAGGAGGCAGTTACTAGGCGTGAAATTGAATTTTTTTTTCACGTAAGCATACGCTCTCAAGCTTAATTATATCATATGAATCACAGGTGTTTCATATTCAATAATACATTTTTTTTTTGTCTCTGAGCACTGACACAAATATCGAATATTGAAACATAAAAGAGCACATATGAACAAACACATGTAGTTTACAAACTGTTTCAATACTTCACGGGGAAGTTTAGCAATGAATGCACATGTCATAACATTGAACACGTGGGAAGAAGGCTCGAATGAAACTAACTCGTAAGCCAAAGGTTTTTCTGAAGATAAAACGATCTTTGATGCAAGAGTTGGTTCACTTGGTTAAAACAACCATACACCTATATACAAGCGCATATACCTCTACACTGCCACGTCATCACAAACCCGGGCAAATACCTAACTCAATTTGTACATATGTACATTGTACCTGAGCTTTGTTTTGATAAGCAATTATTTTCCACGTCATTGAGTTCAGCAGCTCAATGAAGCTTACCATTACAAACCCGAACACCTTGATTATGTACATCATATACAGCAATCATAATACTAAAAGCATGCACAATCAGCTTTCACAGACTTTGTTTTTGTTTCATTATATAACAAATGATATAAATGTGATAAAACCATAAGCCATAAATATATATACATTTTGACAATATTAACAGCTTATTTGGTAAGACAAAGACTCACTGGTTTCTGGCTGAGTAAACAGGGAAATGCAGCCAGATGTTTTCTGTCACTTTCACGGAATAAACTACAATATGTTGGTATGATCTTTGTGAACAACAAGAAAATGATACTCTATCAACATTCATCTAACAACCAAAATGATTTATACAAAGTGAATGTTTATGTCAAAGACAGCTCTCATTAAGCACTAAGAAAATGCCCCACTACTGAGAAACAATACTGAGCTATGGCCCCATGTAAGTACAGCACCATGTAGATGCTGTCTAAGGGAGGGCCTTATCACTGAGCTATCTTCCCAAGACACCACCAGATGGCGCTTTGCCTATCATGGTCCTTGGAAATAACTCAACATTGTTTCTAATATTAAAAGCAATAGATTAAGCCTTTAGGCTGCCGTACATGTTCGGCTCTCTACACTCCCAGCACGAGAAAAGCAAACATGACATAGGATTCATCCACATTTACTGATGTGGTCTGGACAAGCTCTGGACAATGTTTCTTGAACCAATCGTGAGGTTTATACCTGTGACTTGATTTACATTTAGAAATACAGGTTTTGATATTCTGTCGCTGTGTGTCAGGTCAGACTCGCATGTAGACATACAGGTACTGGTATACTGTCACTGTGTGTCAGGTCTGATTCTCATGCAGACATACAGATACTGGCATACTGTCACTGTGTGTCAGGTCTGATTCTCATGTAGACATACAGGTACTGGTACACTGTCAATGTGTTAGATCTGATTCTCATGTAGACATACAGGTACTGGTATACTGTCACTGTGTGTCAGGTCTGATTCTCATGTAGACATGCAGGTACTGGTATACTGTCACTGTGTGTCAGGTCTGATTCTCATGTAGACATGCAGGTACTGGTATACTGTCACTGTGTGTCAGGTCTGATTCTCATGCAGACATGCAGGTACTGGTATACTGTCACTGTGTGTCAGGTCTGATTCTCATGTAGACATACAGGTACTGGTATACTGTCACTGTGTGTCAGGTCTGATTCTCATGTAGACATACAGGTACTGGTATACTGTCACTGTGTGTCAGGTCTGATTCTCATGCAGACATACAGATACTGGTATACTGTCACTGTGTGTCAGGTCTGATTCTCATGCAGACATACAGGTACTGGTACACTGTCAATGTGTTAGATCTGATTCTCATGTAGACATACAGGTACTGGTATACTGTCACTGTGTGTCAGGTCTGATTCTCATGTAGACATGCAGGTACTGGTATACTGTCACTGTGTGTCAGGTCTGATTCTCATGTAGACATGCAGGTACTGGTATACTGTCACTGTGTGTCAGGTCTGATTCTCATGCAGACATGCAGGTACTGGTATACTGTCACTGTGTGTCAGGTCTGATTCTCATGTAGACATACAGGTACTGATATACTGTCACTGTGTGTCAGGTCTGATTCTCATGTAGACATGCAGGTACTGGTATACTGTCACTGTGTGTCAGGTCTGATTCTCATGTAGACATACAGGTACTGATATACTGTCAGTGTGTGTCAGGTCTGACTCTCATGCAGACATACAGGTACTGATATACTGTCACTGTGTGTCAGGTCTGACTCTCATGTAGACATACAGGTACTGATATACTGTCACTGTCTGTCAGGACTGATTCTCATGTAGACATACAGGTACTGTCACTATACCGTCAGTGTGTCAGGTCTGATTCTCATGTAGACATACAGGTACTGGATTACTTTCACTGTGTTAGGTCTGACTCTCATGTAGACATACAGGTACTGATATACTGTCACTGTGTGTCAGGCCTGATTCTCATGTAGACATACAGGTACTGGTACACTGTCAATGTGTTAGGTCTGACTCTCATGTAGACATACAGGTACTGATATACTGTCACTGTGTGTCAGGTCTGACTCTCATGCAGACATACAGGTACTGATATACTGCTGCTGTGTGTCAGGTCTGATTCTCATGTAGACATACAGGTACTGATATACTGTCACTGTGTGTCAGGTCTGATTCTCATGTAGACATACAGGTACTGGTATACTGTCACTGTGTGTCAGGTCTGATTCTCATGTAGACATACAGGTACTGATATACTGCTGCTGTGTGTCAGGTCTGATTGTCATGTAGACATACAGGTACTGATATACTGTCACTGTGTGTCAGGTCTGATTCTCATGTAGACATGCAGGTACTGGTATACTGTCACTGTGTGTCAGGTCTGATTCTCATGTAGACATACAGGTACTGGTATACTGTCACTGTGTGTCAGGTCTGATTCTCATGTAGACATACAGGTACTGATATACTGTCACTGTGTGTCAGGTCTGATTCTCATGTAGACATACAGGTACTGATATACTGTCACTGTGTGTCAGGTCTGATTCTCATGTAGACATACAGGTATTGGTATACTGCCACTGTGTGTCAGGTCTGATTCTCATGTAGACATACAGGCACTGGTACACTCTCACTGTCTGTCAGGTCTGACTGCCAAGTAGACATACAGACACTGGATTACTGTCACTATGGGTAGAAAACATGTACTGGCTTGTGTACTGTCAGTATATGCTAAACCAGAGTGGAGTTCTAGACCAAACTCACATACAACCACTTGGAGAAACACCACTTGGTACATCTGGCAATCCTGTGTGATACCTCATGGGTATACTTTGGCTGATATGTTCACGGCACAAGGGGATTTACATGTACGACCACTGTGATACAGCTGTTTATATCAAGCACTAACTGTGCCTTAACTCTGTACAGGAGCTGATCATGAAATCTCAATCTTTGCTGAATTTCAGCACTCTATAAAAACAAAAGTACATACACCAATGAAAATCAGGATATTTTCAAAGCTGGAGGTTAAGAAGCATCTATAACAATACAAGGCTATTGAAAGGTTTGTCCCAGAACAAAGCCTGCCACAGTCACTTCCTTCCACGAGCCCTGTAGGTAATACCAGCACTAATTATCTCAGCTCGTAAGATGCTAGGGGTACATAAATATGGTCACATTTATTCCCAGGTTTCCATGATCGGCGAAAAGCTGGGCTATATTAGTGTCAAACACAAGACAGTCACTGCTCATGATAGCTGATTGCACACCATCATGAATACTTCGCGGAGTTGCTTCCCATGTCAGCCGGCGTTTATGGCCATGTAACTCCAGCCTGAAAAAAACAAAAAAGGGCTCTTTATTTTCTTGACGTGTGTTTTGTGTTGCACTCCATACTACATGTACTGAATAGTTTATTTCTATATATCATTGGTGTTTTCACACCATACACAACAATATTTCAGTTTCACTTACATGACGGTATACGAGTTTACATTATGGTGGGAGGAAACTGGGCAGAACCTGGGGTAAACCCACGAACATCTGTAGGTTGCTGCCAAACCTTTCCACATCAGACAGCGAACTTGGTGCAAACCACCACTTATTCTAAATGACAGACAATCATATCAACCTAACTTCTCTGCTCATTCATCTAATTCCCCTAATACATGTGTGTATGTGTGTGTGTGGGGGGGGGGGGGGGGGGGGGGGGCAATCTTAGGGATAGACAGCTAGCCATTCACCTGTCAAAATGGACACCTGAAGTTGAAAACATCCCCAACTGGACACCCTTTATCAGCCCTTACAAGGCGGAAACTGTTCACCCTATTCCAACAAATGGACTAAAAACAGGCTGTTTTCAAAACCTGATATCAGATTCTTCGCTAACCAGTACTATGTGGAGACTGGATGCTAAACAAAAATAGATCATACCCAAAACTATATGTGGCTGACTTTTGCAAGTTCTAAAGTCTAACAGCCTATTACCATAATCAAATTACCAGTGCATTTCCCACGAATCACATGCTATTGTTATTGCACACATGTAGCTGTACATCAAATATTAAAAAAAAAATAAACTAAACTTTTTCAATTAAAACATGCTTATTAGCCAGGGACAGACCTAGCTCAAAAGTTTAGGAACACATACCACGCACAGCGAGGAAAAAAAAAGTTTATTTGGGGTCTGGGGGCCTATGGCCACCAGCAGTCAGATTTTTTACATACTCTGGAATTTCATCTTGAATAGATTTAAGCAATTTCAGAGTACATATTATACATCAACTATATTCCTGACATTTTTATCTATTCCATCACTGAGTTTGCTTCAGACAATGCTGCACTTCTGTAAAGAAAAAAGTACAAAGACTATCTTATTCTACTGCCTGACAATCTTAAAATCAATTTCGCATTTTGTTGTAAAGCAAACTGTTTACAAATTATGTGATTACTTTTTGATTAATTCTTGTATATTTTATCAAAAGTTTTGTAATAAATGTGTCATAATGCACAAAAATGAAAACATTTAATTATCCATATTTGTGTAGTTTTTATTGTTATCATTGTATGAACAACAATATTCACAACTCAAAGTGAGTTTCAGTGATTGCTGTTGTTTGGATGGTTCAGTATTACAGTTACATGTGTGTACAGTTACTGGTTTTTCACCTCCTTGGTACTTGGCATTGACTTGAGTGAGTGAGTGAGTGCTTGGGGTTTAATGTCATACTCAACAATTTTTCAGTCATATGACAACGAAGGAATCCATAGGGTGCATGTACTTGTAATGTGCCTCCTTGTTGCAGGACGGATTTTCACCGCTCTTTTATTTAGTGCTACTTCACTGAGACGACTTACCGAAGGCAAGTAAGCCGTCCCGCCCGAGCCATTATACTGATAAGGGTCAACCAGTCGTTGCACCATCCCCTTCATGGTGAAAGCCAAGCGAGGAAGTTACAACTTCCTCTTTTAAAGTTTTAGGTGTGACTTGATCAAGGATTGATCCTGGATCAACCGGTCCCAAAGCGGGCATTGACTTGAATCTGCTAGTCTGAAATGGTTCTTCTGTCCTTGACTGACACCCACTTTTGAGCATCTCTCTTGACATTTGAATCCAACAAGATTGTCTCGACCATTCAAGTTAATTCTCATCAATCTGTTCAAATTTACTCGGATGAGGGAGGCTCTCAACAGACTGCTGCTAAGTTCATGACAAAAACCCCTTTCCACATTGGTAATAGAGGGTAGAAGGAGTAAGGCCAGTCCAAAAATTACAGGCAGTGTTTTGTTGTTGTCAGGCTCCCAAAAGCACAAATGTACTGGTACACATGAGAAGACTATCAATGTAGTCACTGGATTTAGAGTGCTTAAGTTTTTTTCTCTTTTAACATTTGCGTGACTTCCTTGTGAAGATCCTTGCTGCATAATTCAAAAGCTGTACCAAACTCTTCAAGAAAGTCAGCCCTCTCTGCCATGGCTTGTTTCTTGTAGACGATCGGGTAAGATGTGTTGGTCTCCTCTGTGTTTGAGTCAGTTGGTGTGTTCTGATAAAAGCCTCTTAGGGAATGCAAGTGTTTGCAAGTCTGTCACAAATATGAAGCGATAGTGATGGGTTAAGCACACTGAACTGTCTAACAACAGGGTTGTATACTACTACTGCCTTTTCCAACTCCTCCTTCTGTGCCTGGGAAAAATACTGTCCCTGATCGACACTTGGTACACAGATCTGAAAGGGTCTTTTTCAGATTTTCAAAACGAATTGGAATAGATGTGAAATCCAGATGATTTTGCTGAAGAAACTTGGAGAACTGATTGATTGCGACTAAGATGTCAGCTAATAGCAAGATCATCGGGCACACTTCTATTTGTTGATCTCTACAACCTTTTACTTCTGCCTCAAGTGTCCGGAGCGTCCTGAGGACAACCCCTCCGTGAAATGATTCTGACACAGGCTTCTCTATCACTAAGGCATCCAGTGGCGCATGCTTTCAAAATTTTAATTTTGGTGTAAAGCCCTAATGTTGCCTGTAACTCTTAAAAAAACAACAAATTTGATAGTTCATTACTTGAAGGTTTTCCACACGTCCAGTAAAACTGTTGCAATAATGGAAACTTCTTCATACGGTGAACGAATACCAAATTTATACCAATTTATGGTTTCAACAGTTCTGATAAATTGCATGGGGGATCAATGTCTGATTCTACTTTTTAGGCCGGATTTTCCCCCGCTCATAACGTTAGTCCAATCAAACCCCGCAAATCTTATTTATGTCGAATTTAGACCTTCTTGGGCCAAAACCGCCATCACCTCATTGAAGAGAGATGCTGCCGATTTGTCTACTTTCATTACCACAATTGCTAAATATTCCTCACAAACTTTGTGGGTTACTTTGTCAACATATTGAACAAAAATTGTGGTCTGTGTGTCTGTGGTCTTTTTCATCCATATTCTTCTCTGCTAAAAGAGTAAAACCAGAAGAGCAGGTTAGGTTGCGAAAAGATCAGCCTCCCAGCAGCAGTTAATAGAATCCAAAATTCCTCCATACTTGTAGAGGACAGATGTTGTGTTTTTGGCACTAGAATGACAGTGCCACTGCAAGTCTTCCTCTGGTAAGTTGGCAACACACTTCACAAACATTTTACAAAAATTCTGTTTCATAGCCCATTTTTTTCTAGAAATAAAGTATGTGGTTTTGATTAATGTTTCCATACCTCTCTGATTTTGGGCTTTCTCAGTTACTTTATGGCTTTGGAAGTCTTGGTTATTTGACTCGTTATGTTTCCTTTCACTATCATTTTCTAAATAGCACACTTCCATGTTTAATCCCCTGTAGTAGTGTATTCTTTGCATAATTTACATTTCCAATCCTGCTGGATGTTACTGTAAGAAACCACTGGTCTCTTGATTGACGGTCCCCATTTCTTCGTCCGTAAAATTTTTCCTAGTCATTTTTGTTAATATGTCACCGCACATGCTCGGTCACAGCACACAACAACGGAGATGGGATTCATACGCTTGCTGACCTCACACAGAGCTTGTGTTTTGACTGGGTTTTCTTTAAAGAGTTCTGTTTACCCCACAGATTCAAACAGAACCTAATAAGATGTGATAGTACAGTGTATATTCTTGGAGATCAAACTGATTGGCATCGCATCGCACAACCACCTTTGGTTAGTGGTTTTTTTCCAATTCATACATGACAGATAAAGTTTTCAGCTGGTAGCTCAAGGATTAAACATTTGTACTTATGATCTTAAATCTTTTTACATGTATTTTATTTTCTTTGGATTCATCATTAGGGCGCCCAAACTCGCGACGCCCAAACCTGTTACATCATGTTCAAAATTGACCTAGATCAACCCCTTTTGGTTTTCCTCTTACCTGTAGCCGAAGTTCTCTGCCTGTTTTCTGGTTCCTATCAGCTGAACTATGGCATAAAACATCTGTAGCCCATCGATTTTCTCCTGTTTTTCGAGAACAAGCATGAAGTGGTGCCCAAAACAAGACTGCATCATGACCCAGTCAACAGCACCAGGCAAATTGATATCTGTGGCCAAGAATACTATATCCTCTCCTGAAATACAATGGTACAAACAAATGTTAGTCATTTTTATATCTTTTGTCTGGCTAGTCAGTAAGTCAGACATACATGTCAACTTTCCTACAGATTTTACCAGAATGCACAGTGATATATCTTTGATTATGGCTGAAAGAGGCACATGCCTTTTATCTCCTCCAAATAATTCATTCGAAGATTTGTAGTTGTTTTTTCACCTTTGAGGAAGGTTTTGCCAAGTTACAGCTCCAAATTCCAAATGTTTTTTTTTAAGGTAAGTCCCTCTAGAAACACCAGGTGTTGTTCATTTTTGACAATCTTGAAACTCTTATTTGTTATGGAAGCATTTTTAGATTTCTGTAATTTCCCATTCAAGGGGACTAGAGGTCTGGAAATGCCCATGTGGGCCTTTTTATACTCAGGCTTTCAGAAAAGTAATATCTTCAATAATTTAGAAACAATAGCCCTTAACCATCACGCTTTTGTTACACCTTGTACTTTCATTGAGCTGCCATAAGTCAAGTGAAATATATAGATCTTTGTCACCTAGTTAATACTCTTTACCTACATGACCATTTGTACAGAAAGGCCTGACCACTCTGAAGCGTATGCATGTACACGTGCTTGGTGTCTGAACTAATACAGACACCAAGTCTATCTTTGATGCGCTGACGTACTGTCTGAACTAATACAGACACCAAGTCTATCTTTGATGCGCTGACGTACTGTCTGAACTAATACAGACACCATGTCTATCTTTGATGCGCTGACGTACTGTCTGAACTAACACAGACACCAAGTCTATCTTTGATGCGCTGACGTACTGTCTGAACTAATACAGACACCATGTCTATCTTTGATGCGCTGACGTACTGTCTGAACTAACACAGACACCAAGTCTATCTTTGATGCGCTGACATACTGTCTGAACTAATACAGACACCAAGTCTATCTTTGATGCTCTGAGTAACTGTCTGAACTAACACAGACACCAAGTCTATCTTTGATGCGCTGACGTACTGTCTGAACTAATACAGACACCAAGTCTATCTTTGATGTGCTGACATACTGTCTGAACTACATGTATGCTCCAGGACAAACCACTGTGCAATTTACCCTTTTTTTTTTTTTTTTACCTTAACAGTTCACCAGCCTTGTTGATAGTTGGACAGCTCTTTGAAATTTTTCTTTATGTAATTTCACCATTATTGACATCACCTTTACTCTAGTTCTTTAACGTCAGAGGTATTTTTCGTATTCTCGGCTAGGCAGCATGCTGACGATGATAGCATAAGTAACCAACCATGTTTAGACAACATAAGTGCAACATTAATGGTTAGGCCCCACTGCACAAAACTGTCAATCAAACTCTTGATAAACTTAGATCTGGTAGCAAGGCCACCAAAGAGCTTGCCTGTGGGAGGCGCATGAATGCAAAACCTCAGTTCGATACATAAAGTACTGAAATTGTGATTTTGGTACTTTACGGTAATTATTATACACAAAGCATGATCGCGCAATGAAACACCCCCTTTGTATCATTGAGCTTGATATATACGTAAATCTTCAGGTCAATACCTGCTGTGCTTTTTGAGATACCATCCCTAACATTTTGTTTCACTTTTGAGTCTACTACACAATACACTAGAGCAGGAATTTGGTCATTTACGATATTTAATTTGCACGCACTGTATCAATGATGGAATATCCCTCATGTGTTATTGTGCTTTACATGTGTGCAAACCCTGACTTCAAAACCTGCAGTACTTTTTTGAGATAGCACCCCTAAGATTTCACTACCACTGATTCTAATAAAAGAGTTGGGAATTCAGTAATTTATGGTATTTAATATGTACACACTCAATCAAGGATGAATTATCCCCCCTCACACTATTTAGCTCTACACACGTGCAAACCCTGGGCTCAATACATGCAGTAGTACTTTTTGAGATATCAACCCTAACATTCTGTTTAAGGTTGATGCTAATGAACAATACACCAAGTCAGGAATTCAGTAATTTATGGTATTTAATATGTTCACACCAAATCAACGATGGAATATCTTTGTCGTGTTATTGTACTCTACATGTGTACAAACCCTGATCTCAATACTGGTAGTACTTTTTAAGATACCACCTTTAACATTTTGTTCAACACTGCTTTCCCTGTCATTGAATGCAGAGGCTCAGGGTACGTGTACTAACTGTTGATACATTTGGCCTACTACCATTTATAGGGATCGCCAACTCAGCATCTCCGGATTTGCTGCACCTCAGTTGGAATGTACTGTAGAATGTACGGCCACAACGGATGGGTTAACCCGCAACCCGGTTCAAATCGCCTACAGATGCAGTGGGTATTCCTGGTTCAGGTCACCGTCTCTAGAGGGGAGAATCTGCCCACTAGGGAATGTTTACAGCATTGTTGTAAGGTTGTGTAACACATCGAGTCATGCTAAAATGTTTAAACCATGGATGCAAATCTAAGCCCAACTTGGACTAATGACACAGGCATACACATTCAACTGTTTATGGGTCAAGAATTGTATCAACTCTTCCCATTATATCCAAAGTGCAGTGCTGGTGGTGGCTTGTAAGATCAGCTTTCTTGCTGACCTGGTTATCTGACGTCGGAGAAAGCATATCGGCTCCAACGCAGCGCCTGAAAGTTTTTATTGTCTTTTTAAAAAAAAAGAAAAATAAAGATAAAAAAAGAAAGATAAAAGAGCCCATCTAAAATTCTTCAGTGTTGTCAGCTGTGAAAAATTGAGAAAAAAAAAATTTCTTAGAAAGATTTAATTTTACACGTTATCATGTCTCGTTGTTCCAATACACAATCGGCATCCAAAAGATTTATTTTTCACTTACTAACTCTGATATTGTTGTTTACAAACTGCTAAACACTAAAATAAACAATGTACATGGTACATATATTTGTATTTTGAACAGCATTACTAAACATGTGAGGCCTATGAATGCCTAGGAAATTAATGCAGTTTGGGCCGAGACACTATGCTATACTGTCCGACATAATTTTTGACACGGTTGTTTAATATTACACGGCTCGTTCATCAACTGGTTCTACATTTGTGGTGGTCAGTAAATAGTACACACCTGTACCACAACAATGTGTGAGAATAGCCCCTTATACAAGATAATGTACATACGACTAAATGGTCATAAAACAATCTCAAATGATGTCGTATGTAGCACTAGTTCCGTGTTATGAGCTACAACTTCATGCAGTGAATCCAGTTAAGGCAACATCACGTCTTCTCCTTTAACAAAAGCATTACTCAAAGCGTGATGTTTGCAGCCTATTATCTCAAAATTTGAAATTTGAAATTTCAAAAGATATCACTTTTCTGAGGCCGTATTCTGAAAGATCTCTGGTCCCCTTGAATGGGAAATTACAGGCTCCTAAAATGTTTCCAGAACAAATAAGATTTTTGAGGCTGTACGGAATGGACAGTACATGTTTTTTCTTAAGTGCCATATATCAAAAATCACTTTGAATTCGGAGTTACATGTGTAACTTGGCAAATCCTTCCTCATATATGTTAAGGTATTTTGAAAAATATAGAAATTCAAGGAGGTCACATTTTGGGCTGATTTGACATGAAATGATCCAAATGGCTTGTGATTCTCATTCCCTCTTTAATTTTGGATGGAAGAATAACTGCTCCAGAAGTATCTCAATAAATAACATACCAGAAATCAAGCCTTCTCCAAAGGATCAATTACACGACTTACCTTGTAAAGTAGTAATACTCTTGTGGGACTGCATAAGGTGTGGCATGACTTGATCTAATGAGCCCTGCCACTTACAAGAGGCTCCAGGGCATGGGCAGCAGTATGGTCTACAATCACACAGAAACAAGGTTAAAGCAGCCAACTTAGTTACAATATATAAAAAATGTGCTAAGTATATTAATATATTTCTCCATCCAACAGTATAATTACTCATGACAAAAACAGTATGATAAAAAAGTACCGGATTGAAATTTACCTCATAAAACGTTCAATTGTATATCTGCATGTCGGCATTTTACTTTTATATTGCAGTCAATCCTACTATTCAATGGGTATAATCACACAACGATTCCTGCCTTCACCAGCCAGTTCCAAGGTGTGTAAAAGCCCACCATTCACTTCTGTTATGCTGCAGCGTTTATAAACCATCTCTCTGATTTACGTCCACAGCAATATAAAAATATGACGTAATATAACAAAAGATTATACCACTTGGACTGATTTGCTATAGGGCGCCAATGTCTCAACTTCTGATTCTTACACACATATTATACTTGTTCACATCTTCCCTGTATATTTTGAGATTTTTTTTAATCTGCCCTGTAGCAGGTTTAATTTATTTATTTATTTATTTATTTGATTGGTGTTTTACGCCGTACTCAAGAATATTTCACTTATACGACGATGGCCAGCATTAGGGTGGGAGGAAACCGTGCAGGGCCCGGGGGGAACCCACGGCCATCTGCAGGTTGCTGGCAGACCTTCCCACTTACGGCCGGAGAGGAAGCCAGCATGAGCTGGACTTGAACTCACAGCGACCGCATTGGTGTGTAGCAGGTTTAACATCTTCCATGTACAATGTAATCACAAAGGGGCCTACCCACCTAAATTCACAAGTTTCCTCATGGTCTGTTTTACTGGAGTGTAACAATGTTACCAGACAACCACTTGAAGAGTATTTACATGGAAACATCACAGTACTGGCCACTTTCTCCATGGCCAGGTTACGGATGTTACCTGAAACAGGCAAACAACACAAGTGGAGTACAATGTACACATGTATTTACTTACCTGTAGATACATGTCCTTGTCTGATAACAGTCTGATAATGCCACATGTGCAATACGTTTGCACTTATACAATAGTCCTTAGAGTCAATGAAATCACAGTACACCTGTGACATATGCATACCATACTAGTAAAAAGACATATGGTCTTCAACAAATGTTAGACTGTGCATAATGAATGTGTGAAGCCAAACACAGAAAAGTGCTCTGTGTTAGCTTCAGACAGGCTAAATGATATACTAAGATTCATGAAACATGGTGTTTTTTTGTATATTTAGTGTGCGACATTTTCTAACACGCAACACTACAAAAAAGTTATTTATTCTTCTTATTTATAGGGTGAGAAACATGGCTTTAAAGGTAAGTCTTCATCAGCTCTCAGCTCCCCGAGAGTTATTCATGGTACCGTAGTCTAATGACATACAAGCCCTCCGCCTGGCCTGTTGCAGCAGTGCTCCAGATATGAGGCGCATTGGCGTAATTTACGCTTCCAAAAATGCCAAATACGCATATAAGTGAAAAAATAGGAGAAATCAAAATACGCCTAGAAAAATTACGATGCGCATGAGTTTATGAAAGCATATGTACATGTTATTTCATGTTGACAGACATACATAATTGGTTTTCCAGGTAAAACCGAGCACAAGTCCACAAAGTCACAATGCTTCCCGATTGACTAGTACATTGTCTTGAAACTTGCATTGATTATATATGACGGGCAAAGTACGAGTCGTGCACATTGTCAAGTGAAAAGATGCTAAACTTTTGACAAGGAGATTTCCCAAGCAGTTCTGGAACCGAAAAGTAGCAACAAAGAAACAAAGACAGGCTGGAGTGTGTTACAAATACTGAAACAACAAGTCCTGTATGGAAATTCCAGATCTTTGTAAACCTTTACGAGTATCTGCACAGAGCATGTTGTTGTTGAACGCTGCTAAATGTAATAACTTACATACAAATCATCAATA
Source organism: Liolophura sinensis (assembly GCF_032854445.1). Classification (NCBI taxonomy): domain Eukaryota; kingdom Metazoa; phylum Mollusca; class Polyplacophora; order Chitonida; family Chitonidae; genus Liolophura; species Liolophura sinensis. The sequence continues at coordinate 38,960,537 of NC_088300.1, read as the reverse complement.
AGCTTCATACGTGCATTATTATTTATGTGACTTTATTTTTATAAATACGTGACTGTTTTCTTTAAATATTACGAATTGGAACCAGTGCATAACAGTAATCCTATACCATCAATGTGTGAACAGGCATCTGATAATATGTTTCATGAAGTTTTTGTGTATTTTAAATGCTGTGTTAAAAAAAAAAAAAAAAAAAAAAAAATTGGAGTGTCGTTTTACCCAGCCGCTGTGGATGTACCAATCTAGGTTATATCCATGCACGTCTGCACTTAACCAATCAATGGCCAAATTTCCACAGCCTTAATTGAACTATCAAATTTGTTGTGGAGCGAAATATGCGGAATTTCAAGAGATTTTGAAAAGGATGTTTGGCTACAGGCTTTGTGGAATGTAACTCTTAAATCGAGTAACACGAAGTGTTGGCAGATTGAAGAGATACACTACTCTGCAATTAGCTCCCGGTCATCCTTTCACACTTGCTGTAAAGAATGGTGCGAGAAAGAGAAAAATGCTCAGCATAGAAAATAGTACACCCTGAGATACAGTATGAGAAGGATAATAAATTGTGACTCCTTGTAACTTTTTTTTTTTGCTTTAACAGTTTACATTAAAGTAGATCAACATTATAATATTAACACTTACCTAGTTTATTGGTGGTTACCCTTACATCTGGTAAGTACAACAGAGATTAGGAAAAGCAAATTCTACTTGGCGTCTATAATGCTGTGTGTACTGTTGTTATCATTTTGTGGATGACATTAAGACTTTATTAATATATATTTCATTCAAATTATGACGGTGATCCAGTGGAGTGCCCAGCGAAAACCTTTGACCTTTGGCTAGTTATACCGGATAGAACTTCCCTACGTGTGACGTACAGATATGCACCACGAATGTCGGATAGCTTAAATGGTCACACTTGCGTCGATGACCGTTTACATTGTTCCTCAGGCCCCACAAGCAGTGAAAGCAAATTCCCTGTCCAAGCCCGTGTTTGAACATGCACCTTCCTTGTCGTAGCAGCTAAAACACAAGCTCCTTTAACTTCTACACCACAGCCTGCTGTCTGTCTCTGAGTATGTAATTCACATGATATCCATAGCAGCAAGTGCTGGGTATATAAAAATGTTTTTGAAGCTATAACCACAGCCACTGGGTATATGAAAACAATTTTCACAGCAGTTGGGTACAGGTACATGTATATAACCAAATATTCCAGTTGCTATTATCTGTATATAATAAAACTTTGAAGCTATATCCACAGCCGCTGCGTATACAAGGGAAAAAATTTGATTATATCCACAGCTGCTGGGTATGTATGACAACAAAAATTTCCGATTATATCCAGTGCCGCTGGTTAAATTAGGGAAAAAAATTCTAATTATATCCACAGCCACTGGATGTATTAAGGGGAAAATCTGATTATATCCACAGCCGCTGGGTGTATTAAGGGGAAAATCTGATTATATCCACAGCCACTGGATGTATTAAGGGGAAAATCTGATTATATCCACAGCCACTGGATGTATTAAGGGGAAAATCTGATTATATCCACAGCCACTGGATGTATTGAGGGGAAAATCTGATTATATCCACAGCCACTGGATGTATTAAGGGGAAAATCTGATTATATCCACAGCCGCTGGGTGTATTAAGGGGAAAATCTGATTATATCCACAGCCACTGGATGTATTAAGGGGAAAATCTGATTATATCCACAGCCACTGGATGTATTAAGGGGAAAATCTGATTATATCCACAGCCACTGGATGTATTAAGGGGAAAATCTGATTATATCCACAGCCACTGGATGTATTAAGGGGAAAATCTGATTATATCCACAGCCACTGGATGTATTAAGGGGAAAATCTGATGATATCCACAGCTGCTGGGTAAATAAGGAAAACAATTTTTTTCCTTATATACCCAGTGGCTGAGAATATAATCAGATTTTCCCCCTAATATATCCAGTAGCTGTGGATATAATCAGAATTCTGATTATGATTTGATTTGAAATTCAGTGTGAAACATGTGAACTAAAACAGTTTTGGTCTAGCTAGTAGTAATCTGTACATTATTCAGTATCGGCAGCAGCACTTTACAGTTGCAAACAGAATATTAATATTTTTTTTTCTAGATATGGCCCTGAAAGGTCACCATTTTCTTACTGCAAGAGCATCTATCAGGTGCAGCAGATTGCGTCTGCAAACATGTAGTTTAAAACATTACATATTCAAATGTTTATTAACATGTAACAACGGTTTAACTCTACAATTTGTCCAAAGAAGAAAAGAAAATAACAAAAACACTTTATTCAGGACCCACTCAAAATGGCCACATGTGGGTCCATGGAAATCACTCCACTGAATACCTGTTGATATCACTGATGAGGATCAAAATCATGAAGACAATGCTGGTAACACAGAATAGACTGAAATGGTTTTCTCTGATTAGGCAGTACTCTAAAGATACAAGCCAGTACTCCTCTGCTAAAATTTGGAGAGGTATTGTACTGCCACAAAAATATAGCACTGTTGCAGAGGTTGCCCTCATTCACATCCAATATCACTTTTGAAAAACACGGAGTACTGATGGAAAATACGGTATTTAGCGTTTTTCAAGTGACAAATTTTGCTTTATTCTTACTGATCCACTTGAGAGTTTTTTGTGAACTCTTATCAATTTCTCATCTGAAAAACTTAAGTATTGGAATCAAAAAGTATCATTGTAAGGTTTTTATGTGCTTGTGAAAATGCAATTTTACATACCAAACTTTATGTGCAATATACTACTATGCACTAAATGGGCATGGTAAACACAAATACATGCATGCTTTAAAAATTAAAATAACTTCTCAATTCTGAGGTTTCTTTTTTACTTTAATTTCTACAGTAAACGACCTAAAGTTTCGCACGTAAGTTACTGTTGTTCACTATTACATGATCTGAGTTGGCGGCAAGATGTCAGCAGAGAGTGATTAGTCCCCTGCCGGTTTCATAACCCTGAATGGCACTTGGTACCTCTGGCTGCTAAGCCTCGCCACGTGGGATCAAGTCACTGAGGCTTATGTGTAAATGTTTAAATATAGCCATGAATGAGATCGAACCTTTAAATTCCGAACACTGTCTCAAAGCATGACCACGCATGTAGGTGTCGTTTTGATCGCAATTTGACATCTTCATCTCATCTGCTGGTAGGCCTAGTTTGCAAGTATGGATTTGCGGTGTGCTAAGTTCTGCTACGACTTTGTATACGGAAAGCCCTCCAGTATAAAAACAGATATTTGACATGACACTACACATGCATAAAGATACTGGGTAGTCAACCTTAATCTCAACAGAGTTTTCTCCCAAATTCTCATTTATCACAAAATAACAAGAAAACAATTAACCTGTTGTGAAGTGCATGCACCAAAATTAGTGCAATGAAAACTGATTAAAACATGAACAGTTGGTGGTAGGAGCCCAGACCAACTGCTCAGCGAAGCGTGAGCTGTCAGTATAATCCCCTGACCACCCCTGATTCTCTTCCGCAGCACTCGGTCAGCCACAACCAACGCAATGAATCTTGGGATACACTTTTCGAGTCCCAGGGCGAAACTTTAGGTCACTTACCCTATATTATTTATCCAGATGTACATAGTCAACATTTACACCAATAGACGCTATGTTTCAAGAATTCCCAGCAAATTCATCAGGAGCTGAAAATCCAACACACAACATCCCTAGTACAAAGAGATAAATTGGTGATGCTTTAGCCCAAAGACTCAATGGGGAACTTGACTATGCATCAAATACATCAGGCTATGTGGTTGTATAAATGCGAAGTAGAAGTTACCTAAGGGTCCCCGACATGTGGGGCACATGGTCAGTTTCTGTCGACATGTGGAACACACAATATGCCCACTCTGACATTGCATGATGGGAGGCAGGGCATAGTCGAAGCAGACTGGACACTCAAACAGAGCGGCCAAATCTGTGTTGCTGGCATTTGAAACTGAAACATATGGAGATGACAACAACTCAGGCAGGTAAACACAATTTAGAGATAACTTTTCATTTATAAATAGGGCATTTATGGAGTGAACAAAAGTGTGAATCTCTTAGAGACCAATTGCCAATTTAGTCATGTTATAATAGATTTGCTAACTAAATGCACCAGCTAATGCTGGCTTCCTCTCCAGCTGTACATGTGAAGGTCTTCCATCAACCAGCGGATGGCCGTTGGTTTCCCACGTGCTCTACGCCGTCTCCACCCACAAGTTCATAATACTGGTCATCGTCATATATAAGTCAATTATTCTTGAATACAGGGTAAAACACCAATCAAACAAATGAATAAATAAGTGTACCAGCAGGAGATTTTTCAAAGACTGATAATACCACATATGGTTTAACACTAAACACACTTAGTATGGACACATTCAGTTATAGATTACATACTTAAATATGGCAAACATATGGCAAACTAACTTTTAATGTTCTTACCATTGGGTGTGTGGCCCCTGCCTTTAATACACGACACTGACTGCCGAGACATTCTTAAACTGTCATCCAAAGTCACGCATTCTGAAAATGAAACAAACCTGCCATCAATCAAACAGACCTCAATAGGAGAGTATTGAGATTGATCAGGCAAAGGAAGACCTTCATATACATGTACTGCATCATGTTATGTGACACTTTTGTTACCATAATTTCTTACTATGTCTGAGAGGCACAAATGAGACCCATTTCATTTCTTAGGCTCACAAATATTCAGCTCCTTAACTTCCTCCTTTGTTTGTCTATGAAAGTAATAATTTATGTTAAAGCTTTTTTTCAGATGCCCATTTTACAGTCCATGTAATCAAAAATAGAACATTGCCTGACAGGTCACAAGGTACAGCAGAACTTCTTTTACATGTACCTTCAGGCATTCAGCAATAAAAGAGATTAAGCTCTAACTCTAAACTCCTTAAGATACATACAGATGTACTTAACAGAATTAGATACAGTAACACCTCTGCTCTCAAAAAAACCATAACTTGAACAAATACATATGTTATTTTTGTTTTTTTTAACCAGATGTTTGTTCAATGTCAAACTCAAGAAATTTACATACATATTTCATGGTAGATCTCAGGCAAGTTAATGTCAAACTTTCATGTGTGCACATACCAAACACACGATTACACTGACTGTTTCTTGAGCACTGTCATGAGGCTGGTTTTGAACTCCCACACCATATCACTGAGCCACAGCATGCTCCCGTCATATATACATGTTGCACCTATAACTGTTATACACATGTAAAACATGTACCACTTTCCACTCAACAGTATGTATGTAGTAACAGTTTGAAAAGAATGTATCATTTCAAGATTTTTCATATATTTCTTGCCAGAGAATACTCTGTTATGCCACATTTATTTATTTATTTATTTGATTGGTGTTTTACGCCGCACTCAAGAATATTTCACTTATACGACGGCGGCCAGCATTATGGTGGGTGGAAACCAGACACAGCCCGGGGGAAACCCACGACCATCCGCAGGTTGCTGGAAAACCTTCCCACTTACGGCCGGAGACGAAGCCAGCATGAGCTGGAATTGAACTCACAGTGACCGCATTGGTGAGAGGCTCCTGGGTCATTACGCTGCGCTAGTGCGCTAACCGACTGAGCCACGGAGGCCCCTCTGTTATGCCACAGAATAATAATAAATTTTCAGTCTAACTGATACAAACTGAACTTTCTGCATTTTTCCTCCAATAGCCCACTTATTTGCTTTCAAAAAATGTCACCTATGGAATCTTGCTTTTTTTGGTTTTTACGCAACAACTGATTTCTTTACCAGCTTCAATTCGACCCAAATTTTTGAAAGCTAACGCATGCATGTAAAATTATATGGATGCAGGAGCCTCCTTGAGAATGCTCGTGCAAAACTGAAGCATACTTTCTTATGTGATGTCATAACATTGTGACGTCCAAGAAAGACTGAACACATACTATCAACGATTGGGACATTCGGTTGACCTATTTGCAATAACACTGTTTATGATTGCATATATGTGTGACCATTTGAAAATGTCCACCCTAAGGTTGAATATTTATTTGATGATATAACATCATCGCATATCCCAGTAAATTACTGAAAAATGCAGTTTTATAACATAATTCATCTTCAAATGCTTATATTAAAAGCTATTTTATTAATTCAAGATATATGAAAATCACAATATAGCCATTCTCCTTGCAATGCAGTCTGTCAATTGGACAAAATTGTACAGTAATTTGGGAGACTGATAATCATGCCAATGTACACATGTATATCTATTCCATGAGGGGACATAAAAGCACAGTCTGCATGCTAATGTACAAACTGGTGTACATGTATACTTGGACCATCTCAGCATGGGGTCATGCACAGGGTCAAATAATGCTCTACTCTCATATGTTTTTGACATCAGTCCCGTAAAATTGCCTTCCTTAATTATATTGTTATAACAGTAAGTACACTGTAAATATTTCGTAATCATCATTTCGGACATTTCTGATAAATTTATGTATTTCACGATATTGTAAGAATATTTCACTTACACAACGACGACCAGCATTATGGTGGGACCTAACCCAACAGAGCCGGGCGGAAACCCATGATCATCTGCAGGTTGCTGGCAGACCTTTCCACGTACGGAGGGAGAGGAAGTCAACATGAGCTCAAAGCGACCACAGTATCAGACATTTCTGCACCACAAAGCTTTCTTCCACATATTATAGTTTTAGAAATTTAGTCTAATTTTGCTGTGAACTTGAGTGACCCGCTAGGCCTTCAAAAGATAGCCTGCAGTAGTAAAAATGCAAAATGTTGGCACAGATACTGAAAAGTTGCAGTTTTAGCATTTAAACATTTAGTGTTACTTGTCATCCTTATGTGTGACAAAGGCTGACATGATGATGATATAAAAATGTTAAAATCAAAACAATGAAAACATGCAGTGCTCTCACTACCGTGACCAAAACTGGTAGTCTGTATCTCCGTTTATCTGTGTTTGAAATTTTCAGTATTATAGTATCTAATTATCACTGTTTAACATGAAGCTGAATGTTGTAAAGTTACGGCTGATGTGTTTGTTAGTTTCAAATAATTATGGGCGAATAAATCCCCACGAAATACAACACGAGGATGGTGGTGATGGAGGATGAGATGGGGGGAGGGAGTACACAACATTTAGTTGCAAAATTGAACCTTAGGAGGCCACAATGTAAACAACCAGCTCAGCATTGAGGTTCTTAACAAACACAACGGTTCAACCATCTTTATCTGAGATAGCAAAACCTTCTGTCGTATCAAATTATACTTCCAATGTGAAATGTGAATAACAAACCAAGATGGCGCAGCACAGTAAGAGATCAATGCGGTACAACTTGACAGCTATAACAGTCTTTATAGCGTTCATCTGATATATCTTTAAGGCAGGGTGATAACCAAACTGTTAGTCTATTGTAAAAACTTACCCAGTGTGAGTGATTTTGTTTAATATTTCATTAATTTGTCCAAAACATTTATCCCAATTTATCGTAGTCGTCTTCTCCTGCGGTAAACGTCATCGTCATGCGTGGACATCACAACTAGGCATGAATCGATGACGTCGAGTATCCAGCTGCAGTCAGGTGCTGTCAGCAGGAGCCATACTATCGCAATGGTTTTGATGTATGACGTCATTCGTTCGTGTGTATGGCCCTCTTCACTCAAGGAGACACGGACAAATCGCGGGAAATCTCACACAGGGCACGCTGATAGCTGACAGAAACTTCTACGCGTGTTTGTTTTAAGTTGCGGGAATTAATCAGCAACTTACTCATTTTCCCGCAAACAGTTGCCTGCAGTGAAAATATTTACTGACACAGACGCACAAGAGAATGATTTATTTAATGATGAGAAATGTGGAATGGTCACATCATCCGCCTCCCTCATCCAAATGATAGGTCTACAAGCACTGAATATATTACATGAGTAATGCCTATGTAGAATGAATACACCTACATAGTTTTACATACTTACAAACCATCTCATCTCACCTCTTTTCACTCTAAATAAACAATAGTATAATGGTGTCAAACGAAAAATTGGGTTGTGGTGGTACGTATTTTTAACCATGATAAATACAGATTAAAGCTCTTATGCACAGACCCACTCACTGGTTAGATAGTGGTCAGTGGGTCATGCTGTATATAGACGTATAGATGATCAGTACGAATGCCTTGCAGTGGGTTCATATATTGTGTATGCGTGGAGTGCAACAAGTTATACGTGAACCCTCTAGTTCATGTAGGGTGGATATGGACAGTGGGTTCATGCAGTGTACGTCTGCATTTAATCTATCTGGGACTAATATAAATTAATCCCAGATTAAATGAATACTGTCAACATCTTATGATCATCGGTATTTATTTAATAATTATCTCATAAGCCCTCATTATAACGAATCTGCGTGTTTGTTCTCCGCCTCACACGCTTCCCGCGGCGATTATTTGCTCTCCCGACGGGGAGCCGTCAGCCAGAGCCGAATTCATGTGCCCGTCACGTGATCCCTCTGACGTCACCGTGGGGAACTGGCCCATACTGGACAACACTGTTCACTGGTACCAAATTATATCTTCGACGAGACAATACCACAATAAAATCATGTCAGACTGCGAAACAGACATACTGGACATTCCAGTGCGTATGCCACCTATCGACCCGTACATAGGTATATGATTCTATACGAACCGATTCAGCGCTTGGAGCCCTAAACCGCTCCTCTCATTCACCTGACAGCGAGCCCACGGCGATAGCTGTCAGAAACCTAAAGATTTTCGGACCGACAACTTGAGCTGGTAACTGCATATTATCTCAGTTAATTCCTTGCTATTTTGCGATTTCATAGCACTATAATGGTGGCCGCCGTATTATAAATGAAATATTCTTGAGTATAGCTTAAATCGCCAATCAAATAATTAAATTTCTTTGCTATTCGAGACCGCGGACATCCCGGCGTTAGTGGTTTAACACGCTTTCCTCACGCAGACACGGAGGTGAACACATTGTCAAAATAACATGGAAACTAATACAGACCTCTGAATCACGGCGTCATATGTCCCAAACTAGGTTTCGTTAACGTTCATAATTTACATATGCTACGCAGATTGTTCTATAGCAAGCATACTGTTATTTCTGGTTATTATAAGCTGTAGCTCTCACAATATTGCCCAGTGTTATTCATTTTCCTATTCCCTCCCATGTTATCTATCACCTCATCGTCTGCTTTCCGCTGCCTCAAGCGGTAAAGTGCCCTAATATCATCGATCTCGAATATCACGATTAAATAAAAAGATTCAACCTTTTTTGATTCACGTCATATTGAGTAGACAACATGCAAGTGAAAATTTGCCAAGATGCATATTTTTACAAAAACAGATATTTTACGTCAGTTGAGATTTAGAAAAAACTTTCTCACCGCATCAAGAAATCTACGGACCTATATATGGTTCTCTCTCAACATCAAATTTATATTATTTTTAGGTGTAATTGTGAGAACTATGTTCTTATGCCAGTTAATGTAGAGTGCCTCTGCTGCCAGGAAGTGCCGAGGATTATAGACATGATGGACGAACAGCAGCAAGACTTAGTTTGTATCACCGAGCACGAAGGCTTTACTGTCAACTGTACGAACAGGCATGTTATATTAACGTCCATTTATGACTTTTTGGAAGACTATGGAACCACCGATGACAATGATCCACCACACAAGTAAGTGGCATGAATTTAATTTCGAGTTTAATAGCACTACGAATGTGTCACATGTAAATACATGTATTAGACAAGAAAACAAACACCTACAAATGAATTAAAGCCAGCATGATTTAATGTCGGAGCTCCAGGTAAAATTATTCAATCAAACATGGTTGTATCCATGTAGACTAACAGTTTGACTTCGGTGCAGTTTATTTGCATTTCAATATTTACATGTAGTTACCAAGTTTTTTCTCGGAAAAGAGAAATAAAAAAGAATGAGGAAAATATTATCACCAGACTTACTTCTGATACATGCATAATCAGTTATACAAAATACAACAAATTTGTTTATTATGCAAGGTATACCACTTTGATTTGCAATACAAAAATTGCATCAAACTGCAACATATGTAATAACAAAAGTTTTTTTGCACGAAGTAAATTCACTCAAATCGGCGAGGACTCAAATGCCCTGATTTTCCGTTGTTGATAAATAAGGAAACATGAGTGAATTTGTATATACAAGATAAGAATGAAGGCAATACATAGAACAATCATCAACATGCCATTCTAAGAAGTACACAAACATGTAAGCAGTAAGTTGTAGATGATCGGTGAAGTTACAAGGTAAAATAAAATACTAGTAGCCACTGTTATGTACGTAGCTTAAAATATACCCTAATTTAACAGGGCGCAGTGTAGTGGAAGATGGCCCATTACCATTCCCTTCTTGTCCCCTCCTACCCAATTAGTGTTATGTTTTAGAGTGTATATATATATGTATTTAGTGACACAAGAGTTACACCTGAACACTCTGAGAGAGAGACCCCGTTTTAATGGCGCGTCTGTATACGGTAATACGGTGGCGGCAGCACTTTAGCGACATGGACTCGCCCTGCCACAAGAGTGAGTGACTGAGTGCCTATGGGTTCAACGTCGTACTGGACAATTTTTCAGTGATATAACGACGAAGAGTCATTAGAGTGCATGCACGTGTAGTGTGCCTCCTCGTTGCATGGCGGATTTCCCCCGCTGTTTTATTTACCGCTGCTTCACTGAGATGACTTACTGAAGGGAAGAAAGTCGCCCCACCCGAGCCATTATATCGATACTGGTGAATTAGACGTTGCATTATCCCCTTAAAGGTGGAGAAAACATAAAAATGACATAAAGTTCAGATTAAAGAGTGCGAAAAGTTATTCCTAAATGTGGTCTTCAATACTTTTTCCGATTTTTCCCTAAGAAGAAAAAGACGCTTGAAAATAATTTTTGTATGGTGGGTATTTGGGACCACCTTTTGTCATTTATTGTCTTTGTTTAAGAATGTCATAAATGATGATGTAACACAGGTTTGATAAATATTTTTCACTAGAATTTGTTCTTTTCAGCTAACAAATGTATTAAACCTCAACTTGGATCATATTTATATTTTTAATATGTTCATAAATATTATCATAATTTTCGCTAAATGCATATGTTTCGATATAAACAACAAATTTACATTCAAAAAAATTTATTAAACAAGCGTCACATCCTTATTTAGAGCATTGTTATGCAACAACGATAAATACCAAAAGTTGGCCCCAAATACCCACCATACAAAAATCTTTTCAAATACCACTTTCTCTTGAAAAGAAAAATCAAAAAAAAAATATTAAAGACTATATTTGCAAATAGGTTTTGACGTTCTTTCATCTGATTTTGACATCATTTTTATATTTTCTTCTCCTTTAATGCTGAACACCAAGCGAGGAAGTTACAACTTCCCCTTTTAACGTCATAAGTCTGACCCGACTCAGGATTAACCCTGGATTTACCGCCTCCGAAGCAGGCGCTCTACCAGCCGAGACACAGTATATGAACACAGGTCTTATGATCCCTCGTCATAACATGACTGAAAATTGTTAATTACGAGCGAAAACATACATACATACATACATACATACATACATACATACATACATACATACATACATACATACATACATACATACATACATACATTCATACATACATACATACATACATACATACATACATACATACATACATACATACGTACGCACGCACGCACGCACGCACGCACATACATACATACATACATACATTTATTTTCCATCAAACTTTGCCTGAATCCAAATGGATTCCTTGGGAGATGAAGTTGGGAATCTAGTTTCAGATACCTTTTCATTCAAATTGTTCTTTATTTATCTCTTTTATAACCAAACCTTTATGAAAGATTTATTTATGTATTCATTCATTTATTTGATTAGGGTTTAAAATCGTTTTCAAGAAATTCTGAGTTATATGACAAGTTTAAGGATGCATGCAGTAACCTAGAGTAAACCAGTAACTTTTGCCGTGTACCTGGCAAACTCGGTGAGTTAAAGCTGTAGTATGAATAGGGTTGATTTATGAATAACACCAATACAGTTTGGATCACCCATGGTTGAAATCTACCTTACGGTTGACATGGGTCTGGCCTAATAAAGAAATGTTGATGTACTTTTACTTCCAGTGGGTTCATGGCTATGAATATATGGCCTTATTGGGGTAGAACGGAGTAGCGGTGAGTTCATGTCAGCATTTAACATAAACCAACTGGAGTGACAGTGACAACTTGCAGAGGTGTACTGTGTTAGGTCAATATTAAACATGAACCCACTGGAGTGACAGTGAGATCTCGCACAGGTGTACTGTGTTAGGTCAATATTAAACATGAACCCACTGGGGTGACAGTGAGAGCTTGCAGAGGTGTACTGTGTAGGTCAGTATTAAACACGAATCCACTGGAGTTACAGTGAGATCTCGCACAGGTGTACTGTGATAGGTCAGTAGTAAACACGAACCCACTGGAGTGACAGCGAGATCTTGCAGAGGTGTACTGTGATAGGTCAGTATTAAACACGAACCCAGTGAAAAGACAGTGAGATCTCGCAGAAATGTACTGTGCTATGTCAGTAGTAAACATGAATCCAACGGAGTGACAGTGAGATCTTGCAGAGGTGTACTGTGTTAGGTCAATATTAAACATGAACCCACTGGAGTTACAGTGAGATCTTGCAGAGGTGTACTGTGTTAGGTCAATATTAAACATGAACCCACTGGAGTTACAGTGAGATCTTGCAGAGGTGTACTGTGTTAGGTCAATATTAAACATGAACCCACTGGAGTGACAGTGAGATCTCGCAGAGGTGTACTATGTAGGTCAGTATTGAAACCCACTAGAGTGACGGAGAGATCTTGCAGAGGTGTACTGTGTTAGGTCAATATTAAACACGAACCCACTGGAGTGACAGTGAGATCTTGCAGAGGTGTACTGTGCTAGGTCAGTAGTAAACATGAACCCACTGGAGTGACAGTGAGATCTTGCAGAGGTGTACTGTGTAGGTCAGTATTGAAACCCACTAGAGTGACGGAGAGATCTTGCAGAGGTGTACTGTGTTAGGTCAATATTAAACATGAACCCACTGGAGTGACAGTGAGATCTTGCAGAGGTGTACTGTTTAGGTCAGTATTAAACATGAACCCACTGGAGTGACAGTGAGATCTTGTAGAGGTGTACTGTGTTAGGTCAATATTAAACATGAACCCACTGAAGGGACAGTGAGAACTTGCAGAGGTGTACTGTGTTAGGTCAGTATTAAACACGAATCCACTGGAGTTACAGTGAGATCTCGCACAGGTGTACTGTGATAGGTCAGTAGTAAACACGAACCCACTGGAGTGACAGCGAGATCTTGCAGAGGTGTACTGTGTTAGGTCAGTATTAAACACGAACCCAGCGAAAAGACAGTGAGATCTCGCACAGGTGTACTGTGTTAGGTCAGTAGTAAACACGAACCCACTGGAGTGACAGTGAGATTTAGCAGAGGTGTACTGTGTAGGTGAGTATTAAACATGAATCCACTGGAGTGACCGTGAGATCTCGCAGAGGTGTACTGTGTTAGGTCAGTATTAAACATGAACCCACTAGAGTGACAGTAAGATCTTGCAGAGGTGTACTGTGTTAGGTCATTATTAAACATGAACCCACTGGAGTTACAGTGAGATCTTGCAGAGGTGTACTGTGTTAGGTCAATATTAAACATGAACCCACTGGAGTGACAGTGAGATCTTGCAGAGGTGTACTGTGTTAGGTCAATATTAAACATGAACCCACTGGGGTGACAGTGAGATCTTGCAGAGGTGTACTGTGTTAGGTCAGTATTAAACATGAACCCACTAGAGTGACAGTAAGATCTTGAAGAGGTGTACTGTGTTAGGTCAATATTAAACATGAACCCACTGGAGTTACAGTGAGATCTTGCAGAGGTGTACTGTGTTAGGTCAATATTAAACATGAACCCACTGGAGTGACAGTGAGATCTTGCAGAAGTGTACTGTGTAGGTCAGTATTGAAACCCACTGGAGTGACAGTGAGATCTTGCAGAGGTGTACTGTGTTAGGTCAATATTAAACACGAACCCACTGGGGTGACAGTGAGATCTTGCAGAGGTGTACTGTGTTAGGTCAATATTAAACATGAACCCACTGGAGTGACAGTGAGATCTTGCAGAGGTGTACTGTGTAGGTCAGTATTGAAACCCACTAGAGTGACGGAGAGATCTTGCAGAGGTGTACTGTGTTAGGTCAATATTAAACATGAACCCACTGGAGTGACAGTGAGATCTTGCAGAGGTGTACTGTGTTAGGTCAATATTAAACATGAACCCACTGGAGTGACAGTGAGATCTTGCAGAGGCGTACTGTGTTAGGTCAGTAGTAAACATGAACCCACTGGAGTGACAGTGAGATCTTGCAGAGGTGTACTGTGTTAGGTCAGTAGTAAACATTAACCCACTGGAGTGACAGTGAGATCTTGCAGAGGTGTACTGTGTTAGGTCAGTAGTAAACATGAACCCACTGGAGTGACAGTGAGAACTTGCAGAGGTGTACTGTGTTAGGTCAGTATTAAACACGAACCCACTGGAGTGACAGTGAGAACTTGCAGAGGTGTACTGTGTTAGGTCAGTATTAAACATGAATCCAACTGGGTATTAGGGAGTGAGTTCGCGTACGGACCTATTGTGCTATGCCAGTATTAAGCATTAACCCACTATATTGGTATTAGGGAGTGACGATGAGTTGTACAGGGGTCTACTATGCTATGTCAGTATTAAACATGAATCCATGCTCTGGGGTTTTAAGGAGCGACACGGAGTCCATACAGAGGTCCACTGCACGTGCTATGTGGGTATTAAAGTGAAAGACAACACCAGACTACATGTCTATGTCCACTGAAAGACTACCATTCAAAGTATCTTAAATCGGCATTAAATACTTTTTTTTAGGATTTTTTCATCCCAGTAAAAGTTTAGTGAATTTCGTCTTGTCAAAGCTTCAGTGCGTCTCCGACGGTAAGGTGACGTCACTTTTGCTCTAGCTGTCTAACGTCGAAGGTATTTCCCGTATAATAGTCTAAGCAGTAGCCTATGACACATTAAAGTTGTGAACTTCGGCGATGAAGGACCAAGTGATAAATAGCTTTCTCGCAAATATGCGTACTGGAAGGATATTTCTTATATTGCTTGAATTGTTCATACAGTAGGCCTACGGTATCATTTATACAGTTTACGAGTAGCCTGCAAATGCATGGCTGGGGTATTCAGGTCGCAACCTCCGGTGGGGTTTTGCTAGTACAGGTAATTCTGACCCCTATTAAATGTTTACAAAATTACAATAGATTGATATACAACTGGATTGATGCTCAATCCTGACACAAATGAAAATAAATCTAAGCACCACTGAGGGTGATCTAGGCATTTGATTCGCTGGATGTCAGGCTTCAGTTTTGTACTGTGGCTTCTAAGATGATAGCAGTGCTGACTTAGTTATCGCTGACGTCGGAGAAAGCACCCTCGGCTTTAACACAACTTTTCAATAATTTTACTGTATTTGAAAAAAAAAACAGAACACAAGATCCCTTGTATGCGAGAAAGACAACGGGCAAAATTTAAATTCTTCAATTCTAATAAACTCAAAGAACAAAAAAGAAAGATTTAATAAATTTTAAACATTGTTTGATGAGGTGCCGTCGACCTTCTCTTTCCCATATACCATCGGTATGCTTTATGAATTTTTCACTGACTCTGATATTTGTTATTTAGCAACTGCATGCTGACTAAACCCTAACATGAACGGCAAAAATGTATTTGTATAGTCTGAACAGCATGTCTAAGTAGGCCTAATGTCTACAGGAGAGATGAATGCGGTTTGGGAGTGATTGCTTTTGGTTTAACGTCGTACTCAACAATTTTTCAGTCATATGAATCTTTAGGGTGCATGTACGTGTAATGTGCCTCCTTGTAGCAGGACGGATTTCCACCGCTCTTTTATTTAGTGCTGCTTCACTGAGACGACTTACGGAAGGCAAGTAAGAGGCCCCGCCCGAGCCATTATACTGATACGGGTCAACCAGTCGTTGCACTATCCCCTTCATGCTGAACGCCAAGCGAGGAAGTTACAACTTCCTCTTTTAAAGTCTTAGGTGTGACTCGATCAAGGATTGATTCTGGATCTACCGGTCCCGAAGCGGACGCTCTACCAACTGTGCTATCCGGGCCGGTAAATGAATGCGGTTTGGGCCCACGTAACCTGACATAATTTGTGATATCGTCGTTGAACATTACACGGCTTTGACAATCAACTGATTTTACGTCTGTGGTGTCCCGTAAATGATACAGACATGTCCCACAACACTGTGTGAAATGGTATAAAAGTTTCGCGGCCCATCACCCTGTCCGAAGATGAAAAAAAAAATCCAAACATGGCAGACGTTGATTTGAGTTGTCCCATTCGACAGTTTAAACGGCTGGATTAGTGTTGAAAGATGGTTTACCAATGCTGGCTTTGACATTTCGGGCCTTGGACGGAATCGGTGGATAGTAAAAATAAGGTAGGGTCTGAGCCGGTGTTTTTTAGCCAAATTATCCGCGTCGACCGAAATGACCGAAACTGGGCGTTACGGTAGGAACTTCCAGCTCAGCCTTGAGCTAGGTATGAGGGGGTGACAGTGCGTTCATGCCGAGGTGAACTATGCTAAGTGGCTATCAAACATGAACCCACAGAGATATTAAGGAGTCACAGGAAGTCCATGTAGGGGACCACTGAGCAAGCATTCCTTGTGTATGAATGATTGTACTTGTGTTGTAATAGAGTGGGGTACAGTGCCGAACATGTGAAGTCTACAGACCACGCCCTTACCCTTCGCGCTAGTAATGGTTGAAAATTTAAGCAGCTGCACCGGTACACGACAGGCCTACAGTACTGTGTGGAAATTATTGACACACATACTATTACCGAGAAAAATAATTGTCACACTGATACTCAGAAGTACTTTTATGCAACACGTGACTATACATTACACATGTAAATGAATGACTCATCGGGAGCTGTATATGATCGTACAAGTCAAACTGTATTGTATTGTGTCTTTCCGCAAGCGGCAGTTGATAATGAATTTAATGCGACATCTATAGATATGACACGGCCAGAGTTTAGCGTTGTGTATTTACGGCAAATAACAACTCTGACTGAAGTAGTGAACAAGACATTTGTCAAATATATCCGCCTTTGACTGTGCATAGTCGGTCTTAGTTGTTGGCCTGTGAGCTCTCATTCGCACCTTAACGTTATATATATTCTCCATAAACATGAATAAGTGGTATTATATTCTCCATAAATATCACAGAAATGGTAATATTTATGATTATCTCAGAAGTATTAAAATTATTAATTTTTTAAAACATTTTTCACTTAAACGTACAGTTGAGTTACCTGCCTTCAGAGAGTGTATGAGTACAGCCCTAGTAGTAGTTAGTGTGTCAGGGCGAAGCAATGACCCATGAGACACTCACCAATGCGGCCCAGCTGGCTGGCTACCTCTATGGTTGTACGTGGGTAGGTCTGTCTCCCACCAATGCCCAGCAGGCCGCCGTCGTATAAGTGAAATATTGTTGAGTATGGCGTAAAGCTTCAATATCACGTCTTTCAAAGACTCTTTTTAAAACATGCCAGTATTCACATCATTTTCAGTAGCAGTAACACATTCAAAGACCGTTTGAACGCTTCGAGGAAACGACCTCCAACCGTCCGCAAACGCCCTAAAGGCTGTATTTATGAAATTAAAGTCTCACGTAACCAGGATTATATATAATCCTGGTTACTGAAGAGACCTTTCGGTCGCTATCATTTAGAAACAGGGAGCATCAAAACTCAGTAAATCTCCAGGAACTAACATAACCAACACTGCTACCAGAAAGCTGACGGAAGCTATAGAAATACGCTGATCAAAGCAACACTTTAACCGAGACATGGGATTTCTAATCTCCCCTGCCTACGGTGATCTCATCTCAGCAGACAGACGCTAGACTACCAGCCATCCTGACTCACACCTTTTCCCATAGTTGTTAATGTCTATTTCTTATCTGTTGTATGTCTCGTCTGTAGTGTTTCATCTGTTTTTCATTTACTAAATCAACAATGTAACCCTCTCTTGTCAATTTTATCAATCTCTTAATGTTGAAATCAACAGCTTCGCACTCTCTTGTCACTAATTACTTAGCACTGTCACTAATTGATCTTTATGCTTGATAGCGGCATTAGTTTCTATACCGAAACGTCGCTCACTGAATAAATTTATTTATTTATTTATTTATTTGATTGGTGTTTTACGCCGTACTCAAGAATATTTCACTTATACGACGGCGGCCAGCATTATGGTGGGAGGAAACCGGGCAGAGCCCGAGGGAAACCCACGACCATCCGCAGCTTGCTGCCAGACCTTCCCACTTACGGCCGGAGAGGAGGCCAGCATGAGCTGGACTTGAACTCACAGCGACCGCATTGGTGAGAGACTCCTGGGCCATTACTCTGTGCTAGCGCGCTAACCAACTGAGCCTGAACAAATAGAAGTTGTTAACCGTATATATATGTTAGGTTATCCAACTCAACTTCTAAATGTCATTGATAGAGGAACTATCACAGAGACTATTTATACAGATTTTCTGAAGACGACCATATCTGTGCTAATTAGCATTGCTGTTATTGCGCTATTTAGAACTGGATAGTGTTTACCAAAGTGCAGGGACAAAGCTGATGGCAGGTTGTCTGGAAAGCAGAATACCTGTTCTTTTACCTATAAATGAAATACATTGAAAATGGATAGTACAAGTTATTTAATATGGACGTGGACTAGGCCAACTTAGCATAGCCCCCCCCCCCCCCCCCACCTTCAACTGTTTCCACCTGTCCTAAGTTCTCTAAAGGCAAACCACGCTGAACTCTCCTAGTGAGTAGTTCTGGCACAAAACCCATCCGTAGTATAAATCCAGGTGTGGTAGGCAGGTTGTACTAGTTTTTAGTTGGATAGCAGAGGATTTTATTGTCCACGAAGATTTCCTTGGGGTTTACAAAGTAGATGACCTAACTGCTGAAACTTTGTTAAAGGTAAGTTTAGACGTAGAATGAATGTATCAATAGGAAAATTCAGAGGACAATATTATGATGGCGCGAGTAATATGAGTGGGAGAAAATCCGGCATGGTTGTCAGGTTATAGGAGTTGGAACCGAAAGCGTTGTTCACACAGTGTTACGGCCTCTCATTAAATCTTGCGTGCAATGGACGCCATCAAAGAGTAAAAGCTACTAAAGACGTTTTGGAAGTTACGCACGAAATTTGTAAATTGATCAAATACTCACCCAGGTGTGAAGCATTGTTTGATAACCTGAAATCTAATATTCAACCCGATACACCTGGAGTTAGGGCACTTTGTCCTACGCGCTGGACTGTTCCTGCCAAATTCACTGGGGAGCATTCTTGATAACTATGAGGTTTTATTTAATCTGTGGGAAGAGGCACTACATGTGAGACAGACACTGAAGTGAAAGCTAAGATTATTGGAGTGCAGTCACAAATGAGAAAATTTGACCTTTACTGGGGAATATCACTCTCACGTAATTAAGCCCTCCGATAATCCTAATAAAACATTACAAAGTCCAAATTTGTCAGCAGCAGTTGGTCAAGAAATTGCTTCTTGGACTGTTAAAATCCTTCAGAAAATAAAGCAAAACCGAGATTTTGACTTGTTTTACGAGAAGATTCTCCAAAACGCAAAATCACATGACCGCGCAAAAAACGCAAGGCGCCATCCCGATGCGAAGCTGGCTAAGGGGCAGGGCGTTTCCCTCAGACGCCGCAGTACTCAGTTAGATACACTTTCTGTAAAAATTGCCGAAAGGGAAGACTCGCCTGTTGATTTGAAATCTCTGATTTCCCTTTTTTCTGATATGTCACATCATGAGAGGACCTTTTTCTCCGAGGTTTGCATTGTACTTCGTCTGATCCTTGTCATGCCAGCCACAAATGCAACAAGCGAAAGATCTGTCTCCGCTCTCCATAGGCTAAAAACATACTTGCGGTCCACCATGACACAGTCTTGGTTAAATGACCTCATGGTCTTGTATGTCCATAAGGATTATACAGATAACATCGATATCAAACTGCAGTCAATCAGTTCATTGAACTCTCATACTATAGGCAATCAATCTTTGGATAGCCTAATTCGATCGGCAAGCAATTATAGCAGCGTGATTATTCAACTATGACACTCATGCGTCCACTTATTGCATGCCAGCCCTTACAAGTCCTCCGACTCGCTCTGTATTTTCAATATTACTACATTACTATTATATAGTTGGTTTCATGGGCAGCAGCCTGCACGCCAAGTTTCAAAATATAGTGGGCCTGCCAAAACGTCATAGCCATAAATACGCGGTGGAAATTATTGACTCGATACCCATTTGGGGTGAAAAAAAAAACAACAACACAATCTCTATTTATCTATAGGGTGCTGGATAATTTGTCTTCATTCTTGTTCTGCTTCTGTTTCTTTTTCAGTTTTCTTTTTTTTGGAAATTATTGTCCGACCATGGTCGGGGGTGGTCGGGGCGGTTCCGCCATCCATGACTATCCATGCACAACATTATTGGTATAGGACTATTTTCAAACTATTGCTGCTGATACCACTTTTAAGGAACTGCGTAGGTCTTAATTAATAATAATTATAAAAACATACCACTTTTACAGAAAGTAAACCGCAGATTTTTTGCAAAAAATCTAGATTTCACCGATCATATCAAGTTTACTGTCATTAGAAAGAATAGCTCAAATTATTGCCTTCCGGTAAATGTCGAACCTGCGCTGTATGTAGATTCTAATGCTCACAAAAGTTAAATATTGCAGCCCCATTTATAAAACTTTACGAAAGTTATTACCGATTTTGAACGATAATAACACGTGATGACAGAAGTGTTATAACGTTATAGTTACACTTTCATTTCAGCCTGTGTTTGCCCTCAGTACACGTATTTCTATATTACTCACACAGCTTTACATACCCCTTATAGCGCATGCGTCGCTCTCTACATTAGCCACAACTACAGAATCTTGTACACAAATCTTGAACAACGCCGAGGTTACGTGGGTCACGATAATGAGGCATGAATTGCTATGGTAAAAATCCTATGACGGAAGTTCAGGTAAAAATCACGTATGTAACAAACTGCCACTAGCAGCTTACACACTGGTTATGGCCTCTTCCTAGTCGACACAGCAACCTTTAGCACGTGACGACTGGAGTAAAAAAGCTGTAGTGTCTGCACACTTATTTTGAACGCACTATTTACAGAGTGGCTGGATTAAGAGGCGTATTGTAGGGGCGCAGTCGTTTCGGGGTGAAACCTTACACTATAGAAGTCAAGGTACATATGGAGCGGACAAGATTGATTCGCAGAGGTATGGAAAATTCATATATGTGTATATATGACCAATATATTTTTCTCCTTCAGGCCTATTTACACTGCACTGCCTGTATTGACAATGGTATTCTAGACTGCTTGTATATGTATACATGTAATTCATAGAGATTATACAGTGTTACGAGCTCTAGTTCATGGAGAAGTCACAAACAGGTTGTGAAACGTCCATACGTCTATGTTTCCGCTCGCACACAATGCGTTTACCCCATACATATGTTCTGTTAAATTGACCCGTATTGAGACAAATACCTATCTGTGTTATCTGTGTATGGGGCGGGGTCCGTGTATTGTGTTGGGTGCGATATATGTAGACCTATTTAAGCAAACCTGGAGTAGGGATATCGATTTACTATTCTGAAACTCATGAATTAGAAGCGTAACTCATTTCAAAATCGACCCAGGCCCTAACTCAACTGAACGAGGAGACTCGGGGCTTCTTTGGAGTAAACACAACAAATAACATAACATGAGTTATTCAGAAAGAGGGGTGGAAACACCACCGTCACAGACATTCTGATGCGTTTTGGCAACTCATAAATTTTTTATACTACATAGGTAGATACTACATAGTGAAAAAAATTCCTCGTTAATTTGAATTGTATGACGTGCCTTCTCCTTTACTGACCTACTTAAACTACACATAAATATACATCACACTATTGATGAAATCATTCTTTATCCTTCACTACGTTTGCATACAGAGAGTACGGGGATGTCAGGGTCGGAGCACGGCAGGGCCACTGAAGGAGAGGTATGTATGTGCTGTCCTTATACCTAAATATCTCACTAATGCGGTCGCTGTGAGTTGAAGTCCAGCTCATGCTGGCTTCCTCTCCGGCCGTACGTGGGAAGGTCTGTCAGTAACCTGCGGATGGTCGTGGGTTTCCTCTGGGCTCTGCCCGGTTTCCACCCACCATAATGCTGGCCGTCGTGGTATAAGTGAAATATTCTTGAGTGCGGGGTAAAACACCAATGAAATCAATAAATAACCTAAATAAGGCTCAGTTGTTTATCGTGCTACCACAGCGTAGTGATCCAAGAGCCTATCACCAATGCTGCCGCTGTGAGTTCAAGTCCAGCTCATGCTGACTTCCTCTCCGGCCGTAAGTGAGAAGGGCTCCAGCAACCTGCGGAGGGTCGTGGGTTTCCTCCGGCTTCGCCCGGTTTCCTCTCACCATAATGTTGGCCGCCGTACATATTCTTGAGTACGGCGTAATCAAACAAATAAATAAATATTTATTTGTTTATTTGATTACCTGAATAAAAGTGGATTTGAGTGGTCTCATGGACAACATTTTTAAAAAAGGAAAAACAATTATATGTGTTTATATATATTTCAAATTTTTATATAATCTTTCATTATTTAAACCACGTTTAAATGATGCGTTTTAACATCTGTACTTTTAGACAACCGGCTTATTAAAAGTACCTACATCCAACAATCGAGAGAAGCCACTGCCAAGCCACCTGCTGTTCTCTGTGGTATCCATACTGACCTGTCCGCCATTAGGCATCTTGGCGGTAAGGGAAGCGCTAAAGGTAAGAGCTCTCCAGACGTTGTCAAACAATAGTTTGTTTCTATAGGTCAGCTGAATATGTAAGCTAATGAAGGCCGTAGCCCTACATAATAATCATAATGTCGCCCGATTATTGTAAGTAGAAGTTCCTTGTGAATGATATAAATATGATGTGCATATCTATATGCGTCACACAAAGGGAGGTTCAGCAGTAACTTGACAGAGGTCGAAGGTTTACTTCGGGGGGTTTCCTCCACCCATAAGAGCTGATCATTAACGTATAAGTGACAAATTCTTTGGTGTAAAACTACAATTCTTTTATAGTCACCCTTTTCGTGCCCCCAAAGTCTTTCTTTTTCTCGTATCTGTCACTTACATATATGTCATATGAACTGTATGGTACAGGCATCAGTAATGAGTCACGAGAACTGGGTTGTTCAAGCTGCGTGTCTGATATATATATTGCAGGTTGAGAAGGCGGGGAGATCGAATGATTTGGACTGCGCAAAGAGAGCCTCATCAAGGGCGGCCATGTACAGTCTGGCTAGTGTCATGATAGGAGTCCACTTGGCCTGTCTGGTGGGCACTTGTGTCATCTGCTACTTATACCAGCACCATTGATGAACAAACAACGAAACATTATACTGTACCCTTATGCTATGATAGGAGCCCACGTGACCTTCCTGGTGGGCATTTGTGCCATCCATAACATTACACTGTAGTGTACTGTCGTTGTGTTGTACAT
This sequence comes from Liolophura sinensis, assembly GCF_032854445.1. NCBI lineage: Eukaryota > Metazoa > Mollusca > Polyplacophora > Chitonida > Chitonidae > Liolophura > Liolophura sinensis. Next base: position 38,936,659 of record NC_088300.1, on the reverse strand, counting down.
GTACATAGTAGAACAATACTCTAATTTAAGAAAGAATACTTTGCTTTTAAAGTCCGCTCAAAACACTTCATTTCTTTCGGGAATATTCAAACATTTTGAAAAAAAAATAACATTTCAGTATTAAGTTATCTGTAACTAAGGTCTTCAGTAAATGGAAAACAAGGATGTTCGTTCCCAGAACTGCGTACAGTAAAACACCCGGGTGCGAAGGAGCGCTGGCATTGTCGGAGAACCTCCTCCTTTTTGGGGATGTTGAGACTTTATAAACGGAGGTGGTTTGTAATGATAACTTACAGAGCAATCTGTGCTCGACATTTGCCATTGTACTTTGAGAAAAAAAACACATCTCCACATTTAAACCTGAAGAAATTCCAGAAAGGATACTGTGTGCTATATTTGACGGGATACATCTTAGATAGGAAAGGCTGTCGCAGACCTTTCACAATCATGGATATTTATGCAGTTCTTTACTTGGTTCTTTGATATCTCCTGTCTGTTTATTTGTTTGAAGGAATAAATCGGTTCATTTTACATCCTGAGCAGGAGAAATGTGTTCGTTGTCATTTCATTCTTTTAGTCGGTAGATCTGTTAACACTAACCTAGTATGATCACAATGACCTACTTGCTTTGATCACTTGTTTACTTGCTCTTGTTGACGGTGATCTCAAAATCGCTTTGCTTTGCATTGGACGAGTGCACGGATTTCTGTGGCGTCAGAGTCAACTTCAAGTTATTAACTGACCCGTCCGTGAACAGAAACTCCCATGTAACAGGTTAATGATCAGTTTTGGCTTGTAACATACACTGTACAAGAAAACACACGAGAATGCCTCAATCTGAAACGCCAGAAACGGAGAGACTTTTCTTTACAGAGTAGCGTGGAGGAACAGCCAGCACCTCTGGCTTAGGTTCTCGTTGAAGATCCGGGCGAACAGAAAGGTGGTACAAGTATTAGTGAGCAGCTTGATCTTATCTCGAAAAAACAAAATAGATAGCATTGTCACAGGTGAAAAATTTTAGGATCAGTTAGCTAAAATTAAATCCAAAATAGTGACAAAAATAACGATGATTATAGAACAACAGGAATCGCGGATTTTTCACTTGGAGAACGAACATGATAGTTTGAGGGAGGATATAAGAGAACTCCTTCTGCAACAACAAAAAGATAAGGGTGAGCTCAGAGGGTAAACCCGGAGCTAATACTGCTACAGTCAAAACAGAACGATCTCGAGCAGTACTCGCGAAAAGATAGTATCACAAATAATGAAACACCCCAGCAATTGAGCTACTAAACAGCAAGCTGCATATGTTCGTAACACCTGGTGACATCAGTATTGCCCATTGCCTAGGCCCTGAGCAGAACGACAGCCACGCAAACAAGAGGGGGATCATTGTTAAGTTTACGTCAAGGAGGACTAAAATTGAAGTAATTGAACAACGCAGGTTTCTGAAGGGAACGAAAGTCGTTATAAAGAAGGACCTTACGCAAAAAAAAAGCAGCTACTCAAATTCGCAGCTGAGCACCCATTAATTAATTCGTCACGGTCGCGTGATGGAAAAATGTTTGCCAAAAACTGTAATGAACTGTAAAGACTTGTAAAATCAAAAAAATGTATTGATGATCTAACCAATCTGACTGTTGCATCCTGAAGACCCACTAGAATATCCCGTCATGCTCCTCCCCATCACAGTCAGAGATCCCAATTGATGTCCCGACAAGCCGAAGGATGTCCCAGTGTTTAGTACAAAATTTTTACATAAATTGAAAGAATAATGCACTTTGTGCCTTTCTTTTCTTCTGTTAAGAACTCCTACTAACCAACCATGGCTCAGACCGTTGATATAGCCTCTTTGAACTCTCGGGAGCTGGCTGATGTAAAAAAAGAAGGGATTTATTTAATTACTTTAAAAAGAAAAACTTTTCTATTATTTGCTTAGATTAAGGGAAACTGAATTAGGCAATATGATTAGGAGATGAAGTTCCAAAAAATTATCATTTCCGGTAGAATTTTAGAAAATGTTCTTGAAAGATTTTGGACATTTGGTTGTAAGATCAGCTAATGAGAGTTTTAGGAAACGCGAATTATCTGTTACACAGAAACAAGGGACAATTACATGTTTACCAAAAACAAATAAACCGAGAGATACTCTTAAAAATTGGAGACCTATAAATTCACTAAATGTAAGTTATCAGAGCATGTATTGCACATAGACTGAAACTGGTATTAGACAAGATTATACAGGAGGATCAGAGTGAGGTTTATACCAGGCAGATGTATCTACGAATATATACGTTTGATATACGTTGTTATGTTTGATTTTTTTTTTTTTTTTTTTTTTGATTGGTGTTTTACGCCGTACTCAAGAATATTTCACTTATACGACGGCGGCCAGCATTATGGTGGGTGGAAACCGGGCACAGCCCGGGGGAAACCCACGACCATCCGCAGGCTGCTCGCAGACCTTCCCACTTACGGCCGGAGAGGAAGCCAGCATGAGCTGGACTTGAACTCGCAGCGACGCATTGGTGAGAGGCTCCTGGGTCATTACGCTGCGCTAGCGCGCTAACCGACTGAGCCACGGAGGCCCCTTGTTATGTTTGAAGCTAAAGAAAAAGACATACATGGATTACTCCGTTCAACAGATTTTGAGAAAACCTTCGAATCCATTTCCTGGGACTTCATAGAAGAAGTTCTTGAATCTTTGAACTTTTGGAAAAGACTTTAGGAAATGGGTGAAAACATTTCACACAAATATCTTGTGTAACAAGTGTGTTATAAAACGGACATATATCATAAGCTTTCAATATCAGCCGAGAATGTAGACAAGATCACCCAATTTCACTCTATAGTTTTCTGCTACATACTAGGCTATATCATTAGAAGTAACACAAACATAATAGGCATAACAAATAACAGTACTCGGTATAAACTCAGCCAGTTTGCTAATGACACACAGCCAGTTCTTGACGGTTCAGAAGATTCTCTTGCTGAAGCGTTAAAATGTTTCCTTTACTTGCTTTATAAATACTTGGGCCTAAAAATAAATCTAGCAAAAAGAAAAGAAGTCTGGATAGGTTCTATGTCTGGAGCTGATCTAAAATTATATATAAAAGTGAAATTAGGCTGGATTACACAAATAAATACATTAGGTATTAATTTTTCATCAGCCGACTTTATTAACACGTGGAAAATAAATTAAGAACAGAACAACTTAAAATGGAATTATTTATTTATTTATTTGATTGGTGTTTTACGCCGTACTCAAGATTGTTTCACAGCATTATGGTGGGTCGAAACCGGGCACAGCCCGGGGGAAACCCACGACCATCCACAGGTTGCTGTCAGACCTTCCTACTTACGGCCGGAGAGGAAGCCTGCATGAGCTGTACTTGAACTCACAGCAAACCCGCCTGATGACACATCGAAAGAAATTAATACGGCACTTTATAAAGTTTTATGGAACGATGGCCCCGGCAGAATAAAAAAGCAGATTTTGACAAATGATTATGCTAGTGGAAGTATACAAATAATTAACTTGATTCCATATTACAGAAGATAAAATGAATTAGAAAAATAATTTTTAGTAAACAGAACTGGCAGGGAATATGTATTAATAATAAAAACTATCAAATGTTAAACAAAATGGGAAATGGTTACATATGAAAAACCCTTTTTGGAAATACATTCTAAAAGCTTGGCACTTTTCCCACCAAAAATTGTAGGAATGAACAACAGTAAATGTAGTAGATGAATACTTATGGTATAATTCGAACTTTAAACGTCCCCATTTCTTTATCCAAAGCTGGTTTAACAATAAAGTACGATGTATAAAAGATTTACTCGACAAGGAAAGCAAATTTCTACCATTTTCACAATTTAAGAAAATGTTTATGATTAAAGGTACATACATTGACTAATAATGAAATTACAAACACTCCTAAATCATGGATCCAACCTAACCTAAAGAAAAGGATAACACTGTTGGTTACGACTCACCAACTTCTCAGACATCTTTTCAACTTAAAAAGAAAAATGTTTATGATTAAAGGTACATACATTGACTAATAATGAAATTACAAACACTCCTAAATCATGGATCCAACCTAACCTAAAGAAAAGGATAACACTATTGGTTACGACTCACCAACTTCTCAGACATCTTTTCAACTTAAATAAATCGTTGTTTTATGACATGTTGAACCCCGCGTGTGAAAAACAGCACATTCATGATAAATGGGAATATAACCTTAAACTATGAGAAATAAAATGGGCAAACATATTTTCTTCTATTTTTCATTCTACACAATATACGAAACTGAGGGAATTTCACTACAAATTATAACATATGACAAAACCAACAAGATCGTATCTCTATAAAATAGGCCGTAAAGATGACGATGTTTGCGAAATATGTAAAACCACCAAAGGAACGCTTGAAAACCTTTTTCTGGAATGTCCGACTGTAAAGAATTTTGGGGAAAAAATTGAAGAATGGATAAACGATAGTTTTAAACTAAAAATTGAACTGTTTTAGGATGGAGAAAGGGTCAATCTGGTCTTAATATATTAACAATACTGGCGAAGAAATGTATTTTTAATTGTAGAAAAATAAAAACAGGCCTTCCATATCACCAGCTTTTTTACTAAACTACAAGAAAACCATGAAGTTGAAAAATATATTACAAAAATCTCAAGGAAACACAGAGTTTAGGGACAAATGTAAAAATTTTTATTACTATTTTACAACCCACAAGTGGGAGTGGTTAAAAATTTGAAGCATAAATGTATTAGACATATTATTCGGATACCACAGATATTGTCTTTTGATTGGTGTGAAAAAAAAAACAAACAAAAAAAAAAGTATCCCCTGATCACCAAGGAGGACGGATCGTTGATGCGTTAGAACGTTACCCATGGTTTGATAATTCCTATAGCCAAAACTATTGGTGTGAGAGTAATGCAGTTTGCACTATTCGATTTCTCGTCACAAAATAGGTCAGATGAACCCCTTTTAAACGGCATTTTAACCATTTTACCCAATATGAGTTTTTGTTTTATGACTTTGTTGATTGGCGTAAGCTACAACTTGGCGCAATGTCTTTACATGTAACGTTTAAGAAGGCCACTGGTTGTTTCTATATTAAACTTTCCGTTAAAAGTTATGTGGCGTTCAGTAGCCAAGAACATCTCAAATCGGAGGGCCAAGCCTGTTAGGATGATCGAGCAATTGTCTTACTTTCAGGCCAAAGTAAATCCCAATGCCTACATGTTTTACCATACCGCAGTTTCTGTATACAGAAAATCGTGAGTCATTTTATACAACAGGTTCTAAAAAGTATAATTTACACTAATTTATAATAAAGTATAATAACGCTGAACGACATAAATAAGATACCATGCGATAGGGAGCAAGGCAAAGAATCGCCATTTGCTAAACAAATATGAAAATAAAAATTGCCTGGTTACTAGGGAATGAGGACAGTTGTTGGGAACTTTTGGACGTTATCAATTGTTCGATCTTTTCCACAGCTAAAACTAATCGGCACCATTCGATTTCTCGTCGCAAAAATACATCGGAACAACCCCTTTTAAACGACATTAAAACAACTTTACCCAATTTGAGTTTTTGCTATATGACCATGGTGAATGGCATAAGCTACAACCTGGTGCAACGTTTTTAGATGTAGTGTAAGAACACCTCTGGTTGTTTCTATGTTCAACTTTCCGCTAAACGTTTTGTGGCGTTCCGAGAAATCGAATGGTGTAAATCGCATTGCTCTACGACAGATAGTTTTATCGGCAGCAAAGCTTAAGACATGAGCGACGTCACAATGCCATGCCCAACAAAGGTTCCTATTTCTTCGAAACCAGCGTGATTTCTGACAATTTTTCAACACCTGCTGATTGCTTGCCTTGCTCAGCATCGATTGGTACCTTACTTATGTAGTACAGTGGTGAACTGTGTTCTTTAGTGCAGACAGTATTAAACGCTTTACATTTCCTATGTACAAATACTGTGGTACGGTAGTAATGTACGTAAATGGGCCAGCTTTGCCTTCGGCTTAAAAGTAAACAAAACTGATGGGTGATTCAAATGGGCTTGACCAAAAGGTTTGAGACGGTTTGGGCTACCGACCGGCCCATTACCTGTAGCGGAATGTTTAACATAGAAAGAACCAGCCGGGTTTGTACACATTACATTCTAATTTACGTCAAGCGTCAAAGTAATCAGGCAAAAATTCATAATGGTTAAATTGTTCATATGTGGTTGTATTGGACCTGATCCGACATATTTTTGACGAGAAATGGCATGGTGTCAACCACATCGCTCAACGACAAATGTTTTTAGCGGTAACAAAGCTTAAAACATTGGTTGACGTCACAACGTCGTGCCTGGCAGCGGCCCGTACTCTTTGGAAACCAGTGGAATTTTTGACAAATTTTTTCTACACCTAATGATTGCTTGACTTATGTGGTTCAGTGCTAAAGTGTGTTTTTACTGCACACAGTTTAAGACGCTTTATGTTTCTTATACACAAATGCAGTGGTATGGTAGTACATGTATATAAACGGACCAACATTGCCTTCGATTTGGAAGTATCAGAATTGATGGCTGACTCGAATGGGGTTGGCCAAAAAAACTGGACTACCGAATGGCACATTACTTGTAGCGGAATGTTGAAAATAGAAACAAACAGTCGCGTTTGTACACATTACAGTGTAGCCTACGTCATTCAGGAAAGTCATAAGTCAAAAATTCATAATTGTTAAAATTATTCAAGTTGGTTACAACGGAGCTGATCCGAAGTATTTTTAATGAGAAATCGAATGGTGCCAAGTGCATTGCTCCTTTAGCCATGGTTTTTAGCGGTAGCAAAGCTTAGGACGTGGTTGACGTCGCAATGCCGTGCTCGGCACCGGTCCGTACTCCTTGAAAATCAGTGGAATTTTTGACAACGCCTGATGATTGCTTGACTTCAGTGGTGGTTCAGTGTTAAACTGTGTTTGCTTCAGCCTCTTCTCCCTCCTGTACCCTACTCCCTGTCCCCAGCAGTGTCTGTACCACAGACAGAGCATCCCCGCCCCTTGAGGCCGCTCTGATTGAGCTGATGCTGTTTGCTTCTTCACCGTTCCCATGGCATGGGATCGCGCCATTGTCTGTTCAGTGGAGGAGTCAACCCCTAAGAATCTTTAGATGAGTTACACAAATCTGATATTTGCTGTCTGTTGGACTGATGTGTGCTTCTGACGTCCTGTCCAAAGTTCATTAACTCTGAAGACGACACATCTTCTATGTTGAAAAAGGAATCGTCCACAACCAAACAGAATTGACATTCATATTTGTTGTTGAAATGCTTTTGGTAACTTTTACACACACAACAGTGTTTTCTGACAAGTTTAAATCAGACAGGTATTTATTGTCTTTTCAAAATGCTGCAAGGTGACAAGTACGCACCTCCTACATGTACATTACATTTTTTCTACACAATGCCCTCAAGCTATTCACAGATATGCACATGTTGGCCTTATTCATGCTGTAAGTATATTCATCAGTACATAAATGGTCAGTGATTAATTTATTTATCTACTTTTTTGCTGTTTAATACACTATTCGAGATTTTTTTTACTTTAATATAAGTGGGGTTTGTCTTCACCGTGGTGAAATTAATTTCTTAAACCTATCATATACAAATTAGCCTTTGATGCCATTGATATAAAGGGAAAACTTTCTTCGCCCAGGCTCGTTTCACAAATTAGTACATAATGAGAAGAAGCAAAACAGGCTGAAGGAATACGACCAATTACATTTAATAAATCTGTGATGCACTTATCAAACTAAAAAAAGCAGAATCAGCCATATACTTGTCATGGCAACTTTTTTTTTTCACTTCTGTCTCAACTATGCATTTGTCTTCATCTTTTTAAATCAACACCTTTTTCTACTTCATCTTGTTTAACGTTTGCTTTGGTGTCGCGTTGCATGGAGTCAGTCTTCATGTCTCCCTTTTTGTAAGCCACCACAAGTTATAACCAGCCTGCTTTGAGGGAAATGCCCTTGAGAATGCATGACCTTCACATGGTTCAGAATTTATAAATAAATGCTTATTTATCTGTGCATACTTAAACCAGATGGACTTAAAATTTGCAGATATATTTTTATGAATTTGCTATAAATAGAGGCAAAAATCTGCCAAAGAAGATGCAATTTGTTACTATTTTATAATAATTTCATTGATTTATTGGTTTAATAAGATTTATTTTCACCAACATGAAAAGTCACTAAAGTATATATATATATATATATATATATATATATATATATATATATATATATATATATATATATATATATATATATATACTCTAAAACATAACACTAATTGGGTAGGAAGGGACAAGAAGGGAATGGTAATGGGCCATCTCCCACTACACTGCGCCCTGTTAAATTAGGGTATATTTTAAGCTATGTACATAATAACAGTGGCTACTAGTATTTTATTTTACCTTGTAACTTCACCGATCATATATATATATATATATATATATATATATATATATATATATATATATATATATATATATATATATATATATATATTTGAAGAAATGGAGAAAGATCCAAGATCCCCTGGTGAGGAGAATTTACATAGGGAACTGCAGTTTCAAACTTCATGTTATTTTCAAGGAATATGGCTTGAAAATAACATGAAGTTTGAAACTGCATTTGGAATATAACAGAATGTAGAAAGTTAAGAAGGCGTTTTATTATTTTTTTTCCTATATATATATATATATATATATATATATATATATATATATATATATATATATATATATATATATATTTATTTATTTATTTTAAACGGCAGCTAAATGGCTCTCAGTAAAACTGTTAACATTATGAATTTATTTAGTTAATACTAAATTTAATACAACAAAACAAAATAACAAACTGTGGATCACGTTGAAAACATCTCATTGCCTAAAAATTACCTAACAAATTCTTAAAAGGAAGTATTTGAAAAGAAAACAACACTATGCACAATATGCAATAAATAATATATCATTGATAGGCCAATGATATATTATTCATGAACTTAATACACTGAGACCAGTTGTTCAAAAGTGTATTAGTTAATACCGGTATTACGTCAAATTTTATAATTAACATTTTAGCCAACTTCAGCAGTCAGTACAGTTGGCCAAAATCTAAAGTATAACAGCAGCAGACTAATTTCATATTGAATATACTGTTATGCCTTTATTTTGAGATAAGTACAAAATTGAAGACTTGGTTTAAAGTTAAATCTGGTATTAAGTTTTCAAACAGTTTCGAACAACCAGGCCCAGAACTACAAACCGTGTTAAGAATTATTTGAAAAGAAACAAAAATATATGTACAATATGCACACTTACATTTAATGCCTACTTGCCTGGGCACATGTTCAACAGGCAGCGTTCGTTTGTGGTTCATTCTTTGTTGCATCACGAGCTGTTGTGACGATAGGTGATGTGTGAGATCACACTGTGACTATGTCTTGCGCATTGGCAGTATGTTTTAATGTAGTCACGTGATTAGGCCCACTTTTTCGTGGTGGAGTGCAAGTTTCTCTTGATTGCGTGATGAAAAGCGAAAGGTATTGAGCAACGCATGCGCTTTAAAGAGTGTACCGCCACCCCTTTAGTGCTCTCGAATCAAGTCATGTGGCGTGATCACATGATGCATACAGAAGAAAATGGCTGACCTGCTGGATGCTGGCGATGCAAAGCAGAACGTCAGTGGGCACGAACATCTCTATAAAGTGCTTGTCATTGGAGAATTTGGCGTGGGTAAGAAACCATGACTCGTAATGACATGAATCTTCAAAGTTCAGATGCAAACGGAGTTTATTAACGAACGCAGTCCAGTGAAGTGAGTTTCTTTAGGTACCGTAATTGTATGTGTACACCGGCATAGTTTCAAGCACCCGGGTTCCTCGCGAGAGGGGGACCCGTGATAAATAACAGTGGTAATCCAAGATTGCTCTGACGTTAGGTTTGGCAAATTTTTTTCCTGCCACAAGGACCCAAACCAACGTCAGAGCTCTCCTCATTTTAAACCTGATGCAGTTACCTGCCCTTGTCAAATGTGTTGCGGCTGTCAGTATAGCCGTTCGTTTTGAGCATCACCAAGGAATTTTGGGTCCGCACAGCCTAGGAAATAACTGGCCGACATTGTGCTTGTGATTAGCCAACACGGCTAGTGCGTCAGATTTTTAAATAGAGCGTGCTCTGATGTTAGTTTCAGACCGAACAAAATTGTTACCAAACCTACTGAGCAATCTTGGAGTAGTTAAGTGGGCGAAATGTTGGTTTTTGCTGATTTCTAAAGTTTAGTGTACTGCTGGCCATTGACTCTATCATATTTGAAGGCTAGATACATTCTGATTACTTTTCCAGAAAGAATTTCTTAAGAATGTGGTGGCATTTGGGAATGCCTATTTCATATCATTTTTGGGGGAACAGACATTCCTACATGCTAATGGTGTCATACTGCTGATCCCTTTTCTTGCAATGCAGACAGTTTTCACTGTGACTGACATTGTGGACTCCATCCAGACAAGTTTAGCCTCAGGGCATTACCCACCTACTTGCTCCCCTACCCCCCCCCCCCCCCCACCCACCAACTTGTCCCTATACACCTGCTGCGAGTTCAAGTGCAGCTCGTGCTGGCTTCCTCTCCAGTATGAGGGCTAGCGTACATGTACGTAGGAATGAATGAAATAATTTTGTAGTCATGTGACAAAGAGGGGTCATTAGGGACATGTGTATATACTATGTTCTTGTGACAGGGAGAGTCCATATGGCCAAAGTGGTGGTGCCACTGAAGCATCATTCTGAAGACAACAGGGCTTGACAAATCCACTCAGTCACGTTATACTGACACCGTGCCATGCTACTAGTCATCTAGCGAGGCAGCAGCAAGTTACCATTTTTAAAGTCTTAGAGTAACTTACAGAGAGAAACAGCCCCATATTTGTTGGATTGAGATAAGGAACATTTACCACTATGACTGACACAAACTGACACAAATGGACATTTTCAGCATCTACTGCGCTGCGTTCGCCATTTCAGTAACTTATGAACTGCTATATATGGTATAGGTTTGGAAAATGTGATTATTTTTCATGAACAGATTTGAATGAATGTGATAGTATTTGTAAAAACAGTATTGTAATACTGAAGGATCTCTGTGTTACGCTCCTAAAACACTGTATTCTCTTGTACTTATGGTCACTGCTGAGAGCTAGAATACAGACTGTCAATGTGAATCCTTCGTTTGGCACACAAATAGCACATATATATGTGTGTTTTAATCTAGTTAAATCTAGTAGTATACAGAGTATACTCTGATTATCTGCTGATCATGTAGATACTATAAATGTCATGAACCATTTTGGTTTGGTTAGATTAACAGGTTTGTTCATTACAGAGACCACATGGTTGAGGTTGATTTATTCTAGGGAAGATTTAATGCATGTATGAACGGCGGTAAATGTTCTTACCGTCAATCCAACACATTTGGAGCTCTTTTGACATAACTCTCGCCGCTGTGTTGCTAGATAAGAGTTACCCGGCTCAGCAACTAGTAGTTGCATAAGCTTGCCTTGAACAGTTCTGTACTTCACATGTTGTCCTTAATGTGCTTATACTGCCTGCCAAATAATGTGTTTGTCCCTAGTCTGGGTCTATTTCTGAATATGATCCATGTTTTTTTTATCGCTTCACACTATCTGTCTTCAGGAATGGACAACAAACCTCTGCTGATCCTCCCCTCTTCTTGCAGGTCTGGAGCGTCTTGCACAAGGCAGCCATAGATTGAGTAAGCTGCAGTTTGAGGTACAATTCAGACTCATGTGTACAACGCAACAGTATATATAAATAACACTTGACTTTTTCTTTCCTGCAGGTAAGACATCAATAATAAGAAGATACACAGAAGGTAAGTACATGTGAATAATTCAAGTGGATAAACATGTATGTGTACATGTGAAGGTTCATTTATAATTTTAATGAATGAACAACAATTTCATGCAATGTAATCAAGCATCAATCATGTCAGTGCCAAACTACCTCATGAGAACATTCTAACTATGTATTCTGATTAATTCTTTTTGTTTTACACTCAGCGTTTTGTCATGGTATTTCAGGCCAGACAAATGAGTTACATGCATGATAAAAAAGAAAAAAATATAAGACCAACGAAATCCATTTAGATCTAGCATTGCTTGCCTAACTAAATGTAATAACTAAATAGTTGTTTAGAACACATTTCAAATGAAATGCATCAATCTTGTTTTCTTTTTGTTTTGTTTTTTTTGTCTTCAATATTTTTCAAACAAATATAAGCACACTGCTCGAGAAAACAGCTTAATTTCTAATGAAATTGCTATAACGTTTGAGAAGGCTGCAGTTCAAGCATCACAACAAAGCGACCAGTGTGATTTCTAAGATGTGTGTCATCCATATGATAGGAACATCTTGTGTTCATTTCTATTTACATGCAACATGTATTAATATATATATATATATATATATATATATATATATATATATATTATAACTGTTTTCATATTGCCTTTAGAAATTGCATACCAGATTTAAAGAGAAGAAAATGAGAATAAAAAAAAAAAACAAAAAATCAAATAAAGTAAGGGTCATCAGAAAGAAAATATACCATTTAATTTTTTCATCCAACAAACTGCAGGTAAATGTTTGTATAGTGGGTTTTATAGGCCATATTTTGATTTAATTGTTGAAAAAAAAACTGTAGCATAGAGAGTAAAACAAGAGCATCAGCAACAAGAGTGTGAGAGTTAGAAATTCAGCCTCTTTTCAGTTTACCTCAGTTAGGGCTTTATTCTAATTGTTCATGAAGACATTTTGTCCCTCCAAATTGCATTTTTTTTAATGAAATATACTTACAGGTATCACGTAGTCGTAGAAAGCATAGGAAAAGTTGGAGGATGAAGGGGGGGGGGGGGATTCCCCACAATCCCAACCAGTGAGGCGAGGGTCCACGAGCTGCCAAGGCTCCAGAAGCTCTTGAAAACGTATTTTAACAGAAAAAATATCCAATCCTCCAGGTTGTGATTAAGTATAATTGCACATTTTGGCACAAATGTAGTTATCGGATCACTTCCATGTTTACATATATGTACTTACTTTGTTGACTGGAACTGCCCGCAGTTTTATGGCTTCCAAGATGTTCTTTGCACACTATTTGCAGCTTCTGCCTCAATACAGGAATGTCCCTGCCACAGTCCATGCAGCATCCATTGAGAAGCAGCGTGGCGCTCTATGTGAAACGTTAATAGTAAATGGATGAACTCTGTACATGCATTTCAAACTGTACATGTAATATACGGCTATACAGAATTGGCTGTTTTCAGTTATTTGAAACGTGACAACTCTTTTGTTTATCAAGGCAACTCAAAACTTGTAGCATATAAATAGCACATATACATGCAACCCTTTCAGGTGACTAACTTTCAGCTTTTCTGTCATGTGACTATCAAAAATGCAATTTTTCGCGCTTGAATCACAATCTGCAACAAAACTATTTAGATACCTGTAGGTAAAGAAATAACAATGGATTTGTAATCAGCAGCTCCACAAGAGAGTAATGTTTTTAATGTTGAATTTCAAATGTTTTGTAGTTCTATTAAGCAATATGATAAAAACATAACGTTTTTTGTGATAGAAAACTTGTAGGCATGACTTCATCAAACATTAGCTTAGTAAGTATTATTGCCTTCCTGAAAATATGCCACAAGATAGGGCAAATACTGCTTTGAGTTTTGCAGAAAGCTGGAGGAGAAGACGCCATTGCCAGGTATAAATGTATATGTATTAACTCGGTTTTGAATGCTGAGTTACGTAGCCTGATTTTGCAAATTACAAAATTCTAATTTTCAATAATGACTTGATCGCTTTTATCCAGATTAAGTATCTGACCAATAAAATTACAGTGTGTTATACCAGATTAAAGTATCTGACCAATAAAATTACAGTGCGTTAATTCTTTTTAAATGAAATGTTTCAACACCCAAAATTAAAATTTTTTTTCTATGGTTAGGCTGAAAAATTGAGGAGAGGGTGAGCATATGTTGGCCCATCACTTTTGCAACTTTTGGAACTGTTAAATTAGATAAAATCTGTGCTCTATTATTTCATTATGGACTTCATACTAGTCTTTGTAACCTCAGATGGAATATAATTTCTTTTGTGAATTCATCTTTGTTTCTTTCAGGTTCCTTTTCGCCAAATTACAAGTTAACAATAGGTGTGGATTTTTCTTTTGTGAATCATCTTTTGTTTCTTTCAGGTTCCTTTTCGCTAAATTACAAGTATCAATAGGTGTGGATTTTCTTTTGTGAATCATCTTTGTTTTCTTTCAGGTTCCTTTTCGCTAAATTACAAGTTAACAATAGGTGTGGATTTTTCTTTTGTGAATTCATCTTTGTTTTCTTTCAGGTTCCTTTTCGCTAAATTACAAGTTAACAATAGGTGTGGATTTTTCTTTTGTGAATTCATCTTTGTTTCTTTCAGGTTCCTTTTCGCCAAATTACAAGTTAACAATAGGTGTGGATTTTTCTTTAAAATCTATAGACTGGGGACTCTAAAACAAAAGTAAATTTACAACTATGGTAAGTTCAGTATGAAGGGGTGCAATATGATGAATTGCCTCATTTTTGATAGTGTATAATGACCTTGAAGCATACTCAGCCTCTCACAGAACATCCCTGCAGCTAATCCTAGTTTTGCGTAATAACCCTGTTGCATATTTACCCTGTGTAATATGCTTGCAGCATGCTGACCTTGTCAGCTTGTAAAATGATGTCCCTGCAGCTTAATGACCTTGTGTATATATAGTAAAGAAATAGAAATATGGTAAAGTCTGAGGTCCGTGTAGTCTGAAATGATTTCCTAGATCACAGTGTATTAAAAATGCTACAGTACTGCACATTTCCATCAAATACAGACCAGGATTTCCCTATGATCACTTTGCCAGTACAAGAAGAGGGCTGTTTATACATAGCTAAACAAGTCAACCTTCCAACAGTGAAACACACTGAGTATTTCTAGAGTTGAGTTTTAATCATGCACTGGTGCAGTAGATGCTACATACATTGGAATTAAGTTTCAATGAACTGGTCGTACCGTAAATCATGAGTTTAACAGATGATTCAAAAAGTGTATCCCATGATTCCTTGTGGTTAATTGTGATTCCTGGAAATTGGACACAGCTGGGGGGCAGTGCGGATCTATGCAGTGTGTTCACAGGGTTTTACATAGCTGTGAAAAGACCAATAAACATGCTTAAGCTTCACTGAACATACTGCTGTTAGCTCTCGTAGAATCGCTATAGCTACTGCCAGAATGCACATCTCACGCCTTTTGTGCTGAATGAGCAATGAAATGTTGCTAGTACCATCTCTACATATTTTCTACCAGAATGAATGTTTCACATATGGTTTCACTGGTAGAGGTTGTGAGGAGGACGATGTGCCAAAACGGCGGATTACGGTGAGACAGTGGAACTGTAACAAATAGGCCAACATTGATAAGCGTACAGGTATTTCGAAACATCACGAAACGATGAATATGTGTGGAGTCTAAAGTAAACAAATACCCATATGCATGTCAGAAGCTACTTTACAAATATAAATACAATACTTCACTGCTCTGACTTACCCCGATTAGGTTCAGCTTTACAGGTTTGCCCTTGTTGGAGTAAGAAAATCCATTTTCACGCAATTGGCTTGAATCAGAACTCGTGATCACACGTTAGTAGTGAAAGCCTTGATGATCTAACAATAGCATTCATTATATGGAAATTTGGGAGAAGAGGTGCAAAACTATAGCCTGTTGAGTATTCAAATATAGACGGCTGAATTGTATTGACATCATGGCTAATCCCAGCCTTTCGCACAGCTCTGGGTATAGTCTTTGAAGTTTCAACATAGTTTAGGCGACCCGTCAATCACAGCAGAGACCACAGACCCGATCTGTCAATTGTTTTTAATTCTACTCACTGTAAAAAGGTTAGGTGTGTTGTGTAAACCACTGAAATACATGACTACATGGCTTTGCTGAAATGCTTTGGTAGCCAGGTCCTTAGTGGTCTCACAAAAATTGCTGTACATGTATTTAACTGAGCACGTGTATGTAAATTAATGGACCTCTGTCTGCTAGTCAAGATTCGGCGGGAGATTTCAGAACTGTGACTTTTCCAAGTGTTGAAATCGGTAAGCTGTCAGTTACAATTACACGCATGTGCCATCGGGGTGCATGGCAGTCGGCTGTCACAACAATGTAAGAACGAGGTTAGAACAGGTGGTATATCTAGTCTTGGAAACTTTGCCGAAATGTGTTTTGTGTATTGAACTGAAGGTACATGATTTGATGAGGCGGGAAAATAGAATTCTGAAATGAAATTGAAGAAATGTTTCGATTGTACCGAAATAATACCTGCATGAAATGTGGCAAACTCGACTGCTGTTTTACGAGAGCTTGACGACTGATACTTACCAATCAGACCTATATCGCTGAAATAGCTTTGTATGTCGATTTGTTAATTTCATTTTTATTTGCGGGGAGGTGAACGGACAACGCCGTTCCCCGGATAATCAACGGGTGACCTCCACTTAACCTCAACAATTAAGCATTTGCCGATTTAATTGAGACCAGCAAGTGTAACCCACAAATTTAGCCTGTCAACCTGAGAAGTAACACGTGAAGTAGCCTGGTTAGCGTGGACATTTGTGGAATATACAGGTTTGTTGCAATTGTCGCGTGATACTTTATTCACTTTAATTCATGAGTAAAAACAAAGGTGTGACTGGTCGGGAAATCTTTAAGCCTCACTGTCAAGTACTGTTCTTGACCCGCATATGGTGCGGATAACCAGCGTAAGTGTCCAAGAAGTCTAATTAAGGGGGTGGGGGGGCTAATATCTCATATATCATGCTGCCCCCAACTCAGGCTATGAGGACGTAGCTGACAGGGGAAGTTTTAGATCATTTTGTGTTTTACTTATTTCACAGGTCAAAAAAAAAATTTTTTTTTGTGGGACAACCGACAGACCCAACCTTGAGAACAAGTCAATGGCTTGTTATACTCACTTGGAAGATTAAATTTTATTTTTTTTTTAGCTCCCTAA
Source organism: Liolophura sinensis (assembly GCF_032854445.1). Taxonomy (NCBI): domain Eukaryota; kingdom Metazoa; phylum Mollusca; class Polyplacophora; order Chitonida; family Chitonidae; genus Liolophura; species Liolophura sinensis. The sequence goes on along the minus strand of NC_088300.1, from coordinate 38,919,450 downwards.
GGTATCTAATTTAATTGATTGGTCTTTCACACCGTGCGGTGGGAGGAAACCAGGCAGAGACCAGGGGAAACCCATGACCATCCGCAGGTTGCCGGCACACCTTCCTACGTATGGCTGGAAAGGAAGCCAGCATGAACTGGGCTTGAACTCGCAGCGACCACATTGGTGAGAGGCTTGTGGGTCATTAAGCTGCACTAGTGTGCCACCCAACTGAGCCATGCAGGCCCCCTAAGGTATCTAAGGTATAGTGTGTAAATGTATATACTCGAATGGAAGATTAAATACTTTTTACCCTAGTCTAAGGCACTTGTATGATGTTGAAATGTACATACTCACATGGAAGATTATGGGGTTTTTTAAGCTCAAACATACAGTGATAGAAAGTTGCTTTTTTTTATGGTTTTTTTTTTTTTGCTTTCAGTATTTAAGAGGTCATGGATAGTGTGTACTGATGTAAGGTTGAGCTTTTTTATTGGTTTTAGTTTTATTGGTTTTGTGAATGTTTTCCAGTCATTTTGATTGACTTTCAGTGTAAAGTTTACCATTTATATGAGCTTTGTTTTCTCTGATTAACACATGTTTTCTAGAAATCCTCCAGAGTTACAGTTTCTTGTACATGGGGTCCCTGTGAGTTTTTTTTTTTTTTTTTGGCCAAATTTACCTATTTCTTGTAATCCAGAAAACTCCTTTTTGTGCACAGGCCTGCCTACATGTATGAGAACAAAAAGGGTATTGATATCCATGTTCCTCTAACAATTTTACCAGATTTGTCATCATTTTTCCTTTTGTGGACTCACTCTGCCCTACTGTAAACACAGATTTTATACCCATTTGCATTTCAAAGACCACTCCAACCAGTTGGTGCTTCAGCTTGAACTCTCCCACTAGGAAGTTTTAAATACTATGGTTCAACATTTGCTTAACCATTCAAAGGCTTGCAGTTGCCCACCCACATTGCGTGAATTACCAAATGCTGTTCTCAGTTTGCACACAAAGACCACTGCCCATAATGCTGTCTTTTACCACCGCATCAATTTACAACTGTATCATATGAAATCACTTCTTTATGCAATCTTTATACATAGGATAAACAGTCATAGTTGTGACAGTGTAATGATTTTGGTCTTTCTTATTGATTTACTGGCAAGAAACCTGCGGATGGTCATGGGTTTCCCCCGGGCTCTGCCCGGTTTCCTCCCACCATAATGCTGGACGCCATCGTATAATTGAAATATTCTTGAGTATGGCATAAAACACCAATCAAATAAATAAATAAATTTAATGGCAAGATCGTAGCACTGTCTAATTTGAGAACAGTATCTGAATGTATCACCTCACTTGAACATCATGGAGTTTTATGAACTGTTTAATCAGAAGAGCTATTGGTGTTCTCTGAATGCCTTGTATGCCTTTGTTTTATTTTGGAAGGGATATTGCTGGGCATGAGAGGTTTGGTCACATGACTCGAGTATATTACAAGTATGCGTAAGTTACATTTTATTTGGAACAGCATGTAAGGTTTGGTATGTAAAAATACATTTTCGGTTACACATAACGACCTTTCAGTGATAGAATTTGATTCCATCACTTAAGTTCTTCTGATTAGAAATTCAAAATTGAACTTATCAAAAAGTGTTTAAATTGACCGTAAAGTGGATAAATCAGTTTGAATCAACCAAAAGTGCATAACTTAAAAATGCTTTAGGTGAAACACGTTGTGTAGTGTATGTACATGTATGTAAAAAGAAAACTACACAGTTTTATATTTTGTGAGGTCAGTCTTTAATTAATTAATTATAGTACTTTCTTTCATACTTTCAGAATAGCGGCCATTATAGTTTTTGATTTGTCCAGGTATAGTAATTTATTTCACCAAACTTGTGCAAAATCTACATTGCACATCTATCTCACTTTTACCATTGTTGCCTGCGCTACCTTTTGTATATTTGTGACAAGCTAATTATCCAAGAATATCACAGAGGTAATTTTACTCATTTTAGCTCTTCAGTATTTACTCTGGTTAGTGTATTTGTACGCATATTTACAGTTATGCATGGTTTAATTTTTACATACAGTTACTATATATATGTATCTGTATCAGTTATTAGTTGATGAATTGGACTTAGTAATTATTGGGGATTTTTGAAAAACAGATCAACAATTATCGTTTTGGTACAGTATCTTTAAATTTATTTCCAGACCTGCCACATTTGACTCAGTTTTGAAGGTAAACTAAAACTTAATTAATTTGAGAGGGCTTACTGTTTTTTAAAATATGAACAATTATTGGTTTGATATGCTATCTTGAAATATGCTTTGAAGGCAGACTAAAAGTTTACTAATTTGAGCTCATGGGAGCTAGGACCGATTCAGGACAGGTTCAGTTTAGTAACAATTTTAAGTTGTAAAGTTGACCTTAATCTAAACAAAAAGAGAGAAATGACCAATTCTGTAAACATAAATGCATGATGTAGAAGGATGAACTGTTCCTGATATAAAGTGTCATGTTACTTGTATTACAATTGGTTTTGTGTACATTATACATAATACATCTGTGTCATTTTCGTGGCTCATCAGCATTACTGACAATTTGGATTTCAACATTCTAAAGAAATATTTTCTTGTGTGTGTTTGTAGTGGTTAAATGATGTCAATTCCAAGGTTATGTTAGCCAATGAGCAACCAGTGCCAGTTCTGCTGTTGGCCAATAAGGTAACTGTACTTGATTCTCATTGGTTATTGGTTTTAAAGTAAAAATTGCTAAATATTGTCCAGTTTTTATAAAATGTGTGCAGGGCTCATTTTATGTAACCAACTCAGATTCAGTTAAAAAAAGAAACAAGTGGACATAAGTTTTTGTATATTTAATAATTTCTTGCATTTTTATCGGACCTGTGTTTATTGCTTCAAGTATTGTCCAGTTTTTATAACATTTTTTGCACAATTTTACTAGAACGTCAGATCAAGAAAACCACTGAGCCTGATATATATGTACTGGTCCTGCATATTTAATGAATTCTGTGGTTCTTATTGGTTGTTGCTTTCCTCACAATAACGTCCAGTATGGTATGATTTTTATCAAATTTTGTGTACAGGTTCATTTTTTGTAACCCAGGATCACCTTTATAAACCAGTCTGATCTGCGTAATATCAAGTTTTTCTGATTTAATGATTGCTTTCCTTCTTTATTTATTTACGGAAAATAACTTCTTCTATATTATAAAAATGTAAGCAAATACATTGAACAATTTCTAATGTAGGCAAGTTCTAGAGGAATGTGGCATGGCAATACAACATTCCAACAAAACTCCAACCTGTGATGAAAGTTTTGTTTTTTGTTTTCAGTGTGACTTGGATGAGGTTCAGATAGATACGACTTACTTGAGCAAGTATTGCCGGGAACACAACTTCCTTGGATGGTTCCCAACATCAGCCAAAACCGGCTTAAATATAGGTAGGTGCATGGAAATGGAGCCCCTTTATACCGAATTAGATTGTGTTCAGCATTAATGACCTTTGAACTACCCTATTTCTTCAACCTTTGTGCATGTTTGAGGTCAAATTTAAATGCAATTTATCCACCTTTATATTTTAATAATTGTGAGGATTCATGTTTTCGTGGGTTTGCCGACATGGGGGCTTCACAGAAAATATTTTGCTTGTAGTGTAGATAGAGTAATCCTCAGAATAGGCTTAAATAACACCAGGTGAACATGTGAAAAGTTTGAAGAAACAGGGCCCTTCTCTTAGCCGGAGTTCATGTTTTACTTGCCTCATACCTGTCAATCCTAAACTATTCCAAAACTGTGCTGAGCAAAATCAATTTGTTTGTGTAATGAGGGTTTACAGTGGCTTTCAACGTAGTGATAATATTATGATATTGTCCTTTTTGTAACAGAAAAATTATGTAGAAATATTTACACAGAGCTGCCTCACTGGAGGACCATGCCAAGACACCAGATACAACTATACCCATATGATACTGACACCTGACAGACCAGTAAATGACATCTGTCTGTTGTATTGAGTTCTAAGTGAGGCATTGCAAATGTTGCTGATTAAAGTCTTAAGTATGCTTCAACCCAATAAACCAACCTTTAAGTCCCATAAGCCATAACCGCACACTCAACTACAACCAAATAATCATGTTCACTTTCACAACAGATGAAGCCATGAAATATCTGATAGAACACATTTTGACTCTACCGTCGGAAAGCCAGCAACCAGGGGAAGCTATCAGACTGCAAAGTGTCATGATTGATAATGATTCAGACAGTGAAGATGACCTCACAGAACCGAAGAGCAGATGCTGCAAGTCATGATGTACAAACATGAACAGTTTCTGAAAACAAAGGTGCTTTTACCCAGTATTTTGCAGGTATAAAAAGTGGATATTATGTCACAATTATTTATAATACAGGATTGGGAGTTTTTTTATTCAAGGTAAAAAATAGCTCTGTTCATGATGTAACTTTTTAAACCATACATGTTGTTCAGAAACTTCGTGTAACATTTTTAACTTTCTGTTACCTGTTACAAGTTAATATACTAGTCATTGTACTTGTACATTAATACTTATGTCCAGTAAAGCAGTAATATAAGCCCAGTTTGTCAGGAGGCCAGAAGGTTTAAAATATGGTGGTGGGGCTGATTCTTCAAAGCTGTTTCTGACGCAAGTCAAAATTTAAAAATTCTTCTCAATGCTTAGTGTTTGGTACTAGAAATTAGAATTTGGACATATTTTGCCTTAAGATGAGGTGTTATCGATGAGGTGGGCAAAATTTTAACTTCTAACATATCTATAGCCCAAATATAAGCTTCGAGATCATATTTCAAATTTTGATGTACATGTAAGTGAGAAATGGCTATGCAGAATCAACCCCTGGAGGCTAACATTGCAGAATTGTTCCTGACAATTTTATTACAACCTTCCACTCCAACCATGCCAACACTGGCACTGTGTTAATTATTATGTAATACAAACTCCTCATCGAATGGTTAAAATCAGGGCAGCTAGAATACATTTAATTGATCTAGGACTTTTTCTCCATGATGTTATATTGGTTTTTTGCATAACTGGTGTAAGTCATTTTTGATTCAATCATTGTTTAATGCTTTACTGAAGGATTTCGTGGTTTATTTTCACATGCTGGAGTGGAGAAATCCGGAGCAGCCATTGGTACATGTACATGAATCACTGCTCTTTTCCATATTCTAGAGTTATTATGTAGATTTCCATTACTGCTATTAACAAGATATCACAAATGCCCTAAAATTTCCCCCAGATAACCCTTAACACATCGATTTGCAGGGAGTTAATTTTTGTGCTAGCACCTCCATGTCTAGTGTGAAATAAGTTTATTCCATATGTTGTGCCGAATTGTTGTGAACTCCTGTCATTTATAGTCAATAACTAAGATGGAATCTGATTGGACCATGAATCATGCATATTTATGAAGGAAAGTTCAGAGCTGTAAAGAGTTAACATGGCTCAGTAAATCAAGGTAGATGATGTCGGACATCGCCAGCTTGATTCAATGAAGATGGTTGAAACGAGGCTCAACCGAGATCATTGTGGATTTCTGTCTCCTTATCAGGGCTAATTAAGATACCTCCTCTCTACATGTCCACTAAATAACTTCAACAATTACGTCATTACATTTCCACTGTACCCACTCTAATAATGATGTCATTACATTTCCACTGTACCCACTCTAATAATGATGTCATTACATTTCCACTGTACCCACTTTAGTAATGATGTCATTACATTTCCATTGTATCACTCCAATCATTATGTCATTACATTTCCGCTGTATCATTCCAATAATTATGTCATTACATTTCCACTGTACCCAGGCTGATAATTATGTCATTACATTTCCACTGTTCCACTTTCGTAATTATGCCATTACATTTCCACTGTACCCATGCTGATAATTATGTCATTACATTTCCATTGTGTCACTCCAATAATTATGTCATTACATTTCCGCTGTATCATTCCAATAATTATGTCATTACATTTCCGCTGTATCATTCCAATAATTATGTCATTACATTTCCACTGTATCACTCAAATAATTATGTCATTACATTTCCACGGTGCCACTCCAGTAATTATGTCATTACATGTCCATTCTACAACTCCAATAATTGTTATTACATTCCCACTCTACGACTCCAATAATTATGTCATCAATAACCTATTTGGATTATGTAAGACATTATGCAACAACTGTCTCTGGTATGCCTTTAACACCATAGAAGGGCTGTTTTTTCTAGTTTTTTGCGTTGTTTTGGAAGTGGGAAGCTCTTCCAGTAACCTGCTTATAGTTGTGGGTTTCCCCTGGCTATGTTGATTTCTCTTCCACCATAACCTTGAGTATGGTGTAAAACCCACAATCCAAATACATAAACCAAGATTCTTAATTATGGGCACTACTGTTGATTGTATTTGATATTTGTGCAGATGCATTATTTTAAATACTCTATTTTAATTATATAGATGAATGTATACGTATAGATATAAAAGTAAGATTTTTCTGACGTGAAAAAATGATAGAAAGAAGAAACAAATGAGGTTTCTCAACTTTCTGCATCTTTGTATTTCGACTGCAGTTTCGAATGCCTTGATAAGAACAAGACGTTCAAAACCTCTGTGGGAATACCAAGATAAGGTTCATATACACTGTGTGATTGATTGATTGACTGTATACTGCTGGATTATTGTAGAGAGCCTCAGGGAAAAGAACATGGTCAAATTTGACTGAGATCAAATATTTATTTTAATTGTATGTACAGTTTGCATGGGTGTAAGTTGATTGTATGTAAGTCTCCGTGTTATTAGTGTGTATTTGTTAACTGTATGAATAGTGAAGTTCACAATCGTAACCTGTGCAATTAATGCTCATAATATCAACTTGCATGGTTACAGGAACCTATGTTTTTTTCTTACACATAGATATTTGAGCAATGGCAGGCTCTTATCAGTAAAATATAACTACTACTATAGATACTAGTACAGTAAAACAGGGTGTTTTTTCAAAGGACACTATACATTTGGTCAACTTTAAAGTATTTAAAACTCAAAATTTAGCTTTCTTCTTTAAAGTGAATATAAAGTCAGCCAGTAAGGATGAATTAATTAATTCATAAAGCAGAATTCCAGAAATGTTCTAAAAGTATTTTAAAATTCTACACCTCTTATCAACATAATAAATAGGAAATGACCATCAGTATCTAGCCACTCATTTGGTGATGTCATTTTTCCATGTTATAGCTGTCTAGAGTGATGTCACAAAACCTAGGAGCTCTCCCGTACTGTGGGTATTAAACAGTATGCCAATGAGAAAATACAAGCAGAAATGCCTAATACCAGGTCAAAGAGTATCAATTCTGTCCAATTTTCAAAGTGTCGATGTTTCTCTTTGCCTGACGATCGGTCTGGGCAATCTTCGTGGGCATCTTCAAGCGTCTTGCTCTAGCAGTCTTGCTCGTCCTTGCCCTTACACCTTTGACCTGCATTAGGTTTGGCTGGCTGTATCGACGTCAGGGCGTTAAACCCCAAGCACTCACTCACTCGACGTCAGGGAATTTACCGACAATAGCAGGACCTTTGGATTTATAACAGACTCTTTCCTGCAGATTTCCAGAAGACATTTTCGTAATAAATCTGACTTTGCTAAGGATAAATTACACAACGCCACAATATTTTTCTTCAAGCAGTGGCTCTCCCTGGGCGGTTTTCTTGCCATTTCACCCTGACAAGTTACTGCAATCTTCCGGCCAACATGTACACGTAATTGTGACACAGCCAGCCTTTTTCAATTCCCTGTCCATAAATGTTTGGTCCAAAATGCATCAGTTTAACACTTAAACTAACCACAAAATCCAATTTATTGCATTTGTCCACTGTAAGAAACCACGCCGACAATCAAGAGATGATAAGTTTTTTGACGTGACAGCAATTATCACGTGACACTCTCAGCGCTTGCGATTGACCAAGTTCATAAGGGCTACTACAACATGGCTACTAGGAGTGAATTGTCCGTCAGTGCCATGTCCCCAGCGCTGAACTTCATCATCTGGGCTTTCAGAACTTTATAGAATTTTTTACACGTTTTTCTGTGATAACTGTGTCCTATATCCTTTTATCTCTCTATATATAGTGGCAGACTTTGTGTTCACTTTAAGTGGGAAGAAAGATAAGAAAATGGAGAATAAAAAAGTGAAATTAAAAAAAAAATGGTCAAATTTCATCCCTGAGGGGTTCGAGTATCCTCAAGAGTTCTGCGATGTAGTTTTCTTTAATAGTACATGCTAGTTGTTCCCAAAGACACAGATATGGTGTAAACATGTTCAGTAAATGTGAGGTACATGTGTTGCATTGTAGGTGTCCTTTATGTGATATTGATGAGAGTGTCAGTGATGTATGAACACTTCTTGATTTAGGGGCATCATTTATGTAATCAACGTTCAGTATTATTGTAAGTAGAGGCAGTTATACACCATATTTACTTATACATGTTCTTTTATATATATATATATATATATATATATATATATATATATATATATATATATATATATGTATATATATGCATTCTATATCTGGGTCATAAGAGTATAATTATATCAATTTTTTATTTTCAAAATATACTTTTGTACAGTAGACTTCATTTGTTTCAAGATTAAAGTGATTTTAGAGATTAAAATGTAAAGGAATCAAACAAGAAGAATTGTGAAAAGAAACCCCAAAGTTGAATAAAGTTGGGTTGATGCACATTTTGCTTCTTATCGTTAAAAGCTTTTTCAGACAATATTTATGCAAGTTTTCATGCAAGAACGGTGGATTAATATAGGACAGTACATGGTGCAGGACGTTCCTGTGATCCTGGCTGGCTTCACAAGAGACTGGGATGTTCGCATGATCCTGGCTGGCCTCCCAAGAGACCGACATATTCGCGTGATCCTGGCTGGTCCTCCCAAGAGACCGACATGTTCGCGTGATTCTCGCTGGTCTCACAAGAGACCGACATGTTTGCATGATTCTGGCAGGCCTCATAAGAGACTGACATTTTCACGTGATCCCATACAGTGCTGTTCCACTGGTCACATGGGTAATAGCTAGGGTTATCGCTAAATTAATATACAAAGTTCCAGGTAAATTATGCCATTTTTAGCAAGCCTCTGTAAAGTACAAGCGTAGTGTATGTCGTACCCCGAGCGCCAACGTCCTCAACCAATAATAAAGAAAGCAATGTTAAACAAAATGTTAGGGGTGGTGTCTTAAAAGGTACTGCAGGTATTGAGTTAAGGGTTTGGCAACATGTAGAGCACAATAGCATGAGGGGCATATTAAGTGGTTGATTCCGTGTGTACACATTAAGTACCGTAAATTACTGAATTCCTGAATTAGTTTATTTATTTATTTGTTTATTTGATTGGTGTTTTACGCCGTACTCAAGAATATTTCACCTATACGACGGCGGCCAGCATTATGGTGGGAGGAAACCGGGCACAGCCCGGCGGAAACCCACGACCATCCGTAGGTTGCTGATAGACCTTCCCATTTACGGCCGTAGAGGAAGCCAGCAATTAGTGTATTGTGTGTTAGAACCACTTTTAAACAAAATGTTAGGGTTGGTATCTTAAATGTATTGTACGTATTGAAGTTTTACATGCATATAAAGCACAATCACTCAAGAAGGGTGGTTCATCCCTGATGATCTGTGTGCATATTAATTAGGTAAATTACCAAAATCGCGATTTCAGTTCTTTATGCATTGAACGGAAGTTTTGCATTCCTGTGTCTCATACACGTGAGCTCTTTGGTAGCCGTGTTACCAATTCTAAGTTGGTAAGTACACGTAGGTCTATGAAACAGTAAATATGGAGTAAATATGGGGACCAACGGATTAAGTATGAATCAGCATGTTCTTCCATCCAGAAATTAATAACCCATAAAAATTAAATAGAGATAAAAATGACCAACTACTGGATGTCAGTCTCATCTTAAATCTTGGGTTTGCACAGGAAATCCACCTTGACATTTGGGTCATTCTACTATACCGGTATTTCACGTACCAGTGTTCAAATTAGGCTTAATAGTGCTTTCATTGTCTTTTTTTTTTTGTTTTACATACAAAATATCAATGAAGTACATATTTCTGAACTATACATGTGAGAAAGTAAAATTTCATCTTTAAAAATCCTGATATTATAAATTCTTCTGATTTTATTTTCTCCATAATATAGGAATATGACATGTCCCAGAATGAATTTATAAATACAGCACATCCACTAAATGCTCCTATTATGTTAATTTTTAAGATGAATCCCATATTGTGTCCTACAATAAGCATTTAATTTTGGTTTTAAGAATAAAATATCGGCTTACGGAAATAAATTTTGTTTTTGGGCTATTTGAAAATATTGCAGCTTAACACGCTATGATTCAATACCTTAATACCAGGTCATCTATATATGATTTGAGTGAGAGTTATCTACCCCTGATGACAACTCGTTCTGCTCGGGGAAAGGCGGGAAAAAGTTGGATCTCTAAAGCACGTGGTAATTTTTCCCGTGTTTTTCCCAAATATTTCTTGTCTTTACATTTGGACTAAACATTTTGTCACCTTAATGTTTCAGTTATGTTACTTACTGTTTCAAAACAATTTTGGAGTAATATATGCTGTAAGCAATTCAGTTGTGCTCATGCATAGAAAAGTTCCCCTGGCAAATTAACATGATGGCGTTGTTGTTGAATTTGTGCCAGTTGCCAATTCACCCCCTGTCGATAAATCCAAAACTAATGTCACGAAAGTATGCACGGAGTATGTGTGTGTGTAAACGTACCAAGTTTGGTGCCAGTTTCAGATGCCACTTGCCGATTCGCCCTCTAGTGACCAAATCCAAAACTGATGTCACAAAAGTGTGCGCAGTGAGTGTGTGCAAACATTCCAAGTTTGGTGGTGATATTAGCCTGATATAGCTATTTTAACTTGAATATCGAACTGGCCACTAGCGTTTAACTTATTTCAGAATATCGATTGGCATCTAACTTCACGAACAAAAGGGTAGCACCATGAATATATCGTCACCTGCATACTGTGTATGGGTCAAGCTAGTTGAGAAACAATCCAGAAGTGTTGGAAGGGGGAGCATTGGCAGTGCGCCACACCACCAGCCTTCTTTTAAAGTGAAACATGTAATAGTTACTGGCAGACAACTGCACCAAAATGCAGGATGCACTAGTTTTATAATATCTTGCAGATGAAACATCCCCAGGCTTAAATCAACCCCTGTATCAGTGGACATTACGAAGATAATTTCACCATGCGCATGGGTGTGTTTTACAATCAAGATACAGAGCAAACATTTTTTCATGTACACAAGAACAGTATGTGGCCAACCAGAATAAATAAAATTTGTCTGAAAGACTTTGGTGCTATTTCAGCAGAGTGTGCACCTAAGGCTCGTTTTAGATTACTGACATTTATTAACAATCTTAAATACACCCAGTCCATGTGTGACTCTCTTAAAAGTCGGGCAAAAACATTACAAGTAAACCACTCTGCCAATCCAACATAATAGGCTAACAATACTGTAACAACTTCTACGAAACATGGTATTTCATGCGAACCCCATGCTGAGAGCTTACACAGACTTAATGAAAAAAAAAAAAACCAAAAAAAAAAAAACCACACCAATCAGACAAATAAACACAAATTATAGGCAGGCTATAATGTGTTTTATGTCTGGACAAATTATCGTTTCATAATCTTTAATTCTAGATCGGCGTTCCCTCAGGGAGGCAAGACGTGGTTTGGGTGAAAGAAATTTCCCACCCTCCTCTCACTTGGGGGTGTGATGGTTTAAATTTCTGTCTTCAGTTTGCCTCTATTTTTAGCCCCCACCTTTTCCGGATTCTAACTTCATTTCATTTCCAAGTTTTAAAATACATGTACTAAATTCATTTCCATTTTTTATTTTTCTGTCACTAAATACTTAATAAATGTCATTTTTAAAAAATGACCTTATTACGCAATCAAATTGTTGTGGCATTTGTTTTAGTTATTGTTCGATCCGGTAGTCTCTGATCAATTTCGTCTGCACATAAATAAATCAGTGCTGAAGCCAGGGAAGCTGTGAAATCAAATGTCCAGCGTTAGTTAAAGGAGTCGTTTACAGCACAGAAAACATTCCATACTCTAGAAACCTCGGATAATAGTATCGGCCTGCAAAAATCACATCCATGTTATTCTCAAGTTCAAGGACAGTAGAAAGAACTGTGATCTGCTCATTTACTGTTATCTGCTGAGTTAAATTTGACAAGGTTTACTCGCTGAGTGTGTTGAGCTTTTAGACTTTTTCTACATTACTTGCATTCTTTCAGTTATTCAGTAGGCATGTAAAATGTCAAATTGAAGACCAGGAAGGCAAGCAGGTGCAGCTCTTATAGATAGCCAGTACATCAAAACAATGTTAAAATACTTGTACAAACATGCATTACAATTACTACAAGGGGACAATTCTAATTCTTTAAAGGAGAAGAAAATTTAAATATCAATCAAATAACATTGAAAAGAGTTTGCATTTCCTCGCAGGTGCATGCCATACCTCAAATTGATAAAATTATAAATAAAGTCAGCGCCAAAATCTGCTGTGGGCGATTCCATTTTGCCTAAGAACTAGTCCTAAAGTCTTCTGTGTTAGGAGGAGACTTGCTGTCAGAAACTGCCGAAGTGCAGTTCGTACATTTCCGATGGAACTCTTCTTCCCAGAAGGTAGCGAACAGTACAGTTCGTTTTCCGCTTGACGATCGGGAAACCGGAACGTTCGACATAGGTTCCGAGTTTACACGAACAACTCGGCAGTTTTAACGACTCTCATTGGTTGAGAGGCAACACACCCCCAGCATAAATTACAGGGTGTTAAAGATCGAGGACGCGATATACTCAGCGACTTATGCCAGCTTTGCAGTTTTCAGGCTTTACGTGTATGGCGTGGAAAAATCACAAAATGATGTAGTACGCACCACCAGATAGAAAAAAAATGTGCTCTTTTCAGCCTTTTTTTTTTTTTTTTTTCATGTTTTTAAGTTTTTTTCTTCTTTAAACCTAACATCATATGAGCAACCTACAAACAAACCAGTAAAGCTAAAGAGGATCACCAGTAAATTTGTGTTGTGTTTGTGACTCTATTTGTGTAGAACAGCCTGTTTCACAAAATGAAGAGTTTGTGCAGTGCACAAAAGGGCCTTTTTGATTGTGCTACTGTTAGTCAGGATCATGTTCCAGATAATGATCAGGTTTAGCTCTCTCCTTTGAGTGAAGAATGATTTAATAATATCAATAGGGCAATTCCTTGTATTGCAATACGGATCAGAGACAGCTCAGTACTGATAATGAAAGTACCATTATCACTCAAATCATACATGTACACTGAACCCTACCGTTTATCCTGTTCATAGTACTGTCTTTATGCACTCCTACTTAGTACTACTAGCCTCTGACCAGTGAGGTCAGATGTTTGAATCCTAACTCTTGCCGACTCAGTTTGGGTTTGTCTGGAATTGGCTATGGTGAAGCAACATGCTCCAATTCAGTGTTCATAAATCATAATGAAAACAAGGGTTGTTGAACCTTAGGATACCCTTGACATGACAGAACAAATAACAATGTGGTCAAGCCTGGTGCTGATCATCAAAATACTACCCGATATCCTTAAATCATACCCACTGAAGCAGTTCTTACGTTACAGTATTGACATAAAAACCAATATACCACAAGAAGGGGCGTAAGGATATGTGTATGTAGGACTTCACTGTGACTATATATATGATCTACACAATGGAAAATGCAGTTTTGCTCCAGAGGATTTCTACATTGTAGTGTCTTTGACACTTCAAAGACATAGGCCTACATGTAAATAGTGCAGTCACACAACTCATCAACCTTTACCAATATACATGTATGTATTCATTTAATTATGTGACGGGTGTTTTATGCCATAGTCAAGAATATTTCACGTATACAAGCCACCATTACGGTGGGAAGAAAAGAGGCATACCTTGGGGTAAACCCATGAGTATCCACAGGTTACTGCCACCTACTAATGTGTAGCCAGAGAGGAAGCCATTAAGAGACAGACTTGAACTCACAGCGACCTCATTGGTGAGAGGCTCTGGAGTCATTGTGCTGTACCAGCAAGCTAACCACCAAGCCATCGAACCCTCCTTTCCCTATATACAAGGGCATGCATGGAAGCAGCATACAAATCATAATTAACACTTTAATTTCTGTGATGACACTGGATTACAAAATCATGCAACATGAAGATCAGCTGTCACAATGGAGAGAGAATAAGAGCTTTCAAAGTAGGCCTTAAAGGGATATTGACTGGTGTGAGAGAGAGGCAAGTCCAAGCTATGCTTAGGCTAAGCTAAATTTCATGTGGAACTAAAGTTGCATGGTTTAACCCAGGAAACCCAATCTCCATTGTCAGCCAATCAGCGTCGATTATGAATCCCTTTAAGACACACCTGGTAAATGTACAAAAACACTGAAGAATTACAGTAGCAAATATAACAAACACAGACTCTCACTTTTAAATATATTTTCTCTCCGAACGCGATCCCTATTGTAATCGTTCTGTTTTTTCTTGTTATTGTTATTATTTTTACGAGGCTGGAACTTACAGCTTGCATACAATCTGTCTCCTACAAAATAGCAAGCTAATTTCATCTGCCTTGATAGATCAGTTAGTACAGCAGTACTCAGCTGATGATTAGAAAACTAACCCAAATTTCTTCCCTACTAGAAAGGTTCTCATTATTTTCACAAACATGATATAGGCTCATTTCATTACTCCATAGAAGAATGCTTCCCTCCTTTTTGTACTCCATTCTCACAAAAAAAAAAAAATAAACATCCTACTGTGTAGAATGCTGAAGCCTTTCCAGCAGTATAGTCACACTGACTGTCTCCAGCACTGCCTGTCGCTCCCTATCCCAAACTGCTGTCTGCTCTCCTTATACACAGCACTGCACACCTGTGCCACCTGAACCTATGAGGCTGCTAAGGGGCACTTCTACCTCTGCATCATCCCTGGCATGACACTTGCCCCCTCAGACTGCTGGAGCTGGTACTCCTGAAAGCGCAGAGAAATCCGCTGAGTCATCTTCAGATATTTCTCCATACAGTTCAGGGAACACTTATCCTAGGAACAGAAACAGAGACAATCAATTCCAACATCCTAGGCAATTTAACTGAAGATTTCATTTCTTACATTTCGGATGAACACAGTTATACACTTTATACCACCGTTTGTGATAAAACCAACTTTTCTATTTATTTTTTTTAATGTCATTTTTCTATACTCACTGGAGGCAAAGCCTGTTGTGGGTTCTGCGGTTGCATGTTCAATTCCAGCTTCTGCTGGTCTGCCTGTGTGCAGAGGCATGCTGATTTCCTCTTGGTTACTTTCAGTTTCCTCGCCTAAAAACTATGATTCTTGCCACAGAAGTGAAATATTCTTGATAATGGCCTTAAACACAACTGACACCTAATCTCCCATTGGGCCATGCAACCTTGGGGTAATTATGTTAATTTATGAATTTATACCCTGTCTCTGTCTACCAGTTAAAGAAACAAGCATATATATAATTGTTTCACTTTTAAAAGCAGAAAGTAAAAAAAATACTGAAAAAGAAAAAAAACATCCCCACACCTAAGCACGGCTACATTCTCGCTTACCTCTGAATCTAAAACTTTTCTTGTTGTGAAATCAGTAGCACAGTCATTAAAACACATCTCAGAAAGTTTGTTGTATGACAATAGGAACTCCTTGAACTGAAAGAAAAATGGCTTCCATAAGTTATCAGAAAATAAATTTGTAAATGATAGTCACACACTGATCATTAAAAGCAGCCTCCAGATGTTTCAACATTGGCATGACCCTGACCGTTGCATCATGTTCATCAAAACTCGTTCAGTTCGCAACCTTTAACAGTGAAGACAGAACCAATAACTGGGAAACCCTGTAAGAAGATTTTTAGCACATTAGTGACCTTTCGGTGACCTTGATCTTCTCCAGGTACTTCAATACGACATGCATGGAACAAATGAGAAACTGTGAGCAACCAATTTTCCTGCAACTTCTGCAAAACATAGATCTTCAGACCAATGTTTGTCCAGTTTGCAACCTCAGTGTAGAGGATAATATATACCAAGTTTTTTGAAATTTGAAATAAGTTTTCTCTGAAACTTTGTAACATGATTTTTACTTCATGCGTGGCCTTTCAGTGACCTCGAATTCAACGTCAATATGACTCGAGTGAAATAAATGTATGTGGAATACATGTATCACAATCAGAGTACTAAAGGTACATGTGTAGGGGAGAAATTCCCAACAACAGCTGTAAGCTGGCCTCTCCTCGGGAAACTACTCCCCATCCACACAACATCTATTTATACTCCAGGGGTTCATATAAATCATTTTTTCACGTACTGACCAACACTTTCTGGGCAAAACTGAGTTTTTCTTTCAGCTGAAATGGATTTTTTTTTTTGTTTCGACATGTTCAAAAAAATTTAATATTTTTGTATGATACCATACTTTATTGATTAAAGAAATTATCACTGCCTATATAAAAACTCAAGCCGTCCTCCTAACTGATACTGCAAACTGACAATCGGCACACATTGCGGTTATTATCATATGTATTACAGGATGCCGACACAGTGAAGTGTAAAATCACTTTTAGAAAATATTCAATCGTGAATCAAGACAGAATGGTCATGCATTCGTGGCTTATGGAATATGTGATCTTGTAACTTTCAGTCTGTAAAAGGACATGTCAAAAATGATCTAAAGAAAAAAAAAACATTTAAGAAAATCAAAATATATGCAACACCTTACATGTATACTAGAACCTAATCTGAATAGTGCATCCAGATGAATGCTCTGAATTATCTAAATTCTCTTGAAATATTAGCCTTACTTGTCAAAATAAACGAAGATTTCAATCAACATGAGCAGTTCAAAACGAAATCTGATTTGAAATTTACTCAGAAAATCAGCCACGGTAATGAGAAAATTAAAAAGACCCACAAATAGTAATTTACCCCATGGAGTATTAACTATAATGATCTTTAAATTGAGAGGCAACATATTTAGAGAGATGAAAAACATTGATCAGTGTGTTGTCTCTTTTTCCACGATGAATACTGCTGGATCTCACCAGCCTGAACGGCTGAAGTCCTGTCAGATACAGTTCTCCACGTTCAGTCTGTGAATAAAAACCACGCTTTTATAGCGAATCGATGTCGCTGGTTAATGTTCATATCTGACAAAGAAGATTTTAATTTCAATGTTCAAATCCATTTATCAAACTTCAGACCCCCGAAAATGAAACCTAGATGCTAACTGTGTGCTTGCCTTGAAAGGAGCTGAAGATATTAGCGCCACCGGACATCAGGGGTAGGAAACCAGTTAGACCTTGTGCGCTCACATGCAGTCACTCGCAAAAGGCTAATGTTAAAAACAGAATGATCGGAGGCCAAAGTAGGTCAAATTATTTGCGAGGATCGATTTAACAGACTAAAGAAGCTTACTACGTTTCATGTTTGATTTCATACGCCCCTCCGCTTCCAAAAATTGCCTTCTTAAATCTAAAATTTCCACAGAAGGGAGATAAGTTGTAACGCAAACAGGCTGCTTCGTGGAACTTTGGATATGTTCAAACTGAGTTTATGTAAAATTTCTTTCAACAACCCCCCTCCCCCTCAATTTGAATAATTATAAACAGTTATTGAGTTTTCTATTCAATCAACGGACGGAATATGACGATTTATATGAACCTGTCACTGTTTCATATATACGACATGATACCTACACTCAGCTGTTTCACACACACCTGACATGATACCTACACTCACTTGTTTCACACACACCTGACATGATACTTACACTCACCTGTTTCACACACCTGATATAATACCTAATACACTTGTTTCAAGCACACCTGACGTGATACCTAATACACTTGTTTCATGCACACCTGACATGATACCTAATACACTTGTTTCACGCACACGCACCTGACTGGATACACACTCACCTGTTTCACACACACCTAACATGATACCTATACACTTACCTGTTTCACACACACCTAAGATATTAACCTATACACTCTCTTGTTTCACACACACCTGACATATTAACCTATACACTCGCTTGTTTCACATACACCTGTTCACACTCACCTGTCTTTCACACACCTGCTACAATACCACTACACTAACCTGTTTCACAGTGGCTTCTGTGTCCAATGACTGAGGCTGAGCCATCTCTAGACTGCCAGGCAAATGGAGAAAGAACACTTGGTAAACTTTCAACCAATATGACAAATCACATATCTAATGTACTGTTTAGAAGGGAAGGTGTTTCCAAGATTATGAGATTTGATTTAAGAGTTAGAGACAAAAAATAAATATAAAGATATTACTTTACACATCCAGGTTTCAGACTTAGCAATTTATAAAAGGTCTCTCAAATGTAGAGAGTTAATATAATGTCCATGAATGTTTACTATAAAATATAAATAAAGATAACTGCATAATTTGTTTAATTGATATCAATAGCTTGTATGCGCCAAGAAATTACATTTGTCCTGAGTTATTTTAGAGTTCTGATTTTTATCTGATCCATCAACATGTTGTGAGGCAGAATTATTTTCGAGCAGTTTTCCAAAATGAGTTATGTACAACAGACACACAAATACAGTACCATTGGCTTCTGACAGTACCGAAACTACTCTTCGCGTGTGCACGTTTCAATGTTATGTTTTGGACATCATGATTAACTGTGACTATGTACTATTCAAATCATCAGTAGGTAATTGCTGTACGGATCTTGATCATCTGAACAGTGATTTGAGCTTGGAGTTTTAAAAGCCAAAATAATAATATATAATTGCCTGATTAGATTTTTATAAGATCTACTGTATTTACCTGTAAACATCAAGAAAATGATTGCATTTATAAATTGCTAAATGCAGTGAAAATAAACTGTTCCTCAATAGACACATGTATTTATTTATTTATTTATTTGGTTGATTCGTGTTTTATGCTGTGTTATATTTCACTCATACGACAACGGCCAGCATTATAACAGGAGGAAACCGGCCACAGCCTGGGGAAACCCACGACCATCCGCAGGTTCCTGCCACATCTTAAAAAGTACAGCCAGAGACGAAGATAGCCTGAGCTGGACTTGAACTCACAGCCACCCATTGGTAAGAGGCTTCTGGGTCATTGCGCCATGCTGATATGCTACGCCCGTCTGCCACGGAGGCCCCTATGCACATGTATATTAAGGGTTTAAAACAAATCAAACCTCAAAAATGTGTAATACCGTTTCTTATGACAGCTGCCAGGTTGAAAGTATTAAGGGAAAAATATCACAAAGTGTCCACCAATCCAAAATCTAAAATTTATCTGCACTGAACGCTTTTGATTTTCACTAACTTGTGACACCCAATCATGATAAATCTTTTGAACAGGGTTTTCATTTCCTGTCACTCGACCCAGGATTGACCCTGGATCTACCACTTCTCAAGCAGACATGAATGTTATAAATTGTATTTCCATGTACCAGTACTTGTATGTATGTAGATATAATATTAGTACCTTGGTATGATTTAGAAGTTTGTCTCACTAAACAGTGACCTTCTAAAGATAGTTGTGATAGTGTTAAGTTGCTATATGTACATTTCCTTTATTCTAGTAATCTTTAGATGTAAGAGACAAATCTTTACAGATTTGATCACAGAAAGGAGTAACACAGATAGTGTATATCTATGTTGATAGTATTTAACAATCAGCCAGAGGTGCTACTTGGTTATAGGGCCTATGATGGATACAAGTTCTCACTGTCTCTGCATGGGGGCGCTCATACATATACCTGCAGTTGGGGTTAGAATACACCCCATTCGCCCAACACTCATGCGCTAAGGCAATGTGTCGCCACGATTCTAACCCCAGCTTTTTGTATATGCGCTAGCGCCCCGTGTGGACCTCCCGAGAACTCGTATGCATCATAGGCTCTATCCCAGTAATCTTTAGAAGTAAGATACAAGGGTCATAAATCTTTACAGATCTGATCACGATAATGTAAGATGGAATTACTACGGTAATTGGTTTACCACTTTTAAATACACGCTGTATAATTAGATATGTACGTGTAGAAATTTACATGTGAAGTTAATAATTGTACCACTTGGTGGAATCATCCTAGATTGCTGTGACGTAATCTAGCTAGGACGATAGATACCCCACTCCTACTTTTAGTCCATCTATATGGACTCGGTTAGTTCAATTAGGAGTTAAAATATCAGAAATTGTTTAAAATAGACCTCAACGTTTATGACTCGGTGTGATGTTTAAAAATTTTGACTGCCACTCAGGCCTATTTCAGTTAGATTAATTTGCAGTACTATGTGTTTATTGCATAGGCAGCCTGTTTGGGTTGTGTCTCTTTAGCGCTTGTTCATGTGTCAAACAATCACGTGTAGTTGGCTTAAGCTTACTGTCAGATCACCGTGAAAAGCAGACGAGAAATGTTCGCACCACCGGCAAGTCACAACACGAAATCAGCAGCATGGTGTTGCATTCTACCAGAAAGTGGAATGGCGTAGCTGTAAATGTAAAACACTGTTTGATTGGCTCAGTACGTTGTCGCAAAACAATTCCACCAATCACAAGGAAGATAGCGAGCGTCGTAGGAGGTGTTTGTTGTTGTTGACAGCTGAGGCGGGATGTTGGAAGTCGAAGTGGACTAAATCTTGTGTGGTGGTGAAACATTCTTCTTTTATTCCTTCTTTTTCGACAGCCAATGACTAAAATTTGAAATCGAAAGTAGGATGTGAGAAGTCATTTACAAAAATGGTAGTTTCCTCTACCCACATATATGTAGTATATCTTATCCAACGTGCCTTTACTTTACTCCTGTGAAGCCGAAACATGTCGTACAACTTGTAATACCGTACGATCTTCGTGGTTTCAACTTGCTTGGCCGGAAAATGCGGTCTGAGAATGGTCATGTTATCTGAGACACGGAAACCGCTGTCATCCATGGCTCGGGCGACATGTGCACCCTACTGACACTGTAACTGTGTAGCTACCACATCAGCAAAGCTTTCTGCAGACCCAATAGCCTACATGTAGCTCTATATAGGCCTAGTCAATGGCCATGGTTATGTAGAAACATAACCCTATATGCAAGCATTGACTTACCCTGCGTTCTTCGGTTCTCAGTGTGCTGTTGTCATCATACTGTTTTCTGAAGTGGTTTTCCGCTACCCCTCTCCCTCTCCATGTTTCTACATGTACATAAACATAGCCCCATAGAGTTCGCAATAGCCTAATGAGTCAGATGTAGTTTGCTAACGATACAACGTTGAACAGAGGTCCCATCCCAAATCACTGAGTATTTTCCTAACCGCACTTAGAACCCCTGTAGCTTTTCTTACCTGACATTTTTCAATCAGCAACCCCAAGCCATGGGGATATCACTTTTATTAGACCGAAATCGGCTTCTGCTCTGATCAATTTGGTCATTTTTATACCGAAAACGTATGGAAGGCAAACATTGCCAAAAGTACATCTCCAGAATGAAATAAGCAGCTCTCAAACCGAACAAGCATCTCCCAAACCAATTAAGTATAAATGTTCATGCATATGGCCACACCAAACAAACATCCCCTAAACCCCCATGGAAAAGCTGAAGTGCCACATGCTTTTATAGTGATAAGAAATTGACACTTTGACAGTGATTTGATATTTCACAAAGAGGAAACATGGGTTTGCATATGTAGCAACAGCTTGACCTGTAAAATGTCGCTCTCATGACAGTTGTGAGTAAGGTACAAAAGTGAAATATTATTTAATCATCACTCGCATACTTATATTCGCCACAGAATGAGGTGAAAATTGCCCAGAAGACCACAGAGCCATCGAAAAACGTAACTCACCACACTTTTGCTCATGACAAAATAAGTTTTTACTCATATTTTCGTTCCACCGACATGCTCGTCAGAAGGTTCTGTGCCCACACAGGAATTTTACTGTGGGCGTGGGGCTCAGTGGGTTAGCGCAGCATAATGACGCAGGAGCCTCTGATCAATGCGGTGGCTGTGAGTTCATGCTGGCTTCCTCTTCGGCCGTACATAGGAATGTCTCTCAGCAACCTGCGGGTGGTCCTGGGTTTCCCCCGGGCTCTGCCCGGTTTCCTCCCACCATAATGCTGGCCGCCATTGCATAAGTGAAATATTCTTGAGTACGGCATAAAACACCAATCGAATGAATAAATAAAATACTGTGGGCATTCTCTCTGCTGTGAACTAGACTTGGCTGACCCATTGTTTAACATTCACAGCCAATTTCTTGGCTACAACTTGATTATCCATACTATAGATACTGTTCATCAGTAATGACTTACTATCTTGGTCTGGGGCTGTTATAGATGCTGGCTCTTTCCATGTGAACATAGGTGTAGGTGCTCAAATTCTGCGGGCTCTTTCCTTGTGAACATAGGTGTAGGTGCTCAAATTCAGTCCGTAAACCCTATGCTTACTCTGTACCAACCTCCTTCATGTATATGTAAGAAATAATTATCTCCGAAATTCATGTCCTGGCAACTCAAATTGTTTTGCCTCTGAAATTGTTTTGTGTCTCAAATGCAGTCTGTGCTTTTGGCAGAAACATAAATTTAGAAGTGACAATACATGCATGTTGAACCTCACATTTATCCTTTTCCACAGCTGCCATGACAACCTGATTGCTAGGTTTCTGTATGTTTGCCGCAAAAAATTTACCCGTATTAAGCGTGACTATTGAGTCTGAGGTATAGTTTCAGTTGCTTTGTATTTAATATACATGTAGATGCTGCATTAATTTTTGGTGGATAAATACAAAATCTAGGTGTACAGGTGATGATGAACTGGGCTGCTGGATGTGAAATATCAAAAATGCAAGAACAGAGGTGATATCGAACTATGTGACATTTCACTTTTATCAGTGAAAAAAATCTTTATATTTTGTTTGTACCTTTATATAAATAATTTTAATAAGTACATCTGTTTACCAGTTTGGCTTCTTGTTCTATCCAGCCATACTCCTCACAGCGCATCCTTAGCTCTCTACCTTTCGCTTTACATCAAAGCCACCACTAGGCAAGCTTGACCTTTGGAGCCTTTCAGATGGGTGTAGGCTTGTTTAAGCTTAGCCTCATCACATGTGTCCTTCTGTGGAACTATTTAATCAGCATTAATCAATAAAATTGTTTTAGGTTTTGACTAGAATCATGTTGTACCTACTCTAGATAAAGAGAATGCATGTGTATAAAGTATTGTTAGATACAAAGGTTGAGATGGATTGTTTGTGTTTTCTGACATCACTTCCTGCCTCATCACTGTGCCCTCAGTGTTCAAGATTTTGGTACAGAATTTACTAGTGGTGGCAGTATTGTAAAGCAAAAAGTAGAGAGATACGCATGCGCCGTAAGGAGTATGTTATCCAGCATGCATCTTTCTGCGGGAGCCATTCAGGTTTTTTTTGATGAATATATTTAGTTATTGTACTACTGTATTTGTTGTTCATGTACATTTTGTTGATGTACATCTCTTTTGTTTCTGTCAGTTATGGTTTGAGAGGAAGCTTCAGCTGATGTATGATGGAGATTCTTCAAGTGACAGATGCGGCTGTTAAAAGTTTGACTAAAACAGGAGGATCTTCTGTGTCCCACCCACAGCCACCATTAGAGGTGGCCAGCACTAATACTAAGGAAAATAACAATGGCTGCGGCATGGAGAATGGCATTAGTAAAACAGATCACTCAACAAGAGCTAGAGAAGTTCTCAAACAAAATTCAAGCACAAATGGAACTGTGAAAATTGTTGATAATTGTGAAGAAGTGCACCCAAATTCCTCAGCTACTTATATTCAGATCAAGTCACCCAGTTTGGTTGACAGGGTATCAGCTGAGGCACCATCGTTGAACTCAACGGTTTCTTCAGGATCTGCATTCAGCAATTCCTCTAGGGTTAGAATCTCAAGCAAAAGGGTGAGAGAAATTCCATCGCCATTTGAGAAAACATCAGATCGTCCTCAGGAGGTGACTAGTGTTCCTCCAGCTTTGTCAACCAAAAGACAAATCTGTGACCTGTTATCTCGGACTGAGGTAGGCTCTATGCCAGAATCCTCTGTGGTGGTGGTAGAGTGCCATAAACCCAAAACTGCTGCGGGATCTGACGAAGGAGTGGCACATGGAACCAGGAGTGTGCAGCCCTACCCCAGGCTCTTGTCTCCACGCCGTAGACAACATGCCTCCAAAGGTAAAACCCTGATGATGTGGCAAGAAGACAAAATGTTATGCCATATTTTTAGCTTACTTAATAAATAGTTTTACCACTTTTGCTTTTTCTTTACTTTATCTTAAAGTTGATATGTCTTTAAATGTATAGAACTCCCAGATTCTGTCTCATTGCTTTACGTCTAATCTCTATAGAAACATGTTTTAATTTTGTGTCATTTTTAGCTCTCTTTTACCAAGTAAGACAAGATGTTGTGATGATATTAAATCATGGAAAGTGTCAGCGTTAGCATTGGTGTTGGTGTATGGTTTCTATCTTTCAGTTTAGACTGGTTTGAGTTTATAATGATAATGTATTATGACACATGTACAGTGTCAATCGACCAATGTGGCTATAGTGTTTACATACAATTACCTCTTGCTGGTTTGATTCGGGCTTCATGTCCAAAGGGTTAGCTGACTAATGAAGTGAGATTTTCCCATATAACTCCCGCTGGTTTGATTCAGGCTGCATGTGCACAGGGATAGCTGACTATGAAGTGGGATGTTTCTATATGACTCCTGCTGATTTGATTTGGGCTTTATGTCCAGAGGGTTAGTTGACTAATGAAGTGAGATTTTCCCATATAACTCCTACTGGTTTGATTCACACTTCTTGTCCTTGGCTGACAGATGAGGAGTGATGATCACATGTATCTCCTGCTGGTTTGATTCAGATTTAATATTCAGAGGTTTGGCTGACAGATGAGGTGTGATGTTTCCATGTACATGTATCTCCTGGTTTCATTCAGGCTTCATTTTAAGAGGATTGGCTGACTGATGAGTTGTGATGTTCACATGTACATGTATCTCTTAGTTTGATTCAGGCTTTATTTCAAGAGGTTTGGCTGACTCATGAAATGTGATGTTCCCATGTACATGTATCTTCTGGTTTCATTCAGGCTTTGTTTCAAGATGTTTGGCTGACAGAAGAGGTGTGATGTTCCCATGTACATGTATCTCTTGGTTTGATTCAGGCTTCATTTCAAGATGTTTGGCTGACAGATGAGGTGTGATGTTCCAATGTACATGTATCTCTTGGTTTGATTCAGGCTTTATTTCAAGATGTTTGGCTGACTGATGAGGTGTGATGTTCCCATTTACATGTGTCTCCTGGTTTGATTCAGGCTTTATTTCAAGATGTTTGGCTGACAGATGAGGTGTGATGTTTCCATGTACATGTATCTCCTGGTTTGATTCAGGCTTTATTTCAAGAGGTTTGGCTGACTTGTGAAATGTGATGTTCCCATGTACATGTATCTCCTGGTTTGATTCAGGCTTCATTTGAAGAGGTTTGGCTGACTGATGAGGTGTGATGTTCCAATGTACATGTGTCTCTTGGTTTGATTCAGGCTTTATTTCAAGATGTTTGGCGGACAGATGAGGTGTGATGTTCCAATGTGCATGTATCTCTTGGTTTGATTCAGGCTTCATTTTAAGAGGTTTGGTTGACTGATGAGGTGTGATGTTCCAATGTACATGTGTCTCTTGGTTTGATTCAGGCTTTATTTCAAGAGGTTTGGCTGACTGATGAGGTGTGATGTTCCAATGTACATGTGTCTCTTGGTTTGATTCAGGCTTTATTTCAAGATGTTTGGCTGACAGATGAGGTGTGATGTTCCAATGTGCATGTATCTTGGTTTGATTCAGGCTTCATTTGAAGAGGTTTGGCTGACAGATGAGGTGTTACACAGGTTCTCAAGAATGCAATGTATTTTACTAAGTTTACTACAGCTATCTGTTCAGAAAACTGCACAAAGCTGACTTTCCTGTCTTTCATGCAGAGTTTTAAGTTTAGATATGGATAAATCTAAAAATATCTAAAAAAAATCTAAAAATATCTAAAAAAATCTAAAAAAAATCTATAAATTAGTGTGCAAGTACATGTTCATTGTACTGCTGTCAAACTGGATACCTGCTACAGTAGTCTTGGGTCTACTAATCTGCCTTATTTTACAGATGTGTCGGTGAAGATAGACTCACCTGATCAAGCAGAGATCGTGAATGTTCCTCAGAGGCTTGGTGACAATAACAGCCCCATCCACTCAGCCCTCCAGTGAGTTGTCTCACTCAGAAGATGACCAGTCAAGGCACAGCGATGTTTTGAGCACAGGACAGTTTCAGCCTTGTGGTAAAGTAAGTAAATGAATGATTCAAACGATCGTAAAGTAAGTATTATAGTATATAAAGCATGAATGGCTCTTTTAGGATGGTAAAGTATAAAGTAGTATTAAAGCATGAATAATTATTTGATGATGGTAAAGTAAGTATATATGCGTGAATAATTATTTGATGATGGTAAAGTATGTACACGTATGTAAGGGTGAATAACTCTTTGATGATCGTACAGTACAGCCTCGTGCTGGCTTCCTCTCCGGCCGTACGTGGGAAGGTCTGTCAGCAACCTGTGGATGGTCGTGGGTTTCCTCCGGGCTGTGCCCGGTTTCCACCCATCATAATGCTGGCCACCGTCGTATAAGTGAAATGTTCTTGAGTACGGCGTAAAACACCAGTCAAATAAATAAATAAATAAATAAAATACAGTACAGCCCAGAAACAACTTCATATTTCAAGAACATCACTATATCCAGCATGTGTAGATACAGAAGAAAAAAAAGGGCAGTTATGCCACGTGACACATTGTTGAATTCTTTGATGTGATGGGATGAGAGGTGCGATAAGAACGTCCTTACATGGATGCTTTTATTTGCTAGTGAATCTCACATCGCATAGTCCAGACTTTCAAACAAGGCGCCCAAAAATGTAAAAAAAAAAAAAAAAAAAAAGAGAATGCATGAACATGCTTAAAACATAATCAAGATAAAAGCGTTGTGTTGTCGTCATGAGTTATTCTTTCTAGTTATGAAGTTCCTGTTCATGTACATTTCAGATGCATGTGCCCGCACTCAAACAAGGTGCCCCTGTGGTGGGTCAGTCAGCTGCTGAATGCTACAGACAATCTTCAGATCTGCATATCATTCACTGTCAGCTCTCAGACAAACAGAAGACCATCAAGGATCGTTTTACGAAGAGGTACATGTATGTGCTAATATGTAGTCTGTAAATCCCCACAGGGCTATATCCAGGATTTTAAAATTGGGTCCTTATTTGAAAAAAGAGAAAAGACTACTGTACGGTTTATCTTTTGTGACGGTCATTAACAGTGTGTAATTTACTGGGTATGCAAGAAATTTTCATTTGAAAAAATGACACCATAATATTTAGCTTTGCGCTGTATTTAATTTTTTGACAAATTGGAGTGGTTTTTGGGTCATGTCACCAAAACTAGGACAAAGGCAGAAGCAAAACCACAATGCATTATATGAGTACATAGACACATATTGGGGTTGCTCTGTATTAAAGTCATCAACATTTGTGGCCGATGCCCTCGTTGGAAGTAGGTGGGCTGTAGAACATTGTGAAAACCTACTTCTCAACTCATTTTTGGTGCGCAGTAACTGATAATCTCACCTTGTAGACTGAATTTTATTACACAATAGATCGATCATCTGATTCTTGCCTTCTTTCAGCTTTTTGAAATATCTGCATGTTGCCCCCTTGACACGTTTTCTGCAGATATCTTACCTAGCCCCAGCTCTCTGTCCCGCCATTACTGAGCCATATGTTTGAAACCGCAAACTCTCCTGTTCACTAGTTTTCACCAATTTTTACACACTATTTCTTAATCTCTGCACGGAGACTTTAGCAGTGCCACAAAGCGGTCAGACTGTCATGTTATTATGGAGTTACCTCCCCTTTGTTGGTGAGAAATGGTGAAATCGGTCATCGATTTATATGAAAGATAAACTCCAAGCACAAGTTTTAATAATTTTTGTTTGACTGTTTGAATATAGGTGCTTGGGTTTAAAAAATGATTGGGTTAAAAAAAATGGTTCCTTTGATTTTTTGAAGCGTCCGTTTTGCCTACACAGAAAGGGCCACAGATCTAACCCTGAAGCCAGTATTTACTGGCAGCTGCACTGTATACAACTTTCAGCGTGTGATATCACACGGTAAACGAGCTGATTTGATGTCTATAGAGCCACGCAAATTAAGTGAACATATAGTTAGACTCGCACACAGCTTTTATCAGTCTTTCTGTTGATTATTACATATGCTACAATCTTATATACATATTATACTTATAGTCTTGTCTTGGAGCTGTATCACTATACGAAATGTAAATATAAAAAGTCTCACAGTTTATTAAAATATTTTACAGCTGTGGGTAGCTCTTCTGATAAAATTATAATGTTAGTACGTGTATGTAGCCACTTTACAGCTTTGGGGTCTTAATTCAAAAAAAAAAAAAAAAAAGCAACACACTTTCATGAACTGAGCACATCAATGATGAAGAACACACAGAAAATTAGTTTATCAGAAAATGTGTTCACTTGTTTGAATTTGATTGTATCAAGTTAGGCACCAACATTCTTCTTTTTAGTGGAGGAAACCAAACGTCTTAGGAATACAGTATTTAAAGAAGAGCTGCCATTATGAAGCCTTACTACTGTTTAAAATGTATGTTAATTGTCAGAAAGTAATACTGAGTGTACCACAGATTAATACTAAGTAGCAAGGTATCGAAAAATCTTTAGTTGAAAATTACTGACACACACCATGAAGTATAGCAATTTTGGCTAGACCCGAGGCAATGTTAGAATGCAAAAGGTTTGGGAAGTTAACCCATTTCTGTCCAAAACCTACATGCACCCTGTACAACATGATTTCCATGGTATGTTGCCAGAAGCACATGCACTTGGTTGCATAGGTGGGGTTTCTGCTAGCAGTGCAACGTCTAGCAAACCAGTTTGACTTGCAAAAGGTTTGGGAAGTTAACCCATTTCTGTCCAAAACCTACATGCACCTGTACAACATGATTTCCATGGTATGTTGCAAGAAGCACATGCACTTGGTTGCATAGGTGGGGTTTCTGCTAGCAGTGCAACTTCTAGCAAACCAGTTTGAGTTCCTATTAAATGTATTAAATAGGTGTGTGTGTTTGGTATTAACTACATCCTCCATGTTCTCGTTTATAAAACTGTTGTATTGGGTTAAATTTTGTTGATGGTTGTTTTGTTTGTGTTCAGGATATTCTGCATGTTGACAAGGTGGTATGGACTGTTTTGTGTCCCATATTGCTGCGTTTATAGTGGAAAGGATATACATATATAAATGAAATTCTGAACTGGCCCTGAGCCCAATTTCACAATGCGGCGTAGAATAATTTTCTTATCGTACATTTGTCGATTTGTCGTACGATATTTTGCCCATCACTGTTACTGTACCATTGGCCTACATGTGCGATCATCGTTCATGTACGACATCTTTATGAAACTGGTCCTGAAGTGCATTGAACTTCTGCCTGTCTATAGCCATTGTCATGGTGATTTATGTCAGGAGAATTGACAGACAGTATCTTTGAGACTCAGACTTTTATTTATTTGATTGGTGTTTTACGCCGTACTCAAGAATATTTCACTTATGCAACGTCGGCCAACATTATGGGAGGAAACCGGGCAGAACCCAGGGGAAACTCACGACCATCCACAGGTTAACACGAATTAAGGTCATTGAAAAGACAGTTGGGATTGCAGGAAAACTCATGACAGTGTGATGCATTCTCTTGGTTTTGGCCAAGCTATTCATCGGCATAAAAATGACCAAAGCCAGAAGTGATGAAAACCTTGAAATGAAAATGAAATGACATATGTACATGTGCCTTAAACCAAATAACTAAATCCATGACTTCTTTCCTCGATATTAGATTCTTGCAGGTCACATGTTACATTTGCTTTTTGAGGGAGATGTATAGATTCCATTTGATTTTATTTTCTGTTTCCAGATTTGAGAAGCCTGGTCCTGTTCGGCGAGTTGTACAGCCTAAAATAGTGAGTCAAGCCAGCAAGTCATCAAATGATGAGGATGAGAAAACTAAACTATCCTCAGCAAACACTGACGCCATCACTGCAGCTGTAGCTGCTACTGCAGCCGTGGCAGCCACACAACCATTCCTCAAAGTAAGCACACGTTCTGTAACTTGTTTTTTTGTCTTTGAACTCTGCTGGCCACCGTTGTATAGGTGAAATATTCTTCACTACGGCATAAAATACCAATTTAATAAATAAATAAATAAATTAAATAGGCTCATTTAAATTTGTGGAATATACCACTTTATTTTCTCTGCTGAACACTTTTCACTACCTCCTGGGTCACTTTCACTTAAATCATATTTGGCACGTTCGCTTTCTACTGATCCTGACATTCCCCTCACACATGATTAGATACACATGATTAGATGATTAGGTCAGCTTGATTGACCTACTTTCTCTTTGTCTATTAATGTCTTTTAGAACACTGTCTTCAAAACTGCTGGGAAATAATGTATCCAGTCTAGTGCTATTCAGACAGTTAGCTTTGTGGCACGGATTTGATTCTTGGTGGAATCCAGTGTAGATCTGTAAACTGTCTTATTCTTACTGATATTATTTCCAAATATCTAAAATGAGTACAGTTCTGAAGATTATTGTTCCAGGCTCAGCAGGATTTGGAAAGAAAAGATGGCTGAGATCTTGAAAAGTATATCGGACCTGAAAAGTGAGAAAGGTGAAGGTGCTACAGAAGTGGGCAGACACGAAAAATACTTGGAGAAACCTGTACCTGATCAGTTTTCTACACTTACCCAGGACAGGCTGGATCAGTTGGATAAACTTCAACAAAAACAGCTAGAAATGCAGGTAAAGAATAAAGACTGTGCCTTGGCACCACTGTAACCAAAGTGCAATTTGCTTAAATACATGTGAAGACAGTTTTGAGCAAGGATTACTAGTATTGTGACTGATAATATCTTCAAGACTTGAATATTTTGTGTTCAAGAATGAGAATGAATGAGAGTTTTGATGTGGGAGTAGAGTGAACCAGGAATAAGTCAGATTACATGATAAAGAAGGTTAGTGACTGGGACATGTATAGTATGTGATGGAATGAGAGTTTTGATGTGGGAGTAGTACGGTGAACCAGGAATGAGTCAGTTTACATGATAGGGAAGGTCAGTAACTGGGACATGTATAGTATGTGATGGAATGAAGAGTTTTGATGTGGGAGTAGAGTGAACCAGGAATGAGTCAGGTTTACATGATAGGGAAGGTCAGTGACTGGGACATGTATACTATGTGATGGAATGAGAATTTTGATGTGGGAGTAGGGTTGAACCTGGAATGAGTCAGTTTACATGATGGGAAAGGTCAGTGACCGGGACATGTATAGTATGTGATTGAATGAGAGTTTTGATGAGGGAATACGGTGAACCAGGAATGAGTCAGTTTACATGATAGAGAAGGTTAGTGACCGGGACATGTATAGTATGTGATGGAATGAGAATTTTGATGTGGGAGTAGGGTGAACCTGGAAGTCAGTTAATGATAGGGAAGGTTAGTGACTGGGACATGTATAGTATGTGATTGAATGAGAGTTTTGATGTGGGAGTAGGGTGAACCTGGAATAAGTCAGTTTACATGATAGGGAAGGTTAGTGACTGGGACATGTATAGTATGTGATTGAATGAGAATTTTGATGTGGGAGTAGGGTGAACCAGGAATAAGTCAGATTACATGATAGGGAAGGTTAGTGACCGGGACATGTATAGTATGTGATTGAATGAGAGTTTTGATGTGGGAGTACGGTGAACCTGGAATGAGTCAGTTTAATGATAGGGAAGGTTAGTGACCGGGACATGTATAGTAT
Source organism: Liolophura sinensis (assembly GCF_032854445.1). Taxonomy (NCBI): domain Eukaryota; kingdom Metazoa; phylum Mollusca; class Polyplacophora; order Chitonida; family Chitonidae; genus Liolophura; species Liolophura sinensis. Next base: position 38,887,287 of record NC_088300.1, on the reverse strand, counting down.
GTGATGGAATGAGAATTTTGATGTGGGAGTACTGTGAACCAGGAATGAGTCAGTTTAATGATAGGGAAGGTCAGTGACTGGGACATGTATAGTATGTGATGGATATGAGAATTTTGATGTGGGAGTAGGGTGAACCAGGAATAAATCAGTTTAATGATAGAGAAGGTCAGTGACCCGGACATGTATAGTATGTGATGGAATGAGAGTTTTGATGTGGGAGTAGGGTGAACCTGGAATAAGTCAGTTTAATGATAGGGAAGGTCAGTGACCCGGACATGTATAGTATGTGATGGAATGAGAGTTCTAATGTGGGAGTAGGGTGAACCTGGAATAAGTCAGTTTACATGATAGAGAGGGTTAGTGACTGGGACATGTATAGTATGTGATGGAATGAGAGTTCTTATGTGGGAGTAGGAGTGAACCGGGAATAGGTCAGTTTAATGATAGGGAAGGTCAGTGACCGGGACATGTATAGTATGTGATTGAATGAGAGTTTTGATGTGGGAGTAGGGTGAACCTGGAATAAGTCAGTTTACATGATAGGGAAGGTTAGTGACCGGGACATGTATAGTATGTGATGGAATGAGAATTTTGATGTGGGAGTACTGTGAACCAGGAATGAGTCAGTTTAATGATAGGGAAGGTCAGTGACTGGGACATGTATAGTATGTGATGGAATGAGAATTTTGATGTGGGAGTAGGGTGAACCTGGAATAAGTCAGTTTAATGATAGAGAAGGTTAGTGACCGGACATGTATAGTATGTGATTGAATGAGAGTTTTGATGTGGGAGTAGGGTGAACCTGGAATAAGTCAGTTTAATGATAGGGAAGGTCAGTGACTGGGACATGTATAGTATGTGATGGAATGAGAGTTCTGATGTGGGAGTAGGGTGAACCTGGAATAAGTCAGTTTACATGATAGAGAAGGTTAGTGACCGGGACATGTATAGTATGTGATTGAATGAGAGTTCTGATGTGGGAGTAGGGTGAACCAGGAATAAGTCAGTTTACATGATAGAGAAGGTCAGTTGGAATGAGAATTTTGATGTGGGAGTAGGGCGAACCTGGAATAAGTCAGTTTACATGATAGAGAAGGTTTGTGACCGGGACATGTATAGTATGTGATGGAATGAGAGTTCTGATGTGGGAGTAGGGTGAACCAGAAATAAGTCAGTTTACATGATAGTGAGGGTTAGTGACCGGGACATGTATAGTATGTGATGGAATGAGAGTTCTTATGTGGGAGTAGGGTGAACCGGGAATAGGTCAGTTTAATGATAGGGAAGGTCAGTGACCGGGACATGTTTAGTATGTGATTGAATGAGAGTTTTGATGTGGGAGTAGGGTGAACCTGGAATAAGTCAGTTTACATGATAGTGAGGGTTAGTGACTGGGACATGTATAGTATGTGATTGAATGAGAGTTTTGATGTGGGAGTACGGTGAACCAGGAATGAGTCAGTTTAATGATAGGGAAGGTCAGTGACTGGGACATGTATAGTATGTGATGGAATGAGAATTTTGATGAGGGAGTAGGGTGAACCAGGAATGAGTCAGTTTACATGATAGGGAAGGTCAGTGACTGGGACATGTATAGTATGTGATTGAATGAGAGTTTTGATGTGGGGGTACGGTGAACCAGGAATGAGTCAGTTTACATGATAGAGAAGTTCAGTGACCGGGACATGTATAGGATGTGATGGAATGAAGAGTTTTGATGTGGGAGTAGGGTGAACCAGGAATGAGTCAGATTACATGATAGGGAAGGTCAGTGACTGGGACATGTATAGTATGTGATGGAATGAGAGTTCTGATGTGGAAGTAGGGTGAACCTGGAATAAGTCGGTTTACTTGATAGAGAAGGTTAGTGACTGGGACATGTATAGTATGTGATTGAATGAGAGTTTTGATGTGGGGGTACGGTGAACCAGGAATGAGTCAGTTTACATGATAGAGAAGTTCAGTGACCGGGACATGTATAGGATGTGATGGAATGAAGAGTTTTGATGTGGGAGTAGGGTGAACCAGGAATGAGTCAGATTACATGATAGGGAAGGTCAGTGACTGGGACATGTATAGTATGTGATGGAATGAGAGTTCTGATGTGGAAGTAGGGTGAACCTGGAATAAGTCGGTTTACTTGATAGAGAAGGTTAGTGACTGGGACATGTATAGTATGTGATTGAATGAGAGTTTTGATGAGGGAATACGGTGAACCAGGAATGAGTCAGTTTACATGATAGAGAAGGTCAGTGACCGGGACATGTATAGTATGTGATGGAATGAGAATTTTGATGTGGGAGTAGGGTGAACCAGGAATAAGTCAGTTTACATGATACAGAAAGTTAGTGACCGGGACATGTATAGTATGTGATTGAATGAGAATTTTGATGTGGGAGTAGGGTGAACCTGGAATAAGTCAGTTTACATGATAGGGAAGGTTAGTGACCGGGACATGTATAGTATGTGATTGAATGAGAGTTTTGATGAGGGAATACGGTGAACCAGAAATGAGTCAGTTTACATGATAGGGAAGGTCAGTGACCGGGACATGTATAGTATGTGATGGAATGAGAATTTTGATGTGGGAGTAGGGTGAACCAGGAATAAGTCAGTTTACATGATAGAGAAAGTTAGTGACCGGGACATGTATAGTATGTGATTGAATGAGAATTTTGATGTGGGAGTAGGGTGAACCTGGAATAAGTCAGTTTACATGATAGAGAAGGTTAGTGACTGGGACATGTATAGTATTTGATTGAATGAGAGTTTTGATGAGGGAATACGGTGAACCAGGAATGAGTCAGTTTACATGATAGGGAAGGTCAGTGACTGGGACATGTATAGTATGTGATGGAATGAGAATTTTGATGTGGGAGTTGGGTGAACCTGGAATAAGTCAGTTTAATGATAGGGAAGGTCAGTGACTGGGACATGTATAGTATGTGATGGAATGAGAATTTTGATGTGAGAGTACGGTGAACCAGGAATAAGTCAGTTTAATGATAGGGAAGGTTAGTGACCGGGACATGTATAGTATGTGATTGAATGAGAGTTTTGATGTGGGAGTAGGGTGAACCTGGAATAAGTCAGTTTACATGATAGGGAAGGTCAGTGACTGGGACATGTATAGTATGTGATGGAATGAGAGTTTTGATGAGGGAGTACGGTGAACCTGGAATAGGTCAGTTTACATGATAGGGAAGGTTAGTGACTCAGACATGTATAGCATGTGATGGAGTGAAAGTTTTGTTGTGGGAGTAGGGTGAACCAGGAATAAGTCAGATTACATGATAGAGAAGGTTAGTGACTGGGACATGTATAGTATGTGATTGAATGAGAGTTTTGATGTGGGAGTAGGGTGAACCAGGAATGAGTTAGTTTAATGATAGGGAAGGTCAGTGACCCGGACATGTATAGTATGTGATGGAATGAGAATTTTGATGAGGGAGTACTGTGAACCAGGAATGAGTCAGTTTACATGATAGAGAAGGTTAGTGACTGGGACATGTATAGTATGTGATCGAATGAGAATTTTGATGAAGGAGTAGGGTGAACCAGGAATGAGTCAGTTTACATGATAGGAAAGGTCAGTGACTGGGACATGTATAGTATGTGATTGAATGAGAGTTTTGATGTGGGAGTACTGTGAACCAGGAATGAGTCAGTTTACATGATAGGGAAGGTCAGTGACTGGGACATGTATAGGATGTGATGGAATGAAGAGTTTTGATGAGGGAGTACTGTGAACCAGGAATGAGTCAGTTTACATGATAGGGAAGGTCAGTGACTGGGACATGTATAGTATGTGATGGAATGAGAATTTTGATGTGGGAGTAGGGTGAACCAGGAATAAGTCAGTTTAATGATAGGGAAGGTCAGTGACTGGGACATGTATAGTATGTGATTGAATGAGAATTTTGATGTGGGAGTAGGGTGAACCTGGAATAAATCAGTTTAATGATAGGGAAGTTTAGTGACCGGGACATGTGTAGTATGTGATTGAATGAGAGTTTTGATGTGGGAGTAGGGTGAACCTGGAATAAGTCAGTTTACATGATAGGGAAGGTTAGTGACTGGGACATGTATAGTATGTGATGGAATGAGAGTTCTGATGTGGGAGTAGGGTGAATCTGGAATAGGTCAGTTTACATGATAGAGAAGGTTAGTGACTCAGACATGTATAGCATGAGATGGAGTGAAAGTTTTGATGTGGGAAAAGGGTGTCAATTTACATGATAGAGAAGATCAGTGACCAGAGCATGTATAATATGTAATTATAAGAATTTTTTCATTGTGATTGGGAAGCTGTTGGGTAGAGATCTTCTGGTGTCAGTGCTCAGCTAAACACATTCTTAAGACATAAATATTTTATACCTTAATGTATTTGCTTTTTTTTTTGCATTGGTTGATAGACTCAGCTGTTGGCGATGGCTGACAGAGAGTGTAAATCGCTGCCAGTGAACAACCCCAGAACACCTCCCAATCCATCCAGAGCGCAGTCAAAGAAAGCTTTCTATAAGTCCAAAGTTACTGATGTATCCAAGGGAAATAAATATGAAAAGACTGCTAGCACAGTCCACCAGAGGGAGAGGGAGGGACTAATGGCTTCTCCCCTGGACACACCTTCGCCCCGTGCCAAACCACCTCGGCCAATTGGGTACAACTTGGAGCCACAGAAAGCTACCCAAAACGGTATTAAGAAGGATAAATATTTACATATGAATGCCTTTACAAGAATGCCTCCTGGGGATGGAATCAAAGGCCTGCCAGCCGTTTAGGAGAGACAGAATTTTGGCCTGTTGTTATTTATTTGAGAAGAAGAAAGTACTTCATTCTGAACAAAAAAACATTGCAAAATAGGGAAGATTCACAATAAAGAGGTGGAAGGAGACCACAGCAACTGCAATGGGCTGTTGGTGACTGCAAGTACAAATCAGGAAAAAAAATCGTGGGGCCATTTTCATGAAGAATACTTTAAAAGTGCTTAATATGTAGCCAACAGCAAAGGGCACTTCGTATCTCTACAACATATTTATTTATTTATTTATTTGATTGGTGTTTAACGACGTTTTCATGAAATTTCACGTATACGACGGCTGTCGGAATTATAGTGGGAGGAAACTGGGCAGAGCCAGGGGAAACCCACGACCATCCACAGGTTGCTGAAAGACCTTTCCACGTACTGTCGAAGAGGAAGCCCAGCATGAGCTGGACTCCAACTCACAGCAGCCGCATTGGTAAGACACTCCTGGGTCATTACGCTGCGCTAGCGTGCTAACCAACTGAGCCATGGAAGCCCTACCTCTACAACATAGTTAGTAATGGTATTTAAGGCTTGCTTAGCTAGGTGCACTTTTTGAAACAAAGCCATTTCTGAGTCAAAATTTGAAATAGGTTCTGAAAGCTTATTTTTGGGCTTTACAAAATTAATCTTTTGTCCACCTCATCCATGTTATCTTAAGACAAATGTGTCCAAATTTAAACTTCCAGTATCAAAAAGTAAACACTGTACAGAGTTTTGAAATTTTGACTTTAGTCGAAAATAGTTTTGTTGAATAGGCCCCAGGGCCTGATTCCTCACAGTTATTGTTGACTTAAGTCAAAATTTTAGGTGTAAACATGATTGAAGGCTCTTCTTGCTGTTCACAACAGTCTTATAGGAAGCATTGGTATGATCTATATGTAAGTCACCTATTTGACTTCTCTGAAAAATTAAATGTTGGCTGTGTACATCTTTATAAAAATGTTGTATAGAGATCTTTTTATTCCATATAGACATCAAATCAGAAATACATTGTGAAAAATTGGCCTAGTTTACCAGTTTGTGTATGTCTGCTTTTAACTGATTTATTCATTTCATTGGGGTTTAACATTGTACAGATGACTACCTCACTTACACACAGGCAGCCAACTTTATAGTACATATATGTAGAGGAGACGGGAGTACCCAGAGTTAACTACCAGCCCTTGATAAGTCATTGACAAACTTTCCCGCTCATAAATTGTCACCCTCGGTACAGGTTGAATATGTATGCTACGTTGATGTAAAGCTAGGTATCTCCAACAAACATCATTGACGAGTATTGAATATCAAGCTTCTTAGGCACTTCTCCCAGACCACCTTTTAGGAGAAAGCAAACCTGACTTGCTGTCAAGTTTTCAAAATGAAGTCAAATCATCTTTCCTCCAATCAGTTGAAGAAAACTAAGAATTTGAGAGGTGACAATGGCTTTTCAAATTGCATTTCAGAAGTTTACAACTGACCACAGTCCATCATAGGGAGGTCTTTGGTCATACGTGGGAAGGCCTGCAGATGGCTGTATTAAGTGAACTATTCTTGAGCTTGGCATAAAACGCCAATCAAATAAATAAAATAAATCGCAAAATTTTTGAGTCTAAATATTTCTGGTGTGAAATGTACATCTTGTAGGGAACATGCTGAAAATGCTGAAAATTTTCATGACACAACCTTTTAAAGATTGAAAATGCAGGAGTACTGTATATGTTTGTGTGAAATTTCAGGTTTTGCTGTTTTGCTATGGTTCTTTTTGTGTGAATGTTTAATATGAATGCCAGATTATACGACCTATCTTCATCCGGAATCAGTATACCATTTCACCATGATCTTTCAGAAAATGGTTCCTCTTTATTTGATGCTTAATATAGTGTCTACTATCATTTACATCACAGCCATTAGTTAGGCAGATACTTGATTTGATGTTATCTATTTTTGCCCCAAACAGGTTGCAGTCTTCTGCAGGAAATCCTGGCCACTCGTAGCCCAGAGAAGGATGCAAATGACACTCTCAGGAGTAATTTTTCCTCTGGCTCCTACATGCCACAGGCTCAGTCAACCCAGTTTCCTAGACAGTAAGTTAGCTCATCCTCACTCCCACACATTGACTCCGTTAGGAGTAACTTTTCCTCTGAATCCTATCGGCCCAGTTAGCACAGTTGGTTAGAGCATCTACTGCGGGAGCGGTAGATCCTGGGTCGAGTCACACCTAAGACTTTAAAAGAGGAAGTTGTAACTTCCTCGCTTGGCGTTCAGCCTGAAGGGGATAGTGCAACGACTGGTTGACCAGTATTAGTATAATGGCTCGGGTGGGACGGCTTACTTACCTTTGGTAAGTGGTCTCAGTGAAGCAGCACTAGATAAAACAGCGGTGGAAATCTGTCCTGCAACAAGTAGGCACATTACCTACACTCTAAGGACTCCTGCTTCATCATATGACTGAAAAATTGTTAAGTACGACATTAAAACCAAGCACTCACTCACTCACTTACTCCTCTGGCTCCTACATGTCACAGGCTCAGTCAGTCCAATTTCCTAGACAGCAATTTGACTCATCCTCACTCTCACATATTGACTCCCTGAGGAGTAACTTTTCCTCTGGCTCCTACATGCCACAGGCTCCTACATGTCACAGGTTCAGACAGCCCAGCTTCCTAGATAGTAAGTCAGCTCATCCTCTCTCCCACACATTGACTCCCTGAGAAGTAATTTTTCCTCTGGCTCCTACATGCCACAGGCTCAGTCAGCCCAGCTTCCTAGACACTAAGTTAGCTCACCCTCACTCCCATACATTGACTCCGTTAGGAGTTACGCCTAGCAATTTAACTGTTTTCTCTGAGGAAAGTACTGTGTTATCATCAGCTTTAAATTGTTTGCCATTGTCAGGGACGTTGGCTAATAACCTGAAATGAAACTTGATGGGATTTACTTTCATATAGTTAGGCGCAAACCAATTTCTACTATTTCGCTGAAGTCTAGATTACGACCGACTTCGCCTGTCATACTTGTGGTTGTCATCAGCATAATTTAACAATTTACATTTTTGATGAATGGAAAAGGGTTGTTAATGAAGATGTGGAACCATAGAGGCCCATGAGTACAGCCTTGTGGAACAGCTGAAACAATAGGCTTCAGGGAACTAGATACGTGGTCAATTTGGACATGCTGGAACCTGTCTGTGAGCTAATCTGGTAGTGTAGCGCTGTGCATTCCGTAAGTGATCAATCTGTCAGTGAGATCATGCGGTATAGAGTCAGATGCTTTGGACAGGTCAATCATCTAAGCCCTGGCTGCATCTCCATTATCTAGTGAAAATTTCCAGTCTTCTACTAGTCCGATAAGGCATGTTGTGTGTTGGAACCTTTACTGAACCCTGATAAATATTCTGTGTAAACTTGACTAGTAAATGTGCGGAGTTGTTTATTTACACAAGCTTCCAACATCTTAGATAGAGAAGAAAGAATGTTTATAGGGCGATAATTTTTCTTATCTAAAAGATTGCCTTGTTTGTAGATTAGTCTGATATTTACATATTTACAAACAGGAAGGAAATTTACTTGCTTTATTTATATATTTATTGATTTATTTGATTGGTGTTTTACGCCGTACTCAAGAATATTTCAAGATTATGCAACGGCCGCCAGCATTGTGGTCGGAGGAAACCGAGCAGAGTCCGGGGGAAACCCACGACCATCCACAGGTTGGTCGGAGACCTTCCCACTTGTGGCCAGAGAGGAAGCCAGCATGAGCTGGACTTGAAACTCACAGCGACCGCATTGGTGAGAGGCTTCTGGGTCATTACGCTGCGCTAGCACGCTAGCCAACTGAGCCACAGAGAACCCCTACTTGTTTTCATAGCAGAATTTAAATATTACTGCCAACAGTCATGCTATAACGGGGGCAGCTAATTTGATCAATTTGATCGCATGACTACGATCCAACCCGTCACTTTTTGGGGTTTCAGGCTTCAAGAATTTGAGAGATTTCATAAGAAGAGACTTCCCTAAAGGAAAACTGGGTCATATAAGGGCTTTTAATCGCTTTATACTTGGATGCTGGTGGATGGTAACATCATCCTCGGAATCATTTCCAAGTTTTTCCATTTATAGTGCATTCTATAAAATCATTATATCCATAACATTTACAACCACAGAGGGATCTGATATTACTGCATTTTCATTAGCAATATTCATGTATATTCTTTCATCTCTGAAACTACCCTTTTTGATAAAAATGGTCGAATCGTTGGCCAAAGTTTGAACAGGTTTTGTCATTATCTTGAGAAGACTTTTCTGCAAAATATTCCCATGTCGCTTAGCAACACAGTTTTGTTACCTGATTATGTATTTCACGATAATTCTTCCAGTTTACTTTATTCAGATATCTGTTGTATTTGTTATGTAACTGTGCTTTTTTCAGCATGGCTTTTCTGACATGAGGCAAGTTTATGGCTGGATTTTGTGGGTTGATGTGTTTAGTTTAACATCTCTAAGCAAATATTCAAACACAAAATACTGGTCATCAAAATCATCAAAAATTTCTGCCACCTGAAAAGATGCATTTCGTAAATCTTTAGTGAAATTTTCAACATTAAAATTCTTGTAAGAACGATGTGTAACAAACTTTTGTCCAACATTTTGAAAAAAAAACATTTAAAAATGGCATAAATTAAAAAATGATGGTCGCTCGATCAGTCCTGTATCAAAAACACCAGATTGTTTGAACCATTGTTTTTACCTCGTTTTCCCCCATCCCAACTGTGCGACAAAACACAAAACGTCAACATTTGTCAGGGGGAAGTCTGAACACCAGATTGTTTGAACTATTGTATCTCCCTCGTTTTCCCCATCCCAACTGTGCGACAAAGCACAGAACGTCAGCATTTGTCAGGGGTAAGTCTGAGTACCAGATTGTTTGAACCATTGCCTCTCCCTCGTTTTCCCCGCATTCCAACTGTGCGACAAAGCACAGAACGTCAACATTTTTCAGGAGGAAGTCTTAGTACCAGATTGTTTGAACCATTGCCTCTCCCTCGTTTTCCCCCATCCCAACTGTGCAACAAAGCACAGAAGGTCAACATTTGTCAGGGGTATGTCTGAACACCAGATTGTTTGAACCATTGCTTCTCCCTCGTTTCCCCCATCCCAACTGTGCAACAAAACACAGAACGTCAACATTTGTCAGGGGTAAGTCTGAGTACCAGATTGTTTGAACCATTGCTTCTCCCTTGTTTTCCCCCATCCCAACTGTGCGACAAAGCACAGAACGTCAACATTTGTCAGGAGGAAGTCTGAACACCAGATTGTTTAAACCATTGCTTCTCCCTCATTTTCCCTCATCCCAACTGTGTGACAAAGCACAGAACATCAACATTTGTCAGGGGAAATCTGCACAGCCTTAACAGCACATCATCATCAGTGACAGTCAATTATTCTTGATGAACTTTGCTTTTGCAAAGTGGACATGTCTCCAGGTGTTTCTCTTTTTGTTTGTATTATGTAACCAGAACAAATGGTTGCTGAATTCTTTCAAGTTTGATACTGAAATTTTGCTGAAACAAATACATATATGTACTGTTCCCATCATACAGTATAAAGCCTGTGTAGGCTATGGAGTCATTTCTTTCAGTTTTGAACTATTCATTTCGTCATGTTTCTGTTCTGTTTGTATTTCACCTAGTACTGTGATATATTTCTGATTGTGTCAGTAAATTATGTCATGCGTTTCCTGTCAAGGTGTAGGTTTAATTCAATTTATTTTTATGTATTGTAGATATGATGTTTAACATTGCATCTTGTCAGAATGCTTTATTAATGAATTATTATTTTTTTGTAACCATACCAGGACTGTCTTCCCTGAATACATGTATATAATCTAGTTTAATAATTGTGTATATATACATAACTTTAGACTTCAAGGATGTACTTTCAATTATACACCTATATAACCTAACTCAGTCACCTGAGCACATAGACATGTAAATGGATTTGTGGGTACAAACCGTCTGTGGGATTGTCTAACAAGATTTATTTCATAAACCATTCCACACCTATGTCCACTTTTAGGACTAGGACAAATACTGTCCTTGGATACCATGGAATACACCAGGGATGTACTCCATACAAAGGCTATGCGTATATCTGCCTTGAAACACACAGTATTCAAGTTGGGAATATATTAGCTAAACCTAGTCATAACTCTTTCATTTATTATTGAATATGATAGAACTTGATATGTAAATTTTCTGAAAGTCTTGGAAACCCATTTATTTTTTTGTTTTGTTTTGACTGGGTTTTTAGAGATATTAGTGTTTTCTCTGTGTTTTAGTGTGACTGTCAAGCGCTGCTTATTGGGGTGAGATGTCCTGTCCTGTCTTAGGTAGTTTTATGGCTGTCCTGATTGGTTAGAGATAGGTTGGGAGGTGTGGCTCAGTCCATTTGTCAATTTGATCAAATAAATGTACTCAATAGTGACAGATTCATATAAATTTGATTTGGTTCTTTTCTCAAAGAATAAAAAATAGCTGAACAGGGCATTGCTTAAGACTTAAAAGATGCGTTTCCAATGGTTTTATTGGAGTGGCTTTAATCTGACCTAGCCTAAGTGTGACAAATGTCTGCCAATGACATGACAACAAGCCATGTCACAAGGCACATTTTCTACCATGAAATAACAAACCTCAGGTTTCGTGGAAAAAGTCCTGCGCGTTGGTTTGCTTTCAGTTGTGAAATCTTTAGTTCGTGCATTTGTGATAATTTGTGGTCTTTCTAAATAATTTCAATAGTTGAGGCCTGGCAAAAATCAGTAAAATTTTTGATGATGTCTCATTGTTAATTAATGCAGGTAGTGGCTGTCAGCAGAGTCTGGCAGTGGGTTGACGGTTATTAATCACTCTGGCAAATAGCAACCAACACGGAAAGACCATCTCAAAACAGCCAGGCCCTTAAATCAGGCATGGAAGCTTGACACCATGATGTCAGCAAAGCACGCAATTCTGCAGTTCAAAAGCTTTCAGATATGGCCTCCCCCCACCCCTCATTTTCTGTGTTCCATTGCTGATGTCTTTACTGGTTGCTATATTGCCGGTCAATGTACCAGTTCACTGAGGGTAGTGTCACGGCATCAAATAGCTGGCAAGTCATTAAAATTTGATCTGTCCACATGAAACAACCATGTGTCCAAGCTGCCTATGAGCCTGAAGCAATATCTCCACAGGAAAATGTTACACACATCTGTACCTGGCCTTATTGTTTTGGTGTTTTACTTTGTTCCATGATTATGTCAGAAATGGTTACCTGTTACTGCTTGGACTACAAATCACTCCAGCGTTTGTGATATAGGGAGAAAGACATATCTACATTTATTAATATAATCAACAGAAGGAAGGTGACAATCTGGTCACCATGTTCACATGTTGACAGATGCGATGCGGGACATGCCACCACCTCTGTATCCATGTATCTATCAAATGTCAAAACTGCACGTGCAACTAGAGCTGTAACTGGACACAAATATGGACAGACAGATGGACAGACAGACAGATAGATGGACAGACAGGGAGACAGACAGATGGACAGACAGACAGACAAATGGACAGAGTTGGACGGACAGACAAATGGACAGACAGACAGATGGCCAGACAGACAGATAGATGGCCAGACAGACAGACAGATGGACAGACAGACAGACAGATGGACAGACAAAAAAAATAACGATACCATAATTTGACTCCTAATATATGTGAAAAGAAGGTGGTGATATTAGGCTGGTGAACAAAAATATGATGGTTTACCAATGAAAAGTTAAGTTTTCATAAAATTTTATTCATTCACAGAGGTAACAGCTCTGAGAAAGCATGATATTGAGTTGCATGTGGCAATTTTTATACATGGCCACAGTGTTGCCTTCAAAGTTTAGGGTTAAGCACAACGTTAAACCCCAAGCACTCACTCACTCACTCAAAGTTTAGGAGTAAAAGTTTTTTTTCTTGATAAGGCTTTTGAATGAACAAACCAATATTTATAAGTTTACATCATTTTAAGGATTTTTCAGACTTATCCAGATAACCAGATATCTTTGAAACTTGACACTAGACTTTTCTTTCAGTGCAGGAAGTCGGGGTAATATTTTTGGTATCAGAATTTCAAAAACCTGGATGTGAAGGCGGACTTTCTGATTGTTAGCAGGCACATCTGGTTTGAATAGAAACGTGCAGTTCTCGCGACCTACTTGAATGTCGCTGTTAACAGTCCAGGTGTTACATATATACATACTGTAACGGACCTGTGACAAATGTGTACCGACGACCTGGAGAACCTGCCATAACCTAGCAATAAGGGTTGAGCCCAGCGTTTACAAACTGTGCCTCCAGACAGACAATTAATGATGTAATTAAGTTTAAGGATTATTGATATTTGCACATTTTGGATGTGTAGGGCAAGGAGCTTTATACATGTATTATCAATAAAGCATCACGTCTGTCCTTCATATCCCACTGGTAAACCATGAAAAGCCATTCCTATAGTTGATAATCACAAGATACATTTCAAAATAAGCCGAAATATCAGTTCACAAAGGAATATGGACGAATTGAAATGAAACTGGCCTCTTGTGCTGTATTTGCTATTCTTCTAACTGTTTTGCCACATTTAGTTTCTGCTGACATAATATTTAAACATAGTGGGAGAGAATACATTATTACCCTGCGCTACATGTTCTAACACATATTGCATGATACATGCATGATACATGCATGATAGAGTGTGAGGGTAACCATGCCCCTCCAGCATGATCAGAATTCAGGGTTCACATTAAATAGTGTTGTCTTTAGTAACATGTGGATTAAGAGGTTTAGTGCATCTTCTCGTGTAGGTACATGTAGGCGCTTGATGGAACACTGGGAGTTTATCCTGGAGTTGGACCAGCCCGGATAGCACAGTTGGTAGAGCGATGTAATGAGCGGTAGATCCAGGATCAATCCTGGGTTGAGCCACACCTAAGACTTTAAAAGTGGAAGTTGTAACTTCCGTGCAGCATAAAGGGGATAGTGCAACGGCTGGTTGATCCATGTCAGTATAATGGCTCGGGTGGGACAGCTTACTTGCCTCCGGTAATTTGTCTCATTGAAGCAGCACTAGACAAATTGTTGAGTACGACGTTAAACCCCAAGCACTCATGCACTCACTCCCACAGGTGCAGTGATCATGTTAATATGATGTCAATTGGTGCCTCATTGTTTAGACTGTCTGGTGGAATCGCTTGTATTGCTAGAATTTTGGTATCTAAGTTTGCTGCATGATATAGCCTGCAATGTTTTAATATGCCTGCATCATGTACTTGTAATCAACTGGTTGTCCTGCATTAAACTACTTTATATGCATATCTACAAACCAGAAAATTGGCACTGAAACTGTACATGGATGGAGTTAAAGATTGTCATCATGAGTCTCAGTTGGCCTGTGTCATTTATTTATGTATTTATTTTTATTCTATATTTATTTATTTCATTCAGAGAATATATTAATTTATATTATGATGAGACAGATAATATTAGGACTAGCTGGCATCAATAGTGAGTTAACTGACAATTTAAAAAATGGTCTTATTGAAGGAAATAAATAGCAACATCCAGTTTACATTTGTGAAGATTTGTGAATGCTGGTCATGGCTAGTCAACACCAATTTATATTTAACAAAGAGGAGAACCCAACCTTACACACACACATACCTGTATCATGTATATTTAGATAAAGAAATGATCTGTAGCTGATTGCACCAAGCCATTTCTGACCTCTGTCAAAATTGAAAATCTCGTCATCGTCTTTATACTGAAAAATTATAATTTTGACACTTTCGTCTTAGAGTAACATTAATGAGGTGGTAAAAACTTTAAATTTATTGGACCCACAATTAAGCCCCAAAATCCAATCTCAAATTTTCACTAAGTCAGAAATGGCTTTGTAGAATCAGCACCTGGGGACGATTCCACTAAGCTATTTCTGACTTAAGTCAAAATTTTAAAACTCTTTATGATGCTTAGTTTTAGGCACTGGAAGTTGAAATTTGGAAACAAAAATGCCTTAAGGTAACATTGATGAGGTGGACAAAATTTCAATTACAAAAGCCCAGAAATAAGCATTAAGACTGTGATTAAATTTTGACATAAGCCGGAAATGAGTTTATGTGCAATCGGCCCATGCACAGGAAGCTCCTCTAGCCATTCCTTCTCCTGCATAGTCTGGTCTAAATTTTGTTAGGAACATAACATAATCTCCAATACTATTTTCTATGTGAAAGTATATATTTGTTTTCATATTTCGCACCTTTATGATTTGTATACTGATAAACAGTGTTTGATTTCTTGGAAAACTTGAGGGTGTCACCAAAAGTCTGATTTTCGATTTACTGCTAAATGTAGCTAGCTGAGCCCAGCTGTCTGTAGACCATCATTCCAGTCACAATCGTGGGCCATGGGGCAGGTGGCCATAAAGACGGCCAAAGTAATTGGTGATAGTGTGAGAGGAATGCTGGCAGACCTCTTGATTTCATTGACTCTATCAATCATGCCCTTCGTTATCTCTGCCTGACACTTCTCTTGATGACAAGAATAAAAAATCCTCCACGCTTTTTCCTACCTTGGGAACAATGGCTTCAACGTTGAATTGACAATGAGTAGATACAGCTCTGATGGCATGTCTTACAGACCAACAAATACCAGTAGGTACATCACTCTCAATCTTTAGATTTCTCAAACCTTTTCTTTGCCAGTGACTGCAATATTCAGTGGTGAAATAAATATCATAATCTTGACACTGTTGTCTTCAGTGGTATATTTATCTTTGATAATCGACATAGAGATTATACCCAGGAGGTAGATGTTCACGAGTATATGAATAATATACAGTGTTTGTTAATGTTAGAAACAAAAATAAATTCTATTTATTATAGTGTTAGTTTTGAAAAGCCCTCTGCGGGTCGCAATTGAGGGTACTTTAGGCTTTCACTTTGTCAGTCTGTCTCTCTCTCTCTCTTGGGCCTTTAGTTTTCTGTATCATTTTTGTTACCCTTTAAGATTTTAAACTGAGACTTTGTAGAAAGGGTTTAACATATCACATGTACAGTAAATTTTATGATATATGACAGTTTTGTGGTGGTGATGTATGATTTTTTCTGTCAGGGTTTTTTAATTACTTTTTGGCTCGCCTTACAAAGAAAACCCTGTTCGTTGGCATCCAGTAACAGGGGAAACATTGTTAAACAGAATGTTAGAGGTGGTATCTTAAAACATACCGCTGGTATGGAGTGAATGAGTGCATGCTTGGGGTTTAACGTCGCACTTAACAATTTTTCAGCCATATGATGACAAAGGAGTCCTTAGAGTGCATGTAATGTGCCTCCTTGTTGCAGGACGGATTTCCACGGCTCTTTTATCTAGTGCTGCTTCACTGAGATGACTTACTGGCAGCAAGTAAGATGCCCCGACCCGCCCCCGCCCCGCCCATTATTCTGCTACAGGTCAACCAGTCACTGCACTATCCCCTTCATGCTGAATGCCAAGCAAGGAAGTTACAACTTCCCCTTTTAAGGCCTTAGGGGTGACCCCACCCAGGATGGACTGCGTCCCGATGCGGCCGCTCTACCAACTGTGCTGTTGGGGTCGGTATTGAGATCAGGGTTACACACATGTAGACCACAATACGATGAGGGGGATATTCCGTCTTTGATTTTGTGTGTACATGTATGTATTACATACCATAAATTACTGAATTCCTGACTTGGTATGTATGTATGGATTAGAATCAGTGTTGAACAGAATGTTAGAGGAGGTATCTCAAAAAGTATAGCTTGTATTAATTAAGCTTAGGATCTCCACACATGTAGAGCACAATAACATGAGGGGGATATTCCATCGTTGATTTGGTGTGCACAAATTAAATATCATAAATTACTGAATTTAGTAGTAACTTAGTGTATTGTGTATGAGAATCAAAGTTAAACAAAATGTTAGGGGTGATATCTGAAAAAATACAGTATATATTGACCTGAAGTTTTACATGCATATAAAGCACAGTGACACAAGGGGGATATTCCATTGATGATGCTCTGTATGCATATTAATTATTGTATGTTACCAAGTTCATGATTTCAGTAATTTATGTATTGAGCTGAAGTTCTGCATTCATGTGTCTCTTTGGCTCTTTGGTAGCCTGTGGCTACCATATCTTTTTTTAAAAACACAATACATATATTTTTACATTTATACACCCCTGCCATTAGGCGGACCATTTTATATTATAGCAATTTTGTCCATGTGTCCATCCGTCCGCCCATAATCATGTCCAGGCTATATCTCTAATTGTTTTTCACAGAGAATTTTGCATTTTGATGGATACATAGATACATGAATGACAATTTGTCATGACTCACATTCATTCATTTCGGTGGTTGTCATGGTAACCACATAGCCATTTTCCTTATATATACATGTACTTTATATATAGATATGATTTCGTGTCAGAGCTATAACTCAAACTGTTTTCTGGGTAGAGTTTTAATTTTTGGTGGGTACATACATACACAGTTGACCATTTCAGAATATGCTAGCAAGAAACAAAAAATTCATTTTTTTTTTCTAGCATTTTATGGTATAACGATTTTGCCCAATTTTTAGCTTTTGGTGGATACATTGTTCACTTGTGCAGTTGTCGTGGTAACCACATACCTGTCATCAACATACGTGAGGATTCGTCTCACGGGTTATACGCACCATAATGCTGCTGGTATTCTTTATACAGTTCAAACAGATGCATTTGTTGGGGATTGTGTCGTGTTCACCTGAACTCTTGTTAGTTTATGTCATACCCTGAGCGTCGGTGTCCAGTAACTATACATATTAACCACTTATTCATTATCGTGATGTTGTATCTAAGTTCTATTCGAGACAACAGACATGTCGGCATTTGCCGTTTTCCTCGCGCAAAATTTTCCAAGTTTTATACACGCTTATACTCGCTCACACACGACGGCGAAAACGTCGTCTAAATAACATGGGAGTTCATACAAAACTCTGCTTCACGGCCTAATAAGTTCAACCCAGGTTTCGTTTACATTCACAATTTATTTTCTGGTTATCATTTTCTCTGAATATTGTTGAATGTTGTTCATTTTCCACGTTAGCTTTCACCTTGTCTGCTTGCTGCAGACTAGTGCGAGGGAAGTGCCCGGAAGTCCGCAGTCTCAGTATTTCACACGGACGACATTTATGAACCTGTGAATATCTGAGAATATCTCACGTGTATGACAAGATCTTTCGACTTTTTTTTTTGCTTTAGAGATCAGTATTTGAACATACCATCTGACTTGTACATTATGCTCAACTGCTCAATCAGACGAGCTACCGGTGTTGTTTTTACCTTGTTTTTAGGTGTTTTATACTTTTGGTTAGTCTTTATACTTTTGGTTAGTCTTTGTTCTCTAATTATACATACGTGCAATACAAGATTGTACGTATAGGCCTACTAGTACATGTAATTCTTCAGTACAAATGTTAAATAAATGTTTCTTAATATTGTACATATATGACATTCTTACATACACGTATGTACAAGGATTTCTACATATGTACAATAGAACCGGACATACATGTATTTGGAATTGTTTTACACATATGTATTTGAAGGGAATAAATTTATAAATAATGAAACACAAACCAAACATAAAACATGTTGTGTAGGTAGTACTTCGGTGACCTAGTTCATTAACACAGGGTTCCTCCTTGTCATAAGGAAAATCCAAAACTTTGGTGAATTGGCGAAATTGGTGAAGTGGTAAAGCTGTAATGGTCGACCTGGTGAGAGCGGAGGCTATATCCTTGGTGCCGGGCAAATGTATATCACCACTATGAACACAATGGTTGCAAGTCTCGTGTATATTTATACTTGGATTGCATTTCCTATCCGACTCAGTGTGGTTTGCTTCCCGCTGGACTGTTAGGATACCTAAGACCATTACGTCAGTTTTCACATGTAGGCCTAAGTATACGTTGACATATATTCATAGTATACAGTCCTATCCTTTTTGGGTCATACTTTCAACATACACGTTAGTAATCAAACGTATGTAGATGTAAGGTGTTTTCTATCAAGCCCACGGTAATTATGGACAAGTGAAAAGGCTGGACAGAGCAGGGAAATAATCACCAAATATGGGCAGGTGAAGAATAGAGACATTACTTTGTGGCGCTCGCGTGATTTCCATGGCTTCCTGGGTTGGCTGGCCCTCATATTGATTGTGAAGTCAGGTCATGCGACCTGAGCACCCAGACGCATAGCATTGAATAATGCATAAACTGAAGCCAGTGTTTCCCGATGTCTCTCTCAGTCCTAGTAAAGCCATACAGGTGGTGCAAAAATCAACCGAATGACATCTTGATGTGCCTTTTAGATTTTTCGTCTGCAGAACTGTTGCGCAATAAAACATACTCTCAAAGAACTATTCGCGAGATGAACATCATAAGAAAAAACTTTAAAAAACCATGCATGAAAAAAAATTGTTTTATCTTTCTCCAAATCTATGTGAATTCGTAATAAATATTTAGAGGGATCTTTTAGTGGGTGTTGTTGTTTAGTGTAGGCCTTTCGTTTTAGGATCTACAGATCGATCCATCTTGGGGATAGGCATTGAAGCACCGTCAAACTCCGTCAGCGTTCTGTCTGTGAGTAAATACTTCTACAAACCAGTGTAGATTTGGCAAACACTTATGCATCTGCCAGACTGGAATGCGTTCTGTAGTGGAGTTCTGGATTGACAGACCGCAGCTGTGAAACTGCTATAGGTGCTGTAGCAGACACTTTCAACATGTCCTCGTTATATAGGTGTGGCTAAGAAGCTTTGTTATTTTTGTAATTTTTCATATTTTGGACAGCAAAATTTTCCAACTCCGTTTTCTGCATTTTGTGTTATGAATTCATAATTATTTGGGCATGAAAATCGAAATGTGAGGAAATGTCGATGTATGGATTGGTCTAGCTTTAGTCCGGTCTACATCGGACTAACAGATTTGCTGCACAAAAAGTTCAAAGCTAAGTTAAAGAGGCTTTACCGCAGATTGTGAGGGGGGAAATCGCGAAGCACTAATCAATTTAAAAGAAAAGACGAGTCGAGACCAAATGTCTATATGTGCATGGAAAAAGTATCCCACAGGAAGTTTAAAAAGTACAACTTTATTTTTGTTATGTTGCACAACCCAGATAGCGCAGTTTAAAGTAAGCAAAATCACCGCTTCGATGGCATAATGGTTTGAGCGCCAGCCTCGAAGTCGGGAGACCGGGATCAAACCCGGTTCAGGTCATATCAAATATTTTAAAAATGGTACTTGTTGCTGCCTCCCTTGGCGCTCACCACAGAACCTAGAGCAAGGAAACAGGACTGGTTGGCCTGGTGTCAGTATAATGTGCGTGGGGTGTCTTCGGCACGATATTTCAGTAGCGGGAGCAGCACTTCGGCGGCATGGAATTTCCCTGCCACTAGAAGACACAGTATATGTACACACAGCAAATTATTCCTCGTCGTCACATGACTGAAAATTTTTAAGTACGACGTTAAATCCCAAGCGCTCTGCCCGGTTTTCTCCCACGATATGTTGGCTGACGTAGTATAAGCGAAATATTCTTGAGTATGGCGTAAAACATCAATCAAATAAATAAATATGAGTTAAATCCCAAGCATTCATTCATTCGCAAAATCATGAGCCAATCGAATCTGTTTTATCCAATAAAGCGAGAATTTCTTCTATAACCAGAAGACGTGTCGGTTTCGGCTTGTACGTCACTCGAATCTTCGTTTTGCCTTTTAACCTCCATGTGCCTGGCGTAAAAGGGACGCGACATTGTTTTTTTCGGTTGCTTTCACATTAAATGAAAGTGCATCCCATGGCCTCGTGAGAATTTCGTATTGGAACATAACGGATATAAAGTTTAATTTTTCACAGACCGTGCGCTCCGTGTACATGTGGCCTTTAATTTATATTTCACTTATACAACGGCGGCCAGCATTATGGTGGGTGGAAACCGGGCACAGCCCGGGGGAAACCCACGACCATCTGCAGGTTGCTGACAGACCTTCCCACTTACGGCCGGAGAGGAAGACAGCATGAGCTGGTCTTGAACTCACAGCGACCGCATTGGTGAGAGGCTCCTGTGTCATTACGCTGCGCTAGCGCGCTAACCGACTGAGCCACGGAGGCCCCGAATTGATTTTGATTAATAGTTTTAAATACCACATGCACGTATGGCAATCTGCGTCTATATTGACAGTACATTCTTGGCTCCCAGTTTTCAAACATGTAGGTATGGTATAGCCAGTGTCTATATTGTATGTTAGCGCATCATTCGCTTCCTCTTCTCAAGCATGTACCTTTGGCAGTCGTTGCCCATATTGCCTGTTAGCGCCTGTTTCGCCCCCTCTTCTCAAGCATGTACCTTTGGCAGTCGTTGCCCATATTGCCTGTTAGCGCCTGTTTCGCCCCCTCTTCTCAAGCGTGTACCTTTGGCAGTCGTTGCCGATATTGCCTGTTAGCACCTGCTTCACTCCCTACTCTCAAGCATGCACGTTTCACAGCCGTTGTCTATATTGTCTGTTAGTGACTGCTTCGCTCCACCTTCTCAAGCATGTATACGTGTGGCATTCGTTGTTCATGTAAGCTAGTGCATGCTTTTGCTAGCGTTTCTCGAAGATTCACAAAGTTGTAGTTTTAAAAGTGTAAAGTTGTGGTTGGGGTAGATCGTACTAACAACAAGATGCCTGAGTACACTAATAATACATGAAACTCCACCATGATTACCTATTATCAGAGTTAATTCATACAGTAATAAGTTCACAGTTTTGATGGGAAACACAGTGGTGCTTGTTTGTTTGCGCTTGAAATAATATTAATTGTGCTATTCAGCTCATTTTCACTCCTCTGCCCGCTTTCCTCCCAACATAATGCTGGCCACCATCGTATAAATGAAATATTCTTGAGTACGACGTAAAAACCAATCAAAGTAAAGAAATCATTTTCACTCGTGAATTCAGTATGGTTGACACAATTGTATAAAGCTATATACATATATGTGACAAAATGCAAATTAATGTGTAGTATTTAACAGCCTATTTGTTACAATTTTTGATCTTGTACTCCCCCCGTATTGTTTTCACACATCTTTTCTTTTAATTGTATTGTTCTGGTGACTAATTGTGGAATTAATCAGTGTAGTTGTTCAGCATTCCACTCGCCCAAAGTCGTAACCATGCATCCTGCGCAGTTGTTCAGCATTCCACTCGCCTAAAGTCGTAACCATGCATCCCGCGCATTTGTTCAGCATTCCACTCGCCTAAAGTCGTAACCATGCATCCCGCGCATTTGTTCAGCATTCCACTCGCCTAAAGTCGTAACCATTCATCCTGGGCAGTTGTTCAGCATTCCACTTGGCTAAGTCGTAACCATGCATCCTGCGCAGTTGTTCAGCATTCCACTTGGCTAAGTCGTAACCATTCATTCTGCGCAGTTGTTCAGCATTCCACTCGCTTAAAGTCGTAACTATTCATCCTGGGTTAAAGTTGTTTCATGCATTGCCCTATTTCAGAGGGCCACGATACAGCTGTTTTATATATCGTGTATATATATATATATATATATATATATATATATATATATATATATATATATATATATCCTCTTGTCAGCATGCACAGTTGGTAGAGCGTCCGCTTCGGGACGGGTAGATACAGGATCAATCCTTGATCGAGTCACACCTAAGATTTTAAAAGAGGAAGTTGTTACTGCCTCGCTTGGCGTTCAGCATGAAGGGGATAGTGCAACGACCGGTTGACCCGTATCAGTATAATGGCTCGGGCGGTGGCGGCTTACTTGCCTTCGGTAAGTCGTCTCAGTGAAGCAGCACTCACTCACTCACTCTTGTCAGCATGTGTTGTTCACTTAGAGAAGCCTCACGTGTCTGTAGCGAATGTACTGCCGTGACGTCACAAGGTCAAGGGTGGTTTGATCGAAGTAGCGGATTTAGCATGGTGGACTTCACATTGCGAAAATATGAAGGGTTTTTGAACCTGGAATCATCCATGTTTCATTCATTGATGTATCGACAGCCGTAATCAGAACCATGTCCCTTCAGAACCTTATTGCACGATACAATGAACAGATATCTTATGAAAAGCTGTTTAAACCATATGATGTGGAATAGTTGTATGTATGCGCTATTTTTTAAAAATTGTTTTACACCTTCATAAACGCTGCTTTTAACTTGCAGTATACAACACTTTGGTCGCGTTCCGGAGACATTCAAACGCCTTAGAAGAACTTCTCCGCATTGTGAAGACTTGTATTATCATAGTGAGACATGAAAGTCTGCACATTTCTTTAATCTCGTAATGTCCCAGTTTGTTATAGTCCCGGATAGGATAGCGTGGGTGGTATCACGTGACTAGACCAGAAACTATGAAGATATAAGGTTTTTCTCGATGAGGCATCAGTTCCCCAGCCCTCACTGCTTGTGGGGTCTTGGTGACAATGACTAAGCGAGCGACGACCCCAGCGGTTCGATAAAGACCACCTAGTTGTCTATCACCAATATATGGTGTGCGTGTCTGTACGTCACACGCCGAAAGGTGGGGTAACTGGGTGCAAACGGACGTCCGTTTTTATCATGAGGCAGATCACTAATATACATGCACAGAGTGAACCTTTATATGAAACAACAACAACTCGAACCATTATATAGCTGGCAGAGCTCGTTACTTCGGTATAATCCCCTATAATCAAACAGCTTTATGACCCATAGAGCAGGTGTCAGTATTTCATAAATTGTACATTGTAAACGTTAATAAGTCATCCTCCAAATCAGTTTGCGGCGCTTTGGTGGAAGGTAAGGCGAGAGAGTAAGACCCAGTGCAAAGACGGAGTTCGTCTGTGAGTTTGGCAGGGCGTTTCTGGGTAGTCTGCACGGGCTCGTGTCGACATGGCAGCAAGACCTGCTGAACGGACTGTACATACCTGCATGACATTGTGAAGATTGAGAGTTAGAAGACACAAACTGTTAAAAGCCAAGTACAGGGCTTATATTACATATAGGGTTAGAAAAACCCCATGAAGTTTTATTCCCGCTTGTTTTATTTGCACTTCTCTGTTTTTAAAGCGCATATTTAGTGAATAAAAAAATTTAAACGAAAAAACGTAGACCTGTGCAAACAGGTAAAGGATACATGCTTTTGTGTGAAACTAGACGGGTTACATTATTCACATATCTTCGTTTATCAACTTTATTTCCTGCAGGACTGTTTCTTCAAATGAGGGCGTGACAGATTTATTTTTCCTGCAGGACGATATATTATTGAAGAATTCCTGAGATGGCAATAAAGCGTTGTCTTTTGACTTCAAAATTCAGTTTACTTCAAGACAACCATATTAAGTTATGTACGTCTGTAATGCTTAATACATCCCATGGCAGAGCTACATGTGGCATTCCCAAGCGTAAGGTGGTTTGTGGCAACATGTTGCAGGCCAAGCGAGCGTCGTATATTTTAGATATCCAGGATCTTGGCTGATAACAAACACCTGGTCGGGGATAACAAGGGCAGTGATGTCATCAGCAAACCTGGTTGGCAATCAGTCTTGTCAGCCTGGACTCCAGGCGATGTGCAGGGTGAATCACGTGAGCAGTCCTAGCCAAGCTGTTCAGTGGCGGTCAGCAATAAAACACTCGTCTGCTACATCATACCGACCGTATTGAGGTTACGGGGAGAATTTCCTGCCTGGGTTACATGAGCTTGAAAACATGAGCCTGATGTACGTCATTCTCTGCGGACAATTTGAATAGCATAGTGTTCTTAGGCTATATATGAACAGTGTCTGTGATATCGGATGAGTATGTTACATTACTAAATTTTATGTCTCACTGCATTAGAACCACATTTCTTTTCCTTGTCTCCCTTGGTATTTTGTTGTAATCATGTACATTTTATCTGAATTTACATACAGTTGTGGCCAACTCGTAAAGCCACATCGTAACTGCTATCTACTGGGTAGGCAATATGTTGTATTTTAAACTTCAGAGTCAACGGGAATGAAATGTGAAGAATGATACTATTTCATATGGACTTTTGGATGACATGGTTCAATTCGGGAACCGATATTTTCAGTCGGAGAAGCAGTTCATGGCTGAAAATCGATCACGGAAGATAACTGTCCAGTACTTGAAGATAGCTGTTTGATGGATTGGTTAAAGCATGCATACAGTAGATTGTTTGTCTGTTTTTCGCTGTAATGTTTGTTTTGAACTAAATGAAAGGTAGAGACAAATAATAGAACGCTAGGCACCTTAAGATAAGCTTTAGGTTTATAGAGTCCAGGTGGACATAATATGCTCTTCGGTTAAGATAGCTGTTCATACATGTACCTGATGTATCTAGGACAACATATAAAAAGCTATACTTAAAGCGTGATGTATGCCATTTTATAACAGATATAGGGCTGCGTAAGAGGCTGGATATACCTCGCGGGGTGAAGTTGCCATCTTATGTTTGCCAAAAACTGTCTGTCGGGGGTTAGTTTCTATTTTAGCACGTCGGAAGATTCAGTGCAGACTTTTTCTACTTTCTTTACCCCGATCACGTATGCATGTCACAACAATATGAGGGGCAGCGGATTTCGTGACTAGTCTTGCTGCTGGTTAATCGCTGGCATCTGGACAAGAATGTTATATTAGCTCAGCCTATAATGAACTAGGTTTCTCTGCAAGAACTAGGTCGGTGAGCTCGATTTGGCGCTTTATCAAATCTCGACGCGCTGCTAGTGACGTCAACTACCCAGCCAGATGGTTTCCCGGGAGATGTTTAGGGCTTGTGCCATTTCTCCGCCGCCCAGAAATGATTGATGCAGTATTGATTTTTGACCAAGGGCTGCCGACCAAATACACGTCCGTGATGTCAGCATGGACAAGCTTTATTCATGACATTAATCTGGTTTTATTGATGTCGTCCGCGATCCCTGCTATCGCCTCACATCCGCTCGATTTCTTTCTGGGGCTAGCTTCTCGTCACGATTCGAGCTTAGCACGAACACACGTAAACCTAGCCTGATTCAATCAGTCCAGTTTCAAACTGGAGAAAAAGCACGCAATATGTGGCCTGGGGTAAATCTTCGCTGAGCCGTCACTAGGGGCCCTGTGCAGGACTCTCATATCATCCACGTCATTTCTTAATTTCCTCCTCTTCCATCGCACATCTGTCTGTTTTCTCTTTTGTCACCAGTGTCTACCATTTGCATTCCTTTCGTTGAGTTTTGATCAACAAATAAAGCATGCGGCTTATGAGTGATCAGGTATTTGAGACACTAGACACGGCTGTGCTTTACTGTCCCATTGGTATTATAACACATGTCGTTGGATCCCGGCAACGTTAACTGGAGAGAATTTAACCGGTTGTTAAAGGGGCAGCCTGGCGTATAGAAGAGGGACTTGGATGGACGTGGGTGGGTGAGCTGTGCGTGTGCCCCGCTATCAAGTATATGGACGGCAATCAGCCCGGATACTACTGCCAGTTCGACTCGAGGCAGTTGCGTGCAGACTTGTCCACGAGGCTGATCGCACTGTTTTTCCGCTTCGCTTAGTCTAGATCCCTGCGGGCAGTTTTTTGCTGTAAGGTTCCTGTTGTAATTTTAGGTGAGCCAGAGCTCTACACAACCAACACGCGTCAGTGAGAGGGAAGGACGCCGAGCTGGTTTACATTGGGATACGCATGCGCACCACCCAAATCGGTGTCAAACTATTTCAATTGATTGCCGGCTGAGAAAAGAGAAGTCGGTAGACATCAGACACTGTGCGTGTGTTTACAAAGTCGCCTTGCTGTGATCGGAAGGAAAATGTACCTTGGTGCGCCTGGCTCGTCTCGTCGTCTGTGAACACGTAGGCCAACTTCAACATGGCCATGCCGCACCGAGCACAGCGCCAGCACTGCTATCTGTGTGACTTGCCGCGCACACCATGGGCAATGTTACATGATTTCTCCGAGCCCGTATGCCGCGGTTGTGTGAACTATGAAGGGCCGGACCGGATAGAAATGGTGATTGAGGCAGCTCGTCAAATGAAGAGAGCTCACAGCTTCCATGAAGCCCACGGCTCTCACAGCAGGCCGCCCATGAAACACCAGCCTCATTCTGTGCCCGGACCTGCAGGAACGATGTCAGCCCGAACTACAGCTCACGACTCACATTCAGGTCTGGATTCACGGCCGCACCCACCCCCCGGGCCACCACCCGGACCGTTAGACCGATTCCCTCCTGTTCACGATGCTCGGCCGACACGGTCTCTACTTGACTATAGTCAGCGCATCTCCAGCAACCCTGCGGGGACAAACGGACCGAGTCTGCACCGCGATGAATCCGGACCCCCGGAGCTCCACAGACGGAGCCCCAGTGTAACAGGCGTCAGGGGGGCGGGGGTACACGTCCACCACCCACCACCTCCTCTACACATGAATAATGGAGGGGTACCCGGTGGGCTGGCTACTTTCTCATCGCACGGCCGGCCGCCTCCACCACAGCCATTGCAAGCTGCTCATCACATGAACGGTAAGAAAACGGAGCATGAAGATGACGACAACTCGAATCATTCCAGTAGTGACGAGACCGGAAATTTACGTCTGTCATCGGAGGCGGAGCTGGCCAACAAACCTCCCCCCGTCCGTGAGACACTGGCCATTCTGTCTACCACTGTCCCTTTTGAGGTGAGATTAAAAAAGGACCATAATTTTTGTGGTCGTGTGCTGGGATTTGATGCCTGCTCAAAAGCTGGAATAGATTGTGAACTGAAGACTTACGTTGAATATCCATTAGGCTCCAGCAACATTTATCACAGTACATCAAGCGTCACGAAGCAGATGTTTCAAGACTGTATGAAAGACTTTGGTAAGAACTTGTCTTCAGGACTTAAGTACTTAGAATATGAACTGAAGCATGATTCTGGAGATTGGAGGCTACTGGCAGATTTTCTCTCTGAACCTGTTAGATTTTTTAAAGAACCGGTAAAGAAAGAAATGATGCCAACACCATACCTTGATCCCAATTACCCCAACTGTTTGCCAAGATCATCTCACCTGACATCTAAACACTCTGCTCGCACATACTTTGAGGGACAAATGAAAAAACGCAAACTGTCCCCAGAACCAGATCATGATGTGAACAGTAGTGGTAAGGTGACTGTTAGCGAAGAACAGCATAAACGCCAGCAGTGGCTGCAATCACAAGCAGAAACACTGAAACTAACCATTTCCTCAGCAGGCTATGTTGGTAGTTCTGGTCCCCCAAGCTCTTCATCTGTCTCGCCCATGAGTAATCACACCCCTACCCCTCCAGATGGTGCCCCCTCTCAAGGTGGTCCCTCTCCAATGGCAGCTCTAATGAACGTCACAGACAATCTTACCTCAAACTCGCCCAGTCGTTCAGGTGAGGGCTCCCTGATTACAGGTAGACCTGGTGTGCGGCAGACAGGCCACTCTCCATCTCATGCTCCAGGGGCTCGCACCCGGCTGCCTCAAGGGGCTCTGTCCTCGGACTGCGGGGGTGGTCAGTCAGACTCTGCTGTTCCTAGCAATGAAACCCTCAAGTGTACATTGTGTCAGGAGAGGTTAGAAGACACTCACTTTGTACAATGCCCTTCTGTTCCTGAACACAAGTTTTGCTTCCCTTGCTCCAGGGAGAGCATTAAGCGTCAAGGGGCTGGCTCTGAGGTGTACTGCCCAAGTGGTAAGAAATGTCCACTGGTGGGATCAAATGTACCTTGGGCATTCATGCAGGGAGAAATAGCAACAATTCTAGGAGAAGATTACAAAGAGATGAAAATTAAGAAGGAACGTGATTCTTAAACTACTATTTTATTGTTGCTAACTCTTTGGATTTGGTGGCACTTCCACATGACTGACAGTGGTGACATTTTATCTTGTCTGTATTGGCATGTATATATTTCATGGTTACATACTGTACATGTGTACATGCAACTGGAAACTGAGTGCCATGTGTGTTATTTATGGCATGGCCCAGCATTGTTTTAGCGGTGTTTTAGTGGTGTTGTAAGTATACTTAATTAAACTGCCCTAACTGAGATCGTTGGCCATGAAAGATTGGACAGAATTTACGTATCTATTTCAAATTCAAGATTTCTTTACTTCCTCATGGTGTGATATGATACTGGGATAAAACTGAAATGGTACCCAGTGAGAGATATGTGTACATACTTTGTGCCACTGCCTCTGAATTAAGATGATAAACCGTACAACTGTTTTGTGCTACACAACTGGGTTACAGGTGAAAATGTCCCCCCTGGATGTTAAGCTGTCATGCACTGTTACTGCTGTACGTGTGTCCCTGTATTTGACTGGAATGTTGATGACATAACACACCGCTACAGTGAGGATTTTTAACAGATCTGTATTTTAGCCCTGCAACAAGACTAAAGAGAAAAGGACATTGACTTAAGAAGATACAATTTGCTGATTTTAAAATTGTTCATCCATTGTGATTGTGTCTAATGGGGTCATATCAGCTTGTGCTACAAAAGAAATAAAAGTAGGCTGATGATAGCACATTGTAAAATGAACACAGTGTTGTGTGTGGAAGGGAAAAGGTTATAGTTCAAAGTTCACATAGCCACATTTGTATTACAGATACTTCTAGTTTATTATGAAATGCAATCCTAATGCCTGACCTGAATAAATTATGTGTGAGCTTGAGCTATAAACTGCTCTTTCAATCAGGCCTGTTTGTAAACAGTCCAGCTGCAGCTGATTGATAATGTATGTGTAGCAGTTTTCTGGCTGAGTTTTATTGAAGAAATGTCCGGTGTAGAAGAGAAGATGGGATAAACTAAACATTTTTTTGTGCTGGTACTCTGCATGGAAATCATAAATTTTTAAAATTATTTTAGGAGTCTTATGTCGAAAGCTGCTTACAGTATTAGCGAACTAGTTTTCTTGTGTGGACTTTGACACTATTGTTTACAAACCACCAGTTTTATTTATGGCCACATGTATTAAGATATTTGTTGGATGTATGCCAAGATTCAAGGGACTGTTGAACTAGTGTTTACACTTGCTAACCTTCGGTGAATGTAGCTTCAGTCAGTCATGTAACATTTCACTGCTCCAGTTAAATGCATTTCTTATCGCGAAATAGTGCTATATTTGTTTCTATGGAGAAACTAGTCTTGTACTGCAAAATGTTGTAGATCGAAATACATTGTGCTGCCTTTTTGTGTGGTACTACCAGAAAAATACCAGTGTGTGTGTGTGTTGGCCAGGTGTACAGCCTGCTGACCGTCTTCATTATTATGTCAGAGACAGCTATCTCTGCCAGAATATGGGTGAACACGGATTACATTTATTGAAAGCTGGCAGCCCATCAGCTCAATCATGTGCCTGATGGGACACTGTTATTATAGCCCTGGATAACCGCCATTTTGCAATGAATGGCTTGCTTCTATTCACCACTGTAGAATGGTTGGTAAAGTTTTGGAAAACAATTGATTACTGATCTCCAATTGCCCAGTTAATTCTTTACAATGCTTAGGGACCTAGATCACCCAGCAGTTGCAATCTCAAGCTGTTGATCACCCCAATTTGAGGTGAATATACATTCACATTTTTTTAATGTTCAACTTCTCTGCTCGCTTGAACTTCCATCACATATGATCCAGGTTCCTGGGCCAAACGTTTGTACTGTTTGCAGTCGTGAAGCCTGGGAACCAGAATAACCATGTAAGCAGGATTATAACAGACATGAAACACGGTCATGTTGAGAACTTGAAATCAGCAGAGGGGTTGATCAAATGTGGATGGATATTTGCCTTTTGGATGATCGACATGTATACAAAAATTGTAAAAAGCTTACATAAAATAGTGTAATGCAATAATGTGACTTGCTGCCTAGTTGTCTTATACAAAAGCCGGCTGCCAACCTGCCTGCCTTGGCCATCAGAAGAGGTGCAGACCATACACATGATCATGTGGTGAGGACGTGTTCAGGTGCACACAGCGTATGCATGTTCTCAAATATGCCACAGCTGTCAGTCAAGGGTACAATCAAGCATGCTGAAGCTAGAATTACTGTCGGACTAGTGTTAAAGCATTATACAGCTTGAATCAGTTGGTTATAATATAATTGTACAGTTAAACATGGTACAGCTGGGATTACTGTCGGAAAGGTCTACACTCAGGCATGGTACAGCTATAGGGCTTCTGTCAGATCATTGTACACTCTGACATGGTACAGCTATAGGGCTACTGTACACTCTGGCATGGTACAGATGTAGGGCTACTGTCAGATCAGTATGCACTCTGACATGGTACACCTGTAGGGCACCTGTTAGATCAGCGTACACTCTGACATGGTACACCTGTAGGGCAACTGTTAGATCGGTGTACACTCTGACATGGTACACCTGTAGGGCAATTGTTAGATCGGTGTACACTTTGACATGGGACAGATATAGTGCAATTGTTAGATTGGTGTACACTCTGACATGGTACAGATATAGGGCTGCTGTCAGATCAGTGTACACTCAGGCATGTTACAGTTAGGGGAGTTATTGGACAAGTGTACTATCGAGCATGTTTTTTTTTTGTAGCGAAACTTTAGGTCGTTAACGAGGACTACAACTTGACACTGGATTTGCACTAACAATCATTTTATTATATTATGGTAATCATTTTAACACATATCTACCAACCCATTCCTACTCAATATTTCATTGACATATACAGAAGGAAGCTGGTTGATTTATACCATGATAACAGTTAAGTTACATGTAGGTTAAACCAAAAAGTCTAGGGTGGTAAACACCATACTATATACACATACATAGGTTTTAAATTTCAGTCTGTTAGACGGGCACAAAAATCTGTAAAGATGTTCTACTGAATAAGACACAAAACTGTCAGTCTTGAGAGACCTCTGAAATGTTCAAAAAAAATCTTCCCGTTTATATTAAGTGTGCCTGGTTTTAACTTTTGTGGTTTATGGGATAAAAATATTTATAATCAGTGCAGTATTCAAAATATGAGGAAGAGAGAGTTAACAAAGGCGTTTGATGGGCCTCCGTGGTAGAGTAATTAGGGTGCTAGCAAAGCACAATGACTCGAGAGCCTCAAAGCAAGGCAACCGCTGTAAGTTTGAAGTTAAATATGCGAAATGTGGAATATGAGTGACTTTATAGAAGACATTTGTAATCAGCGCAGTGTGTGTAAAATATGAGTAAGGGAGTATAATATGGCATTTGTAATCAGTGGAAAGTGTGAAATATGAGTAAGTGAGTACAATATGACATTTGTAATCAGTGGAGAGTGTGAAATATGAGTAAGTGAGTATAATATGACATTTGTAATCAGTGGAGAGTGTGAAATATGAGGAAGTGAGTATAATATGACATTTGTAATCAGTGGAGAGTGTGAAATATGAGTGAGGCAGAATATCAGCACAATATCTGTAATCAGCACAGTGTGCTAAATGTAAGTAAGGGAGTATAATAAGATATTTGTAACCTGCAGATGGTCTTGGGTTTTCCTCCCATCATAATGCTGCCTGTAGTCGTATAAGTGAAATATTCTTGATTATGGCATAAAACACCAATCAAACAAAGAAATAAATAAATCAAGACATTTGTAATCAGCGCGGTGTGCCTTAAAGGCTAGTAAAGGAGTATAACAAGGTATTTGTAATCTGTGCAGTGTGTGAAATGTGAGTAAGGGAGTATAACAAGACATTTTTAATTAGTGCAGTGTGTGAAATGTGAGTAAGGGAGTATAACAAGACATTTTTAATCAGTTTAGTGTGTGAAATGTGAGTAAGGGAGTATAACAAAGACATTTGGAATCGGTGCAGTGTGCGTGAAAAACGAGTAAGGGAGTATAACAAAATATGTATTCAGTGCAGTGAGCGGGAAAAGCGAGTAAAGGAGTATAACAAAACATCTGTAATTAGTGCAGTGTGTGAACTGTGAGTAAGGGAGCATAACAAAACATCTGTAATTAGTGCAGTGTGTGAATTGTGAGTAAGGGAGTGTAGCAAGACATTTGTAATCAGTGAAATGTAAGGGAGTATAACAAGACCTTTGTAATCAGTGCAGTGTGTGTGAAAATCGAGTAAGGGAGTGTAACAAAATATGTATTCAGTGCAGTGAGCGGGAAAAGCGAGTAAGGGAGCATAACAAAACATCTGTAATTAGTGCAGTGTGTGAACTGTGAGTAAGGGAGTATTAACAAAACATCTGTAATCAGTGCAGTGTGTGAAATGTGAGTAAGGGAGTGTAGCAAGACATTTGTAATCAGTGAAATGTAAGGGAGTATAACAAGACCTTTGTAATCAGTGCAGTGTGTGTGAAAATCGAGTAAGGGAGTGTAACAAAATATGTATTCAGTGCAGTGAGCGGGAAAAGCGAGTAAGGGAGCATAACAAAACATCTGTAATCAGTGCAGTGTGTGAAACTGTGAGTAAGGGAGTATTAACAAAACATCTGTAATCAGTGCAGTGTGTGAAATGTGAGTAAGGGAGTGTAGCAAGACATTTGTAATCAGTGAAATGTAAGGGAGTATAACAAGACCTTTGTAATCAGTGCAGTGTGTGTGAAAATTGAGTAAGGGAGTATAACAAGACATTTGTCATCAGTGCAACATGTGTGAAAGTTGAGTAAGGGAGTATAACAAGAGATTTGTAATCAGTACAGTAAGGGAGCTTAACAAGACATCTGTAATAAGTGCAGTGTGTGTGAAAGGCGAGTAAGTGAGTATAACGAAATATCTGTAATCAGTGCAGTGTGTAAAATGTGAGTAAGGGAGTATAACGACATTTATAATCAGTGCAGTGTTTGAAATGTTTAGAAGAGGGAGTATAGCAAGACGTTCGTAATCAGTACAATTCATGAGTAAGAGAGTATAACATGACAGTCAAGTGACAAAATAACTTATATGTAGAAGCGATAGTAAAACTCAAAAATATGAGCCTCAACAGTGATGTTTGTCTGATTTCTTTGGCATTCAAACTTTTAAATGATCTCTCTCCTGTCATCTGAAATTTCAGTGAATAATGGTCACTATATGTCATTATGTTTTCCACTAGATTGACTCTCCACTTGGTAAACCTCTTGACTCAAAGCTAAAGATTTGAACATGAAATCTGATTGGCTGAAGGGCTACACTTGCAATGAGCCAGGGCTTTAATTTTCACTCCTTAGCTGTAATTTCAACTATAACTGAGGATTTAATTAATCAAACATTTTGTTTGCTTAGCCTTTAGGACTTAACAATGTTGCTTTCATCATTATATGGGTCATTTCTCGATGGTGTCTCCTTGTTCTGGTCCCAAGGTGACATTGCCTTATCTGGGAGGAATACCTAAGTACACCTAGTCCAACACTGTTATACAGATCAGATGGTGAACATATGGCCGAGAAAGTATACGTCTACATAGATGGTTTATTTGCGACTAGACTCGGGCTTGAACCCAGGTCAACCCTGTAGGGACTGCACGGCTACATGTATATACCTCTTCATTTATATCATCTGTGCATAATAATGTTCTTTCTAGAGCATTACACCAGCCCGGATAGCACAGTTGGTAGAGCGTCAGCTTCGGGACCGGTAGATCCAGGATCAATCCTTGATCGAGTCACACCTAAGACTTTAAAAGAGGAAGTTGTAACTTCCTCGCTTGGCGTTCAGCATGAAGGGGATAGTGCAACGACTGGTTGACCCGTATCAGTATAATGGCTCGGGCGGGTCGGCTTGCTTGCCTTCGGTAAGTCGTCTCAGTGAGGCAGCACTAAATAAAAGAGCGGTGGAAATCCATCCTGCAACAAGGAGGCACATTACACGTACATGCATCCTAATGATTCCTTCGTCGTCATATGACTGAAAAATTGTTGAGAACGACGTTAAACCCCAAGCACTCACTCACTCACTCTAGAGCATTACAGCTGTCCTACAAGTGGATATTGTTCTTCTGACAATAATATTTTCGCGTAAATTATTCTATTTTTGGATCAACTTGTAATAATATACTTGATATAAATGTGATATAAAAGTGTTACTGTATGTAGATTATTTAGTAGCCTCTAAATTACATCGTATTGGAAAATTCACTATATTACTTGCAATCTCTGAGAATGATGATTAGAAAACCAATAATTGACATTTCAATAAAGTTCAATTCAGCGTTCAACTCTAGGTTTTCCACTCAGTATTGAATAGTTTCAAATCCATCCCAGTCATCAATACATAGAGGATATTGCACAGTAAAGTTGGCATGAATACCATAAATATTGTTCGAGTGAGAGGTGGAAATGATAACCTTCACGTCTCATGGGTTATCATTTCTAACTTTCACGAGAACAACATTTATGGTATTCAACCTTCACTGTGCAATATTTTATTTATTATTTATATCCTGACATTTTCTCTACATGTATAAAAATGTGTATCAGTTTTTATTCTACTACAACCCAGTCTGTTATTACATTCCCCAACAGTCATAGAGGTTTTCTAGGTTCTATTACAACACAGTCTGTTATTACATTCCCCAGTGGTCATAGAGGTTTTCTAGGTTCTATTACAACACACGCAGTCTGTTATTACATTCCGCGACGGTCATAAGCGTTTTCTAGGTTCTGTTACAACCCAATCTGTCATTACATTCCCCAACGATCATAGAGGTTTTCTAGGTTCTATTACAACACAGTCTGTTATTACATTCCACGACAGTCATAGAGGTTTTCTAGGTTCTGTTACAACCCAATCTGTCATTACATTCCCCAATGGTCATAGAGGTTTTCTCGGTTCTATTACAACACAGTCTGTTATTACATTCCACGACAGTCATAGGGGTTTTCTAGGTTCTGTTACAACCCAATCTGTCATTACATTCCCCATTATAGAAATGTGTTCTAGAAAGAACTGCAGACAGTTTAGTAAGACTACCATGTACTAGGATCTGGTTCATAGATCACAACTCGCAAGTCATTATATTCTCCTACATTATTATCCAACGCAGCCTTAAGTGCTGTGCTGAGATCAGTAACGCTGTGGTCCTGTTGTAGGCGTGCACTGTTGAAAGTAGGCCAGTGGTGTGTGGAAAACCTGATAGTGTAGCTGATACAGGAAGTCTATCTGACACCAGCATGTATATTAATAGATACTTGTGATGTAACTCAAGGTGGAGTACGTGCTTACACAGCTTAAGTGATGATATATTTCTGGACAGATCAAGCTTCAGATATCACTTTTACATTTTGCACATCTTGACTTTTCCGTATTTGACCGAAATACAGGAGGTATATACAGTATGTGTACAATAGTCTGTAAGACAAAAAAGAAATGAAATTGTTTTGATCTTACTGCCTGATCAATGGGTAAGCTATCATCTCTGTAAAGTTCAACATGTATGGTCCCACAGGGCACAGACAGGCTTTCAAGAGCTCTTAATTATAAAGAGCATGGTAATGCCACCTATACAATCTTCTCTCAAACTTAATTTAAAGGTATCAATATTTGACTGATCTGCACAAATCAGTAAATATACCATGCACGCACAAATAAAATTGTCTTAAACGTTTTTGGCCTGGATTAGCATGGAATATCATCTAAGTATGATATAACAAGTACATTTAGTGTGTTTTCTCAGTAAGCTTTATTCAATAATATACCCTAAATAACCATGAATTTCTTCCTTGACGAACTTGCCCATTTTACCTCTCTAAGAGTTCTGTTGATTTGAGAAGGGTGTTTTGAGGTTTACTTGGAACACGGGATGATATTCTACTGGAAAATTGTAAGTTTCAGCACCAAAATAATATTTATTTGCCTCAAAAAATGCACTTTTGTGGGCAAAATTTTACGTCATTTAGCGTAGGTGAAATAACCTGTAGAGCAGTCCAAACATCAGTGAATACATGAGCCGCTCCAATGGAAGATTCAAATATGTAACATGTAGTGTAATGGAAGATTCAGATATATATCATGTAGTGTGATGGAAGATTCAGATATATATCATGTAGTGTAATGGAAGATTCAGATATATATCATGTAGTGTAATGGAAGATTCAGATATATATCATGTAGTGTAATGGAAGATTCAGATATATATCATGTAGTGTAATGGAAGATTCAGGTATATATCATGTAGTGTGATGGAAGATTCGAACATGTAAGATGTAGTGTAATGGAAGATTTAAATATGTAAAAGGTAGTGTAATGGAAGATTAAAATATGTAGTATAATGGAAGATTGGAATATGTATCATGTAGTGTAATGGAAGATTTAAATATGTAACATATAGTGTAATGGAAAATTTAAATATGTAATATGTAGTGTAATGGACGATTCAGATGTGTAACGTAGTGTAATGGACGATTCAGATATGTAACGTAGTGTAATGGAAGATTCAAATATGTAACATGCAGTGTAATGGAAGATTCAAATATGTAACATATAGTGTAATGGAAGATTTAAATTTGTAGCATGTAGTGTAATGGAAGATTTAAATATGTAAGATGAGATAGACATCTGCTACTCTCCTAAGGTAGAAAACAACATGCAAATTTGCAGTGCAGCTGATTACTGTTTTGCATGATATAGCCACATTAAGGCACAGCTCTGTCATGGCTTGTGAGACCTTTTCAAAGAGAATAGTGTATGGCCATCCATCACCCTTAGTTGAAGCACAAAATGGATGCTGAGAGGTTTCCACGGTAACTTGATGCAGAAAGCAGCCCGGCTGAAGAGTGCTGACCCTGACGGTAAGAGAGATCCCGTGAGAGCTTTATGGAGTCATGTCCAGCTCATCGGATCACCAGACATACCTGCTGAATAATTCAGACGTTCAAAATTAAAAGTTTCTAAGAAATTTTGACAGCAAATGTTGACAGGAATTTCTTTGCTACTTCCTAATATTTTGTCCAATCATTCAAATGATAATGTTTTTCTTAGTTTTATTATGGCTGCATTCTGTACTGAATGATGGGAACCATTTAAGACTTAAGTTCGAGCATGGTTGATAAAATGTGTAGGTCATTCGAAACATGTTCCGAACCTCATAAAACAAAATGTTTCTTTTTTGATGTGATGGCGTCTGGGTGTGAAATATCAAAATGTAACAACAAAAGTGATATCTAGCAGTGTGAAATATCACTTTTATTATATTATAATATAAATGACATGTATATATACATGTACATGTAAGTCAGAACAATTACTGATCACATGTACACTGATTTACAAGCAGAAATATCTCATACACTGTACCGGTATGTCATTCTTTTTGTTTTCTCTTGCACAAAACAGAAATTTATTGTCATTCTTTTCACACAATTTGGTTCTGTAAATCCGTTCTTGTTCACGAAAAGTATCTCAATTATCCTCATGGTTGGAAGTCACACATATCTGACTCATATTAGAGTCATGTTATATCATCTTTATACGCATGTATATAGGTAGGTTTTTTTAAAGCTTGGAATCTGCTTTGTCCTTTCTGTTGAAATTCCCGGTCACAATAAGTGTGGTTTATCTGCAAACAGTCTTTGAAATTCTAGAATGTGTACCCTCAAACATATCCAGCTTTCCTTTGTCTGCCCTCTCATTAATGACTTATCAGGAACATGAATAATTTATTCTGCAGTTCTTGTGGGTTGTTTTACATCAGTGGTTGACTTCACCAGTTTGGTTGAACTTCCCTTTGCATAGTTTTTGTCTGGTATTGTTTTCCACTGCATTAACATACAGCCGCTTGTGGAATTTATTTGTGCTTATTAAAGAGGTGGTGGTGTGGATATTTGCAAGGTCTGAAATTTGTTTTGACCACTTGGTCTTCCACCAGTACGGTGGAAAGTTTATCAGTAACATGCCAAAGGTTGAGGGATTTACCCTGGGTCCTCTGGAATCATCCAGCCATAATCTCTGCTATATCCTATAAGTAAAATAATCTTCAATATGGAGTTCAAGAAAACGAATCAAGTAAGTTAAGTTGTTTGATTGTTCTTCATCTTTAGTATTACAGAGGAAACCTGACTACCCATAGCCAACCTTTGTAAAGAAACTCGATCCCACATGTGTGATCTACTGATTTCCTCAACTCCAATATGATTGGTTGAAGACTATAAAGAGTGGTCTCCAGCAAACATGAACCAGTGCAAACAGACCCACAACCTCCATCATCTGCTGGTTATTTTTCACCTGAAAGGTCATCTGAAATATTATAGTGAACCAGTGCAAACAGACCCACAACCTCTATCTCCTGCTGGTTATTTTTCACCTGAAAGGTCATCTGAAATATTATAGTGAGCAAATTTATGAATCCCCCCCCCCCCCCCCCCCCCCCCGTCCAAGGGATGGAACCGTGTGTGCCGATGGTTGGGAGCCATGTACCATGAAGTTTATCAATGACTTTTCAGAGGTTGGTGGTTTATACCTAAGCACTCGTGTATCCTCCACTCCACAGAACTGACCACCATTGTACAAGTCAAAAGTGTTAAGTGAACAATGAAATAAATATGTGTAGATAAATAAATCCTATCCAAAAATAACCAACAATTTTTTGTGTGTGTTTTAATGCCACTTTAATATGAAAGTTTCCCAACTATGTGAAGAGCTGCTTTTCGACATGTAGCTCATGCAGACTCACACCTGATCATTTGAAGACAATGGTTAAAGGGATTGTTAATTCTCGTTTGGAATGGCTAATTAATCTGTTTTCAATATTGTACAAGTATCATGATTATTATTATCATCATATTATTATTCTGTCCCTTACAATCACTATTAATGCCACTGCAGGTTTTTAGCTGGCAGACTGACTGCCTGTCTAAGACGAAGTAAATAAAGTAAATCAGTCATTTGTATGCATTCTCATGAGAAGTCTGACTGACAGACAGTTGGGCCGATAGCCTCTCTAAAACTGAGATGCCCAGGGCCGGTAGTTTTCTCTGTGTTTACCAAAATGTGAAATCCCACCTTCTTCTCTTATTGAATTCCTGGTCTCAGCAAGCACTAGCCAGAACTCATTAGAATGCGAGTACACACCTTGGTGATAATGTTTTTATAACACGCCAGAGAAAGGCGGGCTTCACTAGAATTCCCCACACGTTTCACAGTCTGTAATAAGCGTGCAAGGAAAGGAAATTTAGGATCAATTACGCCAGATTTTTTTCCGCTCGTGCCCCAATATTTGTAGTGGCTGCCAATGCCTGGGATTGCACAAGGGCAGTTTGTATGGCATGAAGAAGTTGAGGTCATTTATCTGTTGCTGGTTCTTGCATACACCATTTGGTCCATGCCTCACATGCTAATTTACTGCTTTTGTGATTAATACAAGTAGTTATACACCTTTCCACGGCTCCTTGTCACTCTGTCCACATTCAGAAGTCATTTTGTAGTTATAAATATTGTAATGTTTGTTAGAAAATGACCTGAGACAGGACAGTTGCTGTCTTTCTGATGGCATCCAGGGCTATTCAGTCATATGGGGGCTGTTTCTCATATTTGGCATGACATTAACATTAAACACCAAAGTGGTATATGCAGTCAGGATGCGCCTTCATGGTGATTAGGCCGACCCAGTGTAACAACCACATCGAGCAGCCAGTCCCTGGCATACATAACTGTGTGATTGAGCAGATCTAGCCTAAGCCACTCCGAGGACTTAAAAATATCAAGCCGTGGTTACAGGTTCAAATCCAGCTGTTGATTGTGTTGCTGTGGTTGGTGATCTGTCAGAAATGCGTGCTTGTCAAAGCTGATAGTCACGGTACCTTAGATTACCATTGAGCGCACAAAGGTGTCATGAATAAAATTATTTGGTGTGTTCATACTTGAAACTGTTATATGGCAATATCTTATCGATTACATACACAGAAAAATTACAAAAGTTCTCAAAATTTTAACATAGAACAAGGTTTATCTGGATTTGAAGACAAGAATAACGTTTTCACATAGCTATGTATTTTACCACAGTTTGTCGATGATTGCACTTTATAGTATTCAGTATGGGAATTAACCACTTTCACTAACTGACAGATTATTTAAGCTCATTTTAAACACGAGCAGCTAAAATTGATTAAGACCGTAAAACACATACTAATAAAGCTCCAACTCTCTTATAGTTACAATGGATCCCAGTTTGTGATTACATGTGCTTGTACATATCATATGCTTTGTCTTTTTTTAAAATCACCTCATAAAGAATCACCACTAGCTATACTTGTAATTGTTATTTTCTCTTACATGTAAGTTACCAAGTGAGGAAATACCAACATCAACATCAAAATTGAAAGTCTTAGACACAGGTGTACATGAAGACTGAAAGTTTGTTTTCGACAGTTATGGCTCCGAGGCAGTTACCTCTAAGTTTATACAGCACTTGTGTATGGTGTGATCGATGCTGGTGAGAAAGTCAAGTTTTAGTTAAAGTTCTAGTATTACCCAAATTCCTCAACCTTTTGGCATATGAAAGTGCAATTTAATACACATTTTTATTTGATTTTGGAGACAAAATTAAAGTGGTTGATTGGCCAGTTTCATGGCTTGGCAAAAAGGACAATTTTATCCGTCTGCACAGAGTAATGCCTTCAGAATGTGCTGGAATAAACGCCTTGCAAACATAACAAAAGGTTGAACAATTACAGTATCATTATTTTGGATTTAGCGCCAGTATCTGTGCTTTGCCCAGAAAATAAAGATCCTAAATAATGATAACACTGTTACTTTCAAACATGTCCTGACATATATATGTACATGTACATTCATGTCTATATTTTGTGATGTATTAATATAGTGTAAAAATGAGTCTTGCTTTTTAAGAGTTAAAATGCTCTTATATTACATTAGAGTTTCCATTGGAAC
Organism: Liolophura sinensis; assembly: GCF_032854445.1. NCBI lineage: Eukaryota > Metazoa > Mollusca > Polyplacophora > Chitonida > Chitonidae > Liolophura > Liolophura sinensis. The sequence goes on along the minus strand of NC_088300.1, from coordinate 38,845,565 downwards.
ATGACGATTCTATGACACAAACCAGATGCACATGTGTGCTATTTGACTAGTGTTATGTATATACAGTATATATGTAAACTGATCCTTTTGTGTAATTTCAGGCCTGCTGATCGCCTTCCACTTACAGACAAGTCGCCTTTACCAAATCCCAACGAGTCTTTGATCGAAGAGCTTACCAATCTCAAACAGCAGATTAAGCAAATGCTGAAGGTAAGGTTTGCTTTGTGGTGTACTATGTTGTGTACTATGTTGTGCACAGTGTGATATCCTTTGTGGTGTACCGTTATGAGATGTACTGTGTGGTGTTCTGTAATCTTGTTTTCTGTGTGGTGTTATCTGGTTTCCTGTGTGGTGTACCGTTATGAAATGTACTGTGTGGTGTACTATACGATGTCCTGTGTGGTGTCCCATTATCAGGTTTACTGTGTCATGCAGTATTTCGTGTCCTATGTGGTGCACTGTTATGTGTGTCCTATGTGGTTTACCAGTACAAGATGTACTCTATAGTGTACTGTGTGGTGTACTGTGTGGTGTACTGTATGGTGTACAGTATGATGTCCGGTGTGGTGTCCTATTATGATGTCCTGTGTGGTTAACCATTATAAGATGTACTGTGTGGTGTACTGTTTGGTGTACTGTACAGTGTCCTGTGTGTTTACTCTTATAAGGTGTCCTGTGTGGTGTACAGTTATGAGATGTGCTGTGTGGTGTCCTTTGTGGTGTCATGTATGCTAGATAATTAATAATATGTGCATATAATTCTGCATGTGTCCACTCTAATATAACAGCTAGTTTCTTATTGATACCCAGGATTTCACTAGATAATCTGTGATTACAAAATACTACAGAACTACAAGTAAAAACAGAGCAGTGACAACAATGTGGTAATTGACATACAGTCGCACATATCTGGTGAAATTCGTCCTCCTGTCAGTCAGGGGTTCATTCTACACGTTACTGTTCAAGTGAAGTCCCCTCTTGTCAGATTTCTGAGGTACCTGGCTAAGGCTTAGTTCAGCTGTTACCTATTTGCTTTTACACTTTCTGGACTGGCAACGAATGTAAAAGCAAAACTTAGTATCATCTATAAATGGAGAAAACTTACAGATCTGATTTGTTTCAAATATATGCTTCTCCTCTTCATACAGATTGTGTATGGAATAAAAAGTTGCTATTGATTCTTGTATCCATTGATGTATTTTTTGATACGCTCATGTATATTCACCAAGTTTATATCCATTTCTTTGTGGTGAGTCTGCATAAGCGTCCAGTAAGTCCAATAATAATAGGAGGCGAATGTTCCATCATTGACATGTGCTGATGCATATTAATCACCATATGTTACAAAATTCACGGCTTAATTAGCTCTTGTATATTGGAATCAGTGTTAAGGTAAGTACAAGTATCTTAAAAAAGTGCTAAGGCAACCTGTATCAAGCTCAGGTTGTGCATACAAATAAGGCAGAATATCAACAAGTGAATGTTAAATTGTTGATGCGTATGTGTTGGTGACCATAAATTACAAAACTCTGGATGTTAAGTTGCTTTTATGCATTAGAATCCATGTTCAGTTAAATGTTTAAGCACTTTTTAATTGAGCTGAAATTTTGCATCCATGTGTCTCCAACAAGCGAGCTCCTTAGTAGCCTTGCTACTAAATCTAAGTTGTTTCATATGATAAAGTTGTAGATGGCAATGGCTTGACAGAATTTCTTTCATGAATTTGCTTGAATTTTTGCTTACCTTTCATGCATAACTGGTTAAAGCATTGCATAGCTGCAGCGGTCTTTTGGCTTTTGACAAATGAGGCTGTATGTGCCAATACAGTCCTCACTATATCGACTGCTTTAAATTTGGAGGTTTGCCAGGTACCAGGCAAAGGTTGGTGGTTTTCCCCTAGGACCTACTTTCCTCCACCCATATCATGTAAATGAAAAAATTCTTGAGTGTGGGTGTAAACACCAATCTAGTTAATATATACTCATGTAGGTGTGTGTTACAAAGTACATGTACCACATGGTTTAATTGTTTGTGGACTTTTTGTTGTCTCTATAGGATGGTGAAGACTGGAAACATGATATGATTACCCACAACAACAACAAGGTAAACTGTCCCTACCAGAAGAGCTGGAAAACTCCACACCAGAAATAAACAATATGAACAAAACCAAACATTTAAGTCGAATTTAGCAAAGGAATTTAGTTTCATCTGTTGTTGGGTTGAGTATTTGTGACCTAGACTTTTCAATATATACTGGCTGTACCCGTAAGGTTTACGTGTAGCAATCCTGTTATAAAGTATGGAATGTTTTATCTACAGATATCCGTGCATTCAGTTCCGCTTGCCAGAGGTCCATGCCCTTTGGACCCCTACCTTGTAAGTACCTGGACGTATGTGATACATATAAACACAGTATCTTGTGGAGAGTATTGCTCAGCTGTATGATTGATAAAAGAAGGGCTAGGCAAGGTATCTTAACCCAGTCTGCTTAAAACTGCTTTTGCTATCCCTCATCATAATGTTGGTAAAAAACACAAATGGAGCTGTAAAGTGGAATAATACGGAGCTTTGTGACTGTTGTTGCTGTCATTCAAACATTTTTTGTTTTGTCATGCATTCATTCATTTTCTCTGGACGGTTTGAAACTGACAAGCAGCTATTCTCAGTCAGCGAATACCTACTTATCTCCTACAGTGAGCATGGAGAAGGTGTAAACTTATGTATTACACAAATTGTCTTTCCTACACATTTCTTTAAGTATTCTCCAAGATTATAAAGTTGGTGTTCTGTATGTTTCTTAGGAAACCCTAATGTGTGCCTCGATCCTATGTCTTTGCCTTTCTCTGCACTTCTATACAAGGCCTTCATGTCAAACACGCTAGCTAGAATGTTTCATTATTGAATAGTGCGGCCTTGCATGTGAATAAAGGTTAAGAAAATCCTCACTTAAGTTTACATGTATGCATCACTTCAGATTCTCTTTCACACGACACCATCTGACTCCAGGGTGCGCTGCAATCAAGTCGCCTTCTGGCTCACACGGGCAGTACTAAACAGTTATAGCGCCCCATCTAGTCAGATAGTTTCAACTTTAGAGTCAGGAGAAAGATGATCAGGAGAGGCGTCAAAGCCCAATCCAGCTCTTCTGAGCGTCCGATTACCGGATGTTTGTTTGACTTCAGTTTGAAAGTACTTGGTTATGAAAACAATAAAGTTTTCAAAGGGCATGTAAAATCGTAAATGTAGTAACTGAAGCAGGTGACGAAAATTGGACCCCCGATAATTTATTTGGCATTCAGATTGTGTGGGCCGAAAATTACTTTCACTTTACTTTGAAAAAAAAAAAAAAAAAAAAAAATGCCGACCGACCGATGCGATTTCAAAAAACAGGATTTATTACCTGCAACAAACAACTCTTTAATGATTGCCTGTCTTGAATAAAATGATCAGATGCACATGTCATCCGGGATGGCAGGGGTCTCCAAATATCAGTAAATACAAGCCATCCATTGACTGAGTTTTCGGGCTAGGTGCCTGTTGTGGAGGGGGTGGAGGTCAACTGTAGGAACTGAGGCCCTTAAAAATGTATGAGAATCGAAATTTTTGACAGTTAGGCGCCCTTCACCGGTAGTTCCACCCCCTGCCCTTCTGAGGCCAGATTGGGCCCTGGGCGTACATTGTGCAAGTTCAGTTGGTGTATATTTCAATGAATACGAGATAATGGAATGTTTGAAAAAGTAATGACTGGGTGCCGCACTGTAGCCTCGTGTAAGGAAAAGGCTAGCGACTCTCTACAGTTGATGTCACAGCCTTCTGATTGGAACAAACAAGTAACTTAACAACTGCTGCATTCCAGGAGAGAAAATCTCTTTATTTTCTTTTTTGTTTGGCTTTATGGGATATGAGCTTTGCCCTTGTCATTTTCTATAGTCAGCATGGCCGAATCACCTATAGCAAGTCTCGTGCAACCACGGTCAAGTCTTGTGTAATCGAAGGGAGTTCTTTTATGAGACCTGGTCCTTATTTTCTCAAATTGTTTGCTTTTGTAGGCCATGTATGTAACCTTATACAGTATCCTGCGTTGTGTTACTGCAGTCGTAAGCCACACATAGGCATGGAATAATCTAGAATTTAGTTGTAAAAGTATCGCGATTATCTCCTGTGGTCTGTGTTGTACACATAGAGAAAGCCCACATGCCTGCCAGGTGTGTACTATTGTGACGTCACAAGGTCAAGGGGGGGCTCGATCATAGTAGATTTTCTCATGATTGATCACCAGGTTCTACCATTTTTCTTCTGTTTTTGACATTTTAAATGATCAGAACTGATTCAGGGGACACCAAACTCTCTACAGTTTGGCAGGCCCAGTGCTGGGGATCTACTTTAAGCGTGATGTAAATCTGATATGGTATGTGAATCGCATTAAATACATACATTACCGTGACAAGTCACTCTCCTTTGAATGATCAATCAGTTCTTTTGAGAATTGTTTCGTTGACTTCTATATCTCTTTAGCACTGTTGTCAATAAAATGATTATGTTAAAGAAAATATGCAGTAAAACAAAATGCAGTCTTGAAGCCACTAATTCTCTCATAATGTCCCTCTCAGAGGTTGCGAGTAGAGTGTCGTAGTCATGTGGTTTCTGCCTAAAGCAAGAAATGGGCTGACGTCAAATATTTAAGAATAATGATTGTTGTGAGGGAGAGTTGCTGGTCATAAAATTAAAGCTGTATGGCAAGAGATACAGGATTTTAATGTTAATGCATGTAGTGAAATGCTCTGTGGCTCAATCGGTTAGAGCGCTAGCACAGCGTGATGACCCAGGAGCCTCTCACCAATGCGGTCTCTGTGAGTTCAAGTCCAGCTCATGCTGGCTTCCTCTCCGGCCGTACGTGGAAAGGTCTGGCAGCAACCTGTGGATGGTTGTGGGTTTCCCCCGGGCTCTGCCCGGTTTCCTCCCACCATAATGCTGGCCGCCGTCGTATAAGTGAAATATTCGTGAGTACAGCGGAAAACACCAATCAAATAAATAAATCAAATAAGTGTAGTGAAACGATTCCCTTTTACTTAACAGATGCTTGCTAGTTGCCAGCCTTGATAAACAGGGTGTTTTACACAGAAATGCACATTTCAGTCAGTCAGGTAGGGTCAACACATAGTAACCAGCAGCGAGTAATTTGCCAGCCATTGTTCATGAAACAATACTGCAACTTTCTTAATTGTACTGTAGCTGTTTGGGCTTTCACAAAAACTGGAATAAGACAGACAGCTGATCTAGTGGTTGTCTACAAATGTTAGACTGCATAAAGTGTCATACAATCTGGAGCCCTATGAACTGTTGTTACCAAGGCCCCTCAAGATGTGAGAACTTGGCAGTCTACAAATTCACTCTCCGTAGTCAGGTAGGAAACTGCACCTCATTTGAAGAAGGACAAGCATCACAATTTCCCCTGACCATTTTGAGTTGATTTAACAAGCTGTGATGATCATCCCTTTATGTATAGGTAATTGACTTACATATGTGTAGGAAAGGTTGACCAAACCTTGCCCTGGCTGCCATTGTACTAACACATAAATGTAAACCAGCAATGCTGTATGATTTATTTATTTATTTATTTGATTGGTGTTTTACGCCGTACTCAAGAATATTTCACTTATACTACGGCGGCCAGCATTATGGTGGTAGGAAACCGGGCAGAACCCAGGGGAAACCCACAACCATCCGCAGGTTGCTTGAAGATCTTCCCACTTAGGAGAGGAAGCCAGCATGAGCTGGACTTCAACTCACAGGGACTGCATTGGTGAGAGGCTCATTACGCTACGCTGAGAAATATATGAGAAATGTGTGAGAAATTTTATTGCTTAATTAATACATGTAATGTTATTGGGTGCACAACTTGATGGGGTTAAAAAAAATGGTGCATAAAATGATGTTCCATGCATGTATATACTGCGTAAGGGAGCACTGTAAAATATGAAGACTTCCAAAATGCGACTGTCTTGCAAAGAAGCATGGTTATAAGGCATGATCTTAAATATATATATTAAAAATAAAAATGATCAAGAAAGTTTGGTGGTCCCCAGATTCTATTTCTCTGAATGTTGCTGCAGGGTGGTAGAGGTTTTCTGTGCATGGCAGATGAGTGAGATGTCTACATGTATATGAGCAGTCTGCCTGCACGGTCACTCTGTGTAAACACACTAAACCATGTGTGCTTGTCTGACCGCGCTCACACCTTTCTCGCCCCCTCGGTCCTCAGCCCTGAGGCTAATAAGGGCAAACAAGAATATACAGCAATTGGATTTATTACTCAGCGTTTCCTTGTTGTGCCACAGGCTGTTGTTTGCTTACTGTAGCCAAAAGGCTTCAGGACGAACACATTGCGATGGAGTCAGGCACATTACATGTTTACATGGGTTGTGTGCCAACATGCTGACTCCACGTACGTGTTGACTGGCCAGCATGCAACATTCACTAGCTGTTAATTCACAAATTTCAAGGCTGTTTCAATGAACATGATCTAATGAAGGGAACTTCTGAAAATGACTAAACAATGGCTGTGTTGAAGTGTTTGTTACAAACATTTTGGGTTTACAGGCATATCTGCTTCTGCATCAGCACTGCCATGGGTCAGCTGTACAACTGGCAGTTGCATCAGTCTCACATCATCAGAAGTACTGTAAATTATGTAACGTTTGCATTCATTACTGTGTACGTGTACACATACACGTAAAACTACATGTATTCTACCTCAGCTAAATTGTACATGTAGTGTATAAATGTAGATATCCAGAATCTTACTTCCGTTCATACTATGGTGAAGGGTGTGGAAAATCACTACAGGAGTCCTAAAACAAGGTGCCAAATACATGCACGTGTCAGTGGCATTGGTTCTGTTAAAATCAGTGATACATGTAGTAGCTGGATCAGTTTATGAAGCTGAATTTCAAAGTTACAGTTTTACAAAGTACAGTCCATTGTACTTGTGGAATTCAGAAGTCATTAGCTTTGAATCAGTACCCTTGGCTGCTGGTGTTGACTTGTAGGTTAGCCCATATGACAGTGGTGTGAATCAGTACCCCTGGCTGATGGTGTTGACTGTTGTAGGTTAGTCCATGTGACAGTGATGTGAATCAGTACCCCTGGCTGATGGTGTTGACTGTTGTAGGTTAGCCCATGTGACAGTGATGTGAATCAGTACCCCTGGCTGATGGTGTTGACTGTTGTAGGTTAGCCCATGTGACAGTGTTGTGAATCAGCACCCCTGGCTGAAGGTGGTGTTGACTGTTGTAGGTTAGCCCATGTGACAGAGATGTGAATCAGTACCCCTGGCTGATGGTGTTGACTGTTGTAGGTTAGCCCATGTGACAGTGATGTGAATCAGTACCCCTGGCTGAAGGTGGTGTTGACTGTTGTAGGTTAGCCTGGGTGACAGTGATGTGAATCAGTACCCCTGGCTGATGGTGTTGATTGTTGTAGGTTAGCCCATGTGACAGAGATGTGAATCAGTACCCTTGGCTGATGGTGTTGACTGTTGTAGGTTAGCCCATGTGACAGAGATGTGAATCAGTACCCCTGGCTGATGGTGTTGACTGTTGTAGGTTAGCCTGGGTGACAGTGATGTGAATCAGTACCCCTGGCTGATGGTGTTGACTGTTGTAGGTTAGTCCATGTGACAGTGATGTGAACCAGTACCCCTGGCTGATGGTGTTGACTGTTGTAGGTTAGCCCATGTGACAGTGTTGTGAATCAGCACCCCTGGCTGATGGTGTTGACTGTTGTAGGTTAGCCTGGGTGACAGTGATGTGAATCAGTACCCTTAGCTGATGGTGTTGACTGTTGTAGGTTAGTCCATGTGACAGTGATGTGAACCAGTACCCCTGGCTGATGGTGTTGACTGTTGTAGGTTAGCCCATGTGACAGAGATGTGAATCCGTACCCCTGGCTGATGGTGTTGACTGTTGTAGGTTAGCCCATGTGACAGTGATGTGAATCAGTACCCTTGGCTGATGGTGTTGACTGTTGTAGGTTAGCCCATGTGACAGTGATGTGAATCAGTACCCTTGGCTGATGGTGTTGACTGTTGTAGGTTAGCCCATGTGACAGTGATGTGAATCAGTACCCTTAGCTGATGGTGTTGACTGTTGTAGGTTAGCCCATGTGACAGTGATGTGAATCAGTACCCTTGGCTGATGGTGTTGACTGTTGTAGGTTAGCCCGGGTGACAGTGATGTGAATCAATACCCTTGGCTGATGGTGTTGACTGTTGTAGGTTAGCCCATGTGACAGTGATGTGAATCAATACCCTTGGCTGATGGTGTTGACTGTTGTAGGTTAGCCCATGTGACAGTGATGTGAAATCAGTACCCTTGGCTGATGGTTGTTGACTGTTGTAGGTTAGCCCGGGTGACAGTGATGTGAATCAGTACCCCTGGCTAAGGCCCCATCCTGTGAAAGAGTCTGAGGCAGAGCGGGAACTGAAGAAGGCACAGGCTACTCGCAGCTGTTTGGAGTCCAACCTAGATGCAGTGGTCACATCTCGGCATGGAGGAGCTGATGTCTATGCTGTGTTGGATGCTCTCTACAAAGATGGGTTAGTGGAAGCTCTTTACACTTATCAGTAGTATGCCTACCAACTGAGTGTTCCATGCAGTTTTCGCAATCCTTCTTTCTGTAAGAATTTTGCACTAAATCTGTTATCATTCAATTATTTTCAGAAATTTAAGCTGAATTTACTGTGCGGGCATATTAAGCTTAAATAAGCTGTGGTCACTTTTTGTGATAGGTTTTTAGCATTGCTGTTATTTTGTTGGCCAGTGTGCCTGATTTGAATGAAAATCAATAAAGGTCGCCCAAACATCGACTGGTGTTTGATGTTTTTACTAATATCGATTAATTTAGCATTACCTGTAAAGGTCAGTAACGCTGAGTAAAGGTCGACTTCGACCTGTCCTATTATAAAGCTGTAGGACTTAAAATCACCCTCAGTTATATATGGTTTAAATCATCAAGTGCACTTGTGAAGTAGAACTACTTTTTTGCTATAAATGTCTTAAGAGTTATCTCCCTTTGACCCAGGGAAGCACTACTGACATCCAAGTTGTAATTTATTTGTTTGATTGGTTTTCAATGTATTCAAGATCTTCCCACTTACAATACGCCAGTCAGGTTGAAAGGTGAAGGAAATATGAGTTCCTGGAGTAAACCTCAATTTTATACATGTAGCTGACAAACTTTGCATTCACGAAACACAATATTAATAGCGGGATTTTGCACTTCTGATAGACTACATTTACGTGAGTTGTCATTAATTACTAAATTTATTACCATCAGAACCCTTTTCTGTTAAAATCCATGTTAAGGTAATTGTTTAGGTAAATTACCATGTTAAGGTAATTTAATTTGTGTATAGAGCTAAAGTTTTGCGTTTGATTTAAGGCTGTACCTTTAAAGGACGCGGAATGAATCTGTACACTGTCTTGAAGTTTTTGACTCAGGGTTGACTAAATTTGGAACTGCTTTATTTTAACTCCTCGTTCTGACAGGCAATCCTTGGAACTGACAAGGATTCAGAGGATGGTGGATGATCACATCTTGGAAGCTGAGACGCAGCTTAAGGTTAGCGCACAGAAAGCGAGCAACTTACCCTGAGAGAATTTCATGATTTCATGGAGATTCATTTACCATTTAAAACATGTTGTTTAAGGTGGATGTTTATGGATGGGCAGTTTATAGCGTGTCATGGTGAAAAGAATTAAAGCATTGTTGTCCACCTGGCAAGAGTTGCCGGATTCCAGTTCTTCATGTAAAAAGACTAATGTTTTCTTTTTGAAAAAAGTAGTTTGACCTTTTATGTTTGAAGTTCTTGTTTCCTGGACATTTGGATTTCTGTATTCCCTATGTGTTGATACATGTTTTACACCCTGAAGATGTGAGATGATGTTTACACCTGTACTTTACCTGCAGATAAACGTCAACTTTTACTGTACTACTTTCAGAGGGAACTTGCAAAAGTGCCTGTATGTTCAACAACAACAACCAAAGACAACAAAGCTAGGATACTGAAGACTGATAAAACCAAGCCAGGTGTCAGTAAGATCAGCAAAGCGGGTGGTGTGCAGAGTCAGAGGTCCAGACAAACAATACAGCTGGGCAAAGAAAATACAAATAAAGTGTCCAAGGTGAGTACAAACATTTACTGTACATGCAGCTTGTAGCTGCCCTGGACCAGTGTTAGTTGTCATGTGGTCCAATTATTCCTGGATTAATTTTGACAGTTGTAGGTAAGTTGTTTATACCTCTGTATTTGAATTGAAAAAGTAATTAAAGAAAAAGTTTTGACAGTAACTTATCCATTGTAATTTGAAAGTCTTTGGCAAGATGCCAACATGCATTTTTAAACATGTTGAATGTGTTGTAAATGCCAAAGCTACTCTAGGAAAATTTGAGAGCTTGATGCGAGCTTGGAGCTAGCTCAGACGTTAATACTAGCGAAAAGCAAACTATACTCAGCCAGCTCCACTTAGTACAGCTCTTTCTGATCTGCCCAATTTTGTTGGCTTAAATTTGAATGGCTCAGTTTAGTCCATCATTTTCGTCCGTGCGAATGCAAAACGGCAGTTAGGGCTCAGCTGCATACTAATTCCCAAAGAAAGTGCAAGCAGCCATAACATAGTGAACTGAACTGAACGGAGCTGGCTCCAAAATGGACCTTTTTCAGTCTGGCATATTTGCCCTTGTGTGACCGTGGCTATGGACCACAGGGGGCATGTGGGTGAACCAGATTGAACCAGGCTGGCGGTATCAGGCAGAACTGTTGTTGGGCCCAGTAATTCTACAGGATACATTTGGCTGATATGCTGGAAATAACAAACTCACGTAATAAAGCTTTATGCTGTCCCTATATTTCAGAAAGTGATACCTACATAAGTGAGAATACTTGACTGTCAATACGCTTATCCCCAATACCACTACAATAATGTACCAAGAGGTTTGTTAGTTACCTGGCACCGGATGGGGGTTTATTAGTTACATGTACATGTACCTCACACAGGATGGGGTTTTTTTAGTTACATGTACCTGGCATAGGATGAGGGTTTGTTTGTTACATGTACCTGGCATGTAACGGGGGTTTATTAATTACATGTACCTGGCAGAGGATGGGGGTTTATTAGTTACATGTACATGTACCTCACACAGGATGGGTTTTTTTTTAGTAACGTACCTGGCATAGGAGGGGGATTTATTAGTTACATGTACCTCGCACAGGATGGGTTTTTTTTTAGTTACAAGTACCTCGCACAGAATGGGGGTTTATTAGTTACATGGCATAGGATGGGGGTTTTGTTAGTTACATGTACCTCACATAGAATGAGGGTTTATTTGTTACCTGCGCCTGGCATAGGATGGGGGTTTGTTGGTTACATGCACCTCTCACAGGATGGGTTTTTTGGAGTTACATGTACCTGGCACAGGGTGGGGGTTTATTAGTTGCATGTACCTGGCATAGGAGGGGAGTTTGTTAGTTGCATGTACCTGGCAGAGGATGGGGGTTTATTTGTTACCTGTACCTGACATAGGATGGGTGGTTTATTAGTTGTATGTACCTCACACAGGATAGGGGTATATTGGTTTCATTTTTACCCAGGGACAGGATGTGCCGGTATATGGTGTCAGTAACTCTCATGTTGATCTTTGTGACTATGTCATTGCAGACAATTGCTTGTGACACCATTATGTTGTCATGTAGTATTTTGTTTTTTTATTATTCATCAGAAGTGGCTGTTGGCTGACACAGAGAAGTTCCTCAGCCAAGTGTATGGAAAGGCCCCGTATCAGTGTCAGCCCAAAACCCTCAAGGAGCCTTACCTCCACTATGTGAACACAGCCCGGCCTAGATCCACCAGGCCTACGGCAGTGGTAGAAACTACAGGTTAGTCACTCTAACTTTAAGTTCAAAAATTTAGACACAAGTAGATTTACATGTAGTGATATAAGCCGACTGTGGTTAAAATGTTGAAAATAATGTTAAAAAGGCAGCCTTTGTAGTTTTATAGAACAATCAGAAGAGTGAAAGTAACTTCACTTAAGGCTATTCTGCATGTATGTCTTGCTTGTAAGTTTCTGAATTTCTTACACGTATGAAATTCAATTTTTTTGTATTGAAAGTTTGGTGGGCAAAGCCAGCGTAAGTACATTCTGACAAGATGCAGCAGTGAAAACAACATACACTGTATGTGTATCCGCTATGATGCCAAAACAGGCTCATTCAAATGCATACATAGATATTAATGTCCTTATCTTTTTTCATGTTTTACTAATTTCTTCTCTTTATACAGGAGTGGAGGTTAAGTCCACTAAGGTTCAGACAAATGTAGCTGTTCCACTGGTTAATGGCCAGTATTACTTCAAGACAAAGAAAGGAGAGGCCAGGAAGACAGGTAATTCCACCGTAGCATTGATCATTTTGTCAACAGTGTCGGAGATTGCTATAGACTGCTTTGTACAGACCGACAGACGGACAAAGCAGCCTTCCTATATATAGTGGAAATTCGTTAGATTTACTTAGTTTATAAAGTTTGTTAAACATACATATATCTCCAGGGGAATAAGAAACCCAACCATTGTGATGCAGCATTTACTGAGTTATCCCCCTTCATTTGATTATTTTTTGATTCTTTTTAATTACTATTATCATGTCCTATTGATTCCATGAGATTTCATGGAACTTGGTAAATGGACCCAGTGGTAGGCGTTTTGTTTAGTTCCTCATATTTCTGTCCAACTTTCTCCTGAGTTGATATTTCAGCGTTCAATTCTTGTCAACATCATAAATGTATCTTGAAAAAGTATTGAGCCAAAATCTGTCAAACTGTAGTAAACATGGACATATTGGAGAAGCCTCCATAGATTAATTTATAATTAGTATGACTTTTGTTCTTAAGTTAGAGTTAATATTAACCTGATTGGGATCTGCTATCATAACCTGTATTGCCCCAGCTAAGCTATAATGCACTTCTCCTTGTTGATGTGAACGAAACAGAGCCATGCCAATTTTTAGCTAGTCTTGCGGAGTTAATGAGGTATTGTGAGAGGGAGATCAGATGTCACCGGTCTCCAGTTTGGTTAAAGGCAAAGAAAACACTAAAATAAAGTATTTATCAGATGGAAGACCATTGAACATTGTCCAGGAAAATAGTTTGACTTCTAGAAGTTTTCTAACCGACTAAAATACATTTAAAACACAGGATTCTATGGTGGTCTGTTGGGACCCAGTGGATATCAGTGACATCACAGCAGTATTTTTGGCCTGAAATAATTCATTTCCAGGCCCGTTTGTTGAATGCATTTATCACTCTAAATGAAGATGCGTTTTGAATAGTGAAATATAGCAGTTTATGTGTGTCGAGTGGCAAAAAGCTGAAGTGATATCACTGGTCACAATATGGTCAGGAAAGGCCACGGCAGAATCGAAAGTTTTAAAGGCATTTTACTGGGAAAGTATTCTAAAAAGCATACATCAAACTGTTTTCCCCGCACAATATTTAATGGTCTTTCATCTGGCATGTATTTTATTTTAGTGTGTTCTTTGCCTTTAAAGTTTTTGGCAAATCATAGGATTGTAGTGGCGAACCACAGTACAGAGATAACCAATCATCAGTAGCAATTTTCATATCAAAGATCAGTGAGCATTTTGCTCGGCTATTCGCAGGGTTACAGTTGTCTCCCATAGTACATGGAATGCCAAATGCAGTGAGCGATTTGCATATCCAAGACGGCTGTGGTAAAGTTTTGCATTAACTCCCCACAGTGTCTGATTCCACCACAGTGATTTACAACTCCATACCATGTGAAGTCATTGCTCTGCAATCCTTACACATACAATAAATAGTCATAATGACAGAATAATAATTTTTTCCTTTCTTTTTGATTTAATGGCAAGACCTTAGCACTATATAATTAGAGGATAATATCTGTGTGTGATAGTGTCATTCTACTTTATTTGGGTTTAGAGGTGAGTATTTGAATGTATCACATGACCTGAACATTATGCAGTTTTACAGACTGCTCAATCAGGCGAGCTAGCAGTGTTCACTGAATGCCTTGTTAGATTTTGAATTGTGCCTTGACAAGGGACAGGTACAGTAGCTGAACAAGGCTCAGACTGAATGGTTTGTCAGACATGTTAACTTGTGATTAATGTTATGTAGCGGGGCAGAGAAGTGAACTTATCACCATGGCCGTGCCCCTGGGTTCTCCACAAACTGAAGCAGGGGTAACCATCAGCACCTCCTTTGTCCCGCCCCCTTCCCTGACAACATCACCCAAACATCAACCCAAAGCCTCTCCACCTTTAAATGTTACCATGGTGACAGTCTTAGAAGAGGAGGAACCTGTTGAAAAGAAACAAACCCTCGTTAAACAGGTTGAGTATACATATTCTGGTTATATTGATAAATATATCTATGAGAAGGTATTTCATTGTCTGTAGTAAGAAGTTTATTTTAAGGATTAGTGTCCTGATTTAGCATTTTTTCTCATAATGAGCTTCTCATTATAAAAATTATTAAAAAAGGGTACTTTAATCATAGTTATATGGCTCTTAAGATAATTAGACAGGTTTGATGCAAACCGCCAACACTTGGTAGTCTCTGCCAAATTACTTCTTACAAATCCAACTTTTACAAGCTGTTTGCCATTAGTGCAGTATTAAAAAAAGCTAGAAGAGTGACAACAAGCATATCAAATTTCTTCCAAAAGGATTTGCTGCTCTGCATGCGGTTGTAAAAACAGACAGCTGAAATACCGCTAATGTCATTCATTCACTGTTTTCACAGAAGTCGCAAATTAAAATCTGTCCTTTATGACTTTATACCTGATGCATTATACAGTGTACATTATTGTGAGAATGTCTGTGAAGAAGGTGAGTTAGTATCTGACCATTGCACATGTATCTGTTACTCTGTTTCAATCTAGCTGTTACCCAGCGTGAATGTGTCCGGGGTCAGCCCAAGGACACATGGCACAGAAGCCACCTCCACAAATTCAGTTCAACCCGCAGACCTATTTTGATGTAGCACATCACGATGCATCAGCTTGTGAGGTAAAAGTAAAGTTATTTACAATGTACTTATTAGATTCAGCATTGTATATGTCCAGAACATAAAGCAGCATTATTTTAGCTTTACCCCTGAGGTATCTTGTTTTATAAATGTAGTAGATTTGGGGCTTGAAGAATTGTGTTGTGTTTTTTTTTTTTTTTTTTTTTTTTGAGGAAAATAATGCACGTCCATTTATTCTTTGCTAGGGAGGTTGAAGTAAATAATAATTTGGTGCTCTCATTTCATAAATTTGAGCTTTTTTTGTCTGGATGATAAGTGTAGAATTTCATTTGGTGTAAAATGCTGAAGTAGGTTTGTAGATAGTACATAATGGCATTATAGTGTTAACAGACAGTGTCAGTTGAAGTGTATTGCTAAGTGATACATGCATTTTAACACATGTTTTATGTCTCTTAACTTAAACAAGAAGTATCAGACATATAGCAATGTTAAGTAGCCAGTGGACATTAAAGTACTGAAGATTGTCTATAAATTTGGCAATGTATTTGAGGTATGTCTGTATCTGTACTCTGTAGGAGGAGTCAGAAGAGGACGACAGCTGTCAGATGGAGATCACAGGGACAGGCATGACCCTCCCTGGTTACCAGGCTCCACCCCCAGCAACCTACTATGGACCAGAGTTTGCGCCTGCTGCACTGTAAATCAACCTGTTACAGAATCAGAAATCCTTGCTAAAATCTGGAACTAAGAGATTCCAGAGAAATACAGGCATTAGAATGGTTAGTTTCTTCTTAAATGGTAATGAAGAATCATTAAGATATTGTAAACAATACATTTCGCATATTATCCTATATTATATTACAAAAAGTATGCACACCACTGTATTTGCAGCTAGGTGTGTAATTGTAAACTTGAAGAGCCAAATACGGGGGACATTTTGATACTTCATAGATACAACCAAATTGCAGCATACCCCCAAAAAAGCCAAAATTATGGCGAATTGTGAGTTATCAGTGGTGCTCAGATTAAAAGGCTGGTCTGCGTTTGGAACTGCTACATTTATATGCACCTGCACTGTGGAAGTTTAAATGACATGCAGCAATGATTTGTCTCTATGCTTACATGCATGTACTGTTAGGTAGAATGATTTACTTGCCTGATATGGAGGTCAGATTGATCAGTCGTGGAAGTGAGAGAAACACCTCACCTCACCAGGTACCTGACTAAATGTCTGACCTTCATCAGCAAAACCTGGCTCCAAACACATTCTTCTTATGGGTAAATGATGCAAGTTTTTAGATGTGCTGAATGACTTGCAGTACTGAACTCATTCAGAGAAATGGTAATTTTCTGAGGTCATTTATTGACGATGAAGAGAAAAATGTAAATCTGTAATTAAAAGTAACTACCTTTACTTTGTTTAATTTACCTATACAAAGAAGAGGCATGACCGCGTACACTTGTGTCATATACCCAAGTGTCAGCATCTGCGTCCAGTAACAGGGAAATATATATATAGTAAATGTTAGGACTGGTGTCTTAAAAATTAGCACATGTATTGGGCTCAGGGTTTGCATACATGTACATGTGGAGCACAATATTAAACAAGAGGGGTATGTTCCATCACTGATGTGCTGTGTACAATACTAAACATGAGGGTGATGTTCCATTACTGATGTGCTGTGTACAATGTTAAACATGAGGGGGACGTTCCATCACTGATGTGCTGTGTACAATATTAAACATGAGGTTGATGTTCCATCACTGATGTGCTGTGTACAATATTAAACATGAGGGTGATGTTCCATCACTGATGTTGCTGTGTACAATATTAAACATGAGGTTGATGTTCCATCACTGATGTGCTGTGTACAATATTAAACATGAGGGGGGTGGTCCATTACTGATGTGCTGTGTACAATATTAAACATGAGGTTGATGTTCCATCACTGATGTGCTGTGTACAATATTAAACATGCGGAGGATGTTCCATCACTGATGTGCTGTGTACAATATTAAACATGAGGTTGATGTTCCATCACTGATGTGCTGTGTACAATATTAAACATAAGAGGGATGTTCCATCACTGATGTGCTGTGTACAATATTAAACATGAGAGGGATGTTCCATCACTGATGTGCTGTGTACAATATTAAACATGAGGGTGATGTTCCATCACTGATGTGCTGTGTACAATATTAAACATGAGAGGGATGTTCCATCACTGATGTGCTGTGTACAATATTAAACATGAGAGGGATGTTCCATCACTGATGTGCTGTGTACAATATTAAACATGAGGAGGATGTTCCATCACTGATGTTGCTGTGTACAATATTAAACATGAGGGTGATGTTCCATCACTGATGTGCTGTGTACAGTATTAAACATGAGGGTGATGTTCCATTACTGATGTGCTGTGTACAATATTAAACATGAGGGTGATGTTCCATCACTGATGTGCTGTGTACAATATTAAACATGAGGGTGATGTTCCATCACTGATGTGCTGTGTACAATATTAAACATGAGGGTGATGTTCCATCACTGATGTGCTGTGTACAATATTAAACATGAGGGTGATGTTCCATTACTGATGTGCTGTGTACAATATTAAACATGAGGGTGATGTTCCATCACTGATGTGCTGTGTACAATATTAAACATGAGGGTGATGTTCCATCACTGATGTGCTGTGCACAATATTAAACATGAGGGTGATGTTCCATTACTGATGTGCTGTGTACAATATTAAACATGAGGGGGACTTTCCATCACTGATGTGCTGTGTACAGTATTAAACATGAGGAGGATGTTCCATCACTGATGTGCTGTGTACAATATTAAACATGAGGTTGATGTTCCATCACTGATGTGCTGTGTACAGTTTTAAACATGAGGGGGTTGATGATGCTATGTACGATGTTAATTAATACCATAAATTACAGAATTCACAACTTCAGTATTGAACTGAAGTTTTGCATTCATGTGCCCTTTACAAGTGAGCTCTTTGGGCAGCCTTGCTAACAAATCTAAGTTTTGTCTTTGTTTTTTTTGTCTTTGTTTTTTTTATATAATGCAGTTAAATGTTTGAATTGTTCAGTGGGCCAACTTAGTTGTAAATGACATCACAAACTTCATTTTCAACCCCCAAACAGTATTAAATCTTGGAACACCTCACTTATGTGCTTGGCATCCACTATTATCAATATGGTACATACATGTTAAGCCCACACCAGAATTCAAGCAATTAATTAACTGCAGTTTATCGGCCCATTTCCATGTAATTCTTTCCACAGGCTGAATAAGAGTTTAATGCTCTTAACTGCAGTTTGTGTGTTTTAGGGTTGAGCAGGAGCTAATGGCACGTTTTGTGGCTGATATGTACTCCGACAGCAGAGGTAAGGAGGTGCCTGTAGCTGTCCCAGATTCCACCCATGGCCACACCGACTCAGATTCTGAGTCTGGATCTGCATCCAGTAAGTACAAGTCTGGAACTGTTAACACCTGTCAGTAGTATACTGCACTTGTCAAGAAAAAACAACAAGTAAAAATTTATGGCAAAGAAGTACAGTTGAAAAAAAAAAAATTTGTTGCCTGTTAAAATTGATGTAACTGTGTTCATGTAGCCTTAAAGTCAAACTGGAGGATCAATAGAGTATCTCACTTTGATGGATTTGTTGAAAGAGAGTGCTTTAAGTTTTTTCATCTGTACTTCCAGTTGTTTAAGCTGTCAAAAATATCCTGTGCCTGCACAGTAAAGAACAAGCATGCTTTGAGTGTCATACCCCTAAATCGCTACCATGAAAAGTGTGATAGGTCCTTTATAACGTCAAAAGTCAGCTGAAGAATTATTGGAACCGTTATTGTCCTGAGTAGTAGAACCATGGGTTGTCCACTGAATTCCCTCCCTTAGCACACCAAGGCAGCAGCTATGGTGTAATGTGAGATGGGGTTTTGATAAATGAAAAAATGGGACGTTGGCTCTAGTTAAACATGCAGATCACTAATTTCTTAACATAAGCTATAATTTGATGGGTAACATAGTGTAAGAAAACATCTTCCATTGAAAGTCTTTGAAATGTCAATGTTTTTTTTTTTCATCTTAGATAGAATGGAAGCATTCAACAAGGTTTGCTTTTCATGTCAAGTATACACCAGTAATATCCATTTAGGATCAGCTCAGGAATGTGGGTGGACAGGGACTATTTTGTTCTCAGATCCTGCAATGTTTTTACTATTTATTTTGCCTCATGTCCCTGAAGCACTGCTGATGTGGTGTTCAGTATGATTGTGATGTTGAGCTGTGTGTGTTTCAGTTTTAGGTGCTGTAGGGGGGGCTGGCTTGCAGCTGTTTGTGGACGCTGGTCAGCCTGTGAACAGTCAGCTGGTAAGTGAGGTGATCAAGGAGGTTCTCCAGGAGAAGATCGCCAGTCTACTGGGGGAGTTCCCAGAGAGGGAGGAGAAGCCACTGGCAGAACGTGCCGGTTCGCCTAACCTCGTACAGGAGGAGAGGGCCGGAGGGAGTCCATCACCCAAACCATCACACTCGACAAAAGTTAGTATATGTGGGTAAGCCTGGGTGTATGAACCAGTATGTGTGGGTGTGCCTGGGTGTATGAACCAGTATGTGTGGGTGTGCCTGAGTGTACTACCCAGTATGTGTGGGCTGTGTGTCTGAGTGTATTACCCAGGATATGTGGGTGTGCCTGAGTGTACTACCCACTGTGTTTGGGTGTTCTGCCCAGTATATGTGGGTGTGCCTGGGTGCACTACCCAGTATGCGTAGTTGTGGCTGAGTGTACAACCCAGTATTTATGGATGTGCCTGAGGGTACTGCCCAGTATGTGATGGTGTGCCTGAGTATACTGCCCAGTATGTGTGGATGTGCCTGAATGTACTACCCAGTATATGTGGGTGTGCCTGAGTGTACTACCCAGTATGTGTGGGTGTGGCTGAGTGCCACATATGAACTAGTTTTTTATACCTGTGTAGAGGATGCTTCTTGGGAATAGTAAGATATCATGGTTAGTGTGTCAGTGAGCCAGGATCCTCTTACCAATGCGGTCACTGTGAGTTCAAGTCCAGCTCATGCCAGCTTCCTGTCCCGCCACTGTGGGGCTTTATAGCAGGAACCTGCGTGCTGTCGTTGGTTTCCCCTGGCTCTGCTCAGTCTCCAACCACCATAATGCTGGCCACAAACAATCTTTGTCACTCAAAATTGGTTGTTGCACGTTCTTTTTGTCTTCTCAGCCTTTACCTCGGTCTCCTCGTAAAGTGATCCCAACCCCAGAGCCGACTCCCCGATCAAGTCCTGTAGCCTCCTCTCCCCCAGCCACATCGCCCGTGTACACCCCTATCCAGTCTGTGGAGATAGAGGAAGAGATGTCTCCAGTCCCGCAAGCCCCAGTGGAGCCCAAGGAAGAAGCACCAGTGGCTACTTTGCTGGAGACGTCTCTGGAACCAAGTTCCGCGTCTGTAGACATTGTGGATATGATGAACAAGATAGCTGGTGAGGGACTTCACTTCAACTCAAACAGTTGTATAGAGTGGCCGTTCATGTTCTTGAAAATTTGTCTCTATCACTACAAGATTTCAGTTTTCTGTGTAGCATTTGCCTGAGATTTTATAAAATTCTGACGTGAGACACCGTAAGTGTATGCACACGCTGGAATGCGGAGGGCTGTGGTTTTCCCCTGGGGCTCTGTCCATTTTCCTCCCACGATGGTACTGGCAGCTATGGTATAATGAAACAAAATACTTAGTTATGGCCCATGACGAAGGTACACCTGTTAAAGAGAGAGTAAACTGTCTGGTATAATTCAGTGGGCTATGTCTCTGAGCAGTTTGTGTTAACTTCAACAAGTTATCTCCCTTAGACAACATCCACATGGTGATATGACTATCTTGGTCAGGGGCCATAACTGAGTATTGTTTTCCATTCAGGTTTTCTTGAGTACAGCGTAAAACACCAATTAAACAAAAATGGATAAATCTGCGCTACTTGGTCTCAGTAGAAAAACTGACCCTAACACCTGCATTTGTCCTGTTACACTCCAGCACATTTCACACTACTCTTTTGCCTTTTCTACTATAGTCTTTTCTTTTGGCATCAGTTACTTAATGAGTATATGTCATTCCAATATAGACCACTCAGTCTTGATGCATTTTTGAAGGATATATGGACTTTATTATAGACTAATGCTCCGGTTGGTCATGATATCAGGACAGTTTTGACCAATCAGCGTGGCCAGGACTTTTTTTAGAGGGGGGTGGGGATGGGGGCGGGGGGGGGGGGGGGGGGGGGTAATGGGGAGGTGTTTGTAAACTACCCCAGTTTAACAGATGAAGGTCCTGACTCATAATCACTTGGAGTGTAAATAAAATTACAACTCACCTATTTCTTCTTTTTTTTTGCTACATTCACTTTCATTCTCATTATCTAAAATTGTCCACAAAACACATGATCTAAACATGACAACTCGGCATGACAAACATGACAAACATCCTGATTTTTTACCTCACCTGTACAAAGTACAGGTGTATCTTATGCCATGTCCCAAGAATCATGTCCAGTAACAGGAAAAGTAATGTTAAACCTATATGTGGGAAGATCTGTCAGCAACCTGTGGATGGTCGTGGGTTTCCCTCGGGCTCTGCCTGGTTTCCTCCCACCATAATGCTGGCCGCCGTCGTATAAGTGAAATATTCTTGACACCAATCAAATAAATAAATAAGTAAATGTTAAACCTTAATATTACAATGAATGAATTAACGCTTGGGGTTTAATCTCATACAGTGTACTTAAAAATTTTTAGCTTACCTGAAGTATAGACATAGCAAAGTACAGGCGTACCTTATGTCGTCTCCGAGCGTCAGCATCCAATAACAGGGAAAGTAATGTTAAACATGATGTTAGGAGTTGTATCTTAGAAAGTGCTGCAGGTATTGAGGTCAGGGTTTGCACACACGTAGAGCACAATAACACAAGGGAGTTGTTCCATCATTGATTCAGAGTGTACATATTAAATACTTTAAATTACTGAATTCCTGACATAGTGCATTGTGTACTAGAATCAATGTTAAACAATATGTTTGGAAAGATATCTCAAAAAGTATTGCATTTATTGAACAGCAGGTTTGCACATATATTGAGCACAATAGCATGAGGGATATTCCATCAGTGATTTGGTGTGTACATCTTAAATATCAAAAATTACTGAATTCCTGATGCAGTGCGTGTGTATTAGAATAAATGTTCACCAGAGTGTTAGGGGTGGTATCTCTAAAAGTAGTGAGGGGTGTCATCAATGATATGGTGTGTGCATATTAAATACCATAAATTTCCAAATTCTTGACTTAGTGTATTGGGTAATAGAATCAAAGTTAAGCATAAATTATTTATTTATTTGATTGGTGTTTTACGCCGTACTCAAGAATATTTCACTTATATGACGGCGGCCAGCATTATGGTGGGTGGAAATCGGGTAGAGCCCGGGGGAAACCCACAACCATCCGCAGGTTGCTGGAAGACCTTCCCACGTACGTCCGGAGAGGAAGCCAGCGTGAGCTGGACTTGAACTCACAGCGACCGCATTGGTGAGAGGCTCCTGGGTCAAGTTAAGCAAAAGGTTAGGATGGTAAAAACAAAGCATGCGTATACAGCACAGTGACACAAGGGGGATGTTCCATTGCTGATGTTCTGTGTGCTTTTTAATTATCATAAATTACCAAATTCACAATATTCTAAACTTTATGCATTGAGCTGAAATTTTGCATTCATGTGCCTCCTATAGGCAAGCCCTTAGCCATGCTACCAATTAAATCGAAGTTCAGTTATATGATGACGAGGAGTTCTTTAGGTGCGTGTGCGAATACCATGGTTTCTTGTGGTAGGGCGAGTCCATGCTGCCAAAGTGTTGCCAAAACTGAAGTATCATGCTGAAGACATTAGACACGACAACCCAGCCTGTCACATTATACTGACACCGGGACAACCAGCCCTGTTTCGTTGCTCTGCCCTTGGTGCTAAGCGCTTAGCAAGGCAGCAACAAGTACCATGTTTAATGTCTTTGGTATGGCCCAACCAGGGTTTGATCCTGGGTCTCTCGACTTCACGGCAGGAGCTCTAACCATTAGGCCACCGAATCTTGAAAAGGACTGCAAATATTGATTACAGGTTTTGCACACATGTAGAGCACAATAAGATGAGGGGGATATTCCATCGCTGATGCTGTGCGAGCATATTAATTACTGTAAATTACCAAATTCCTGTGTTGAGCTGAAGTTTTGCATTCATGTGTCTTTTACTTTGCTTCTACAATCTCTTTGATAGCCATAGTTCTAATGATTGCCAATTTTATATTACCCGGTGAGGAGGAAGAACTTTCCGGATTTGGACAGCTGTTTTTGAAGCAGTGACATTAGAGACTCTTAATTCGCAATGTGCATCATGATACATACTCATGATAAATACTTTCACAGTGTATGCCATGATTCTTTGCATGTGGGTGTGGTTATGATTTCAGCCACGGTGACATTCCCTGTGGAAGAGGGGCCAGTAGTGCAGACGACAGGAGCTGCTGCGACCCCCATTGCCTCCCCAGAGCCTCCCCATGACATGAGGGAGCCAGAAGAGGTTATTGTTACACCCCCCTTATCGGGTAGCCCTGTCAGGACTGACAGCCCCCTGGAGGCTGATCTGGCTCGAGGCAGCCCAAGAGAGAATGAAACGGTCTCACCGCTACCAAAGAAAGAAGTGGTCACACAGACGGACATGGAGACGCCTACACAGACCCCTCAGCCAGAGCGCATGTAAGTTCTCATACATATATACCAGTAAGATATTATGAGACAATGAATGTAATATTTGCGGTGAAGTGGTTGAGCCTGAATGCTAGCTGAGGTCAGCTCAGTACCCAGGGGCGCAGGATATCTGTATGGTGAGTTATTGGGTGGTCACCAAGAGTAACTGTACTCATCACTCCTTTTTACTGTATACACTGATGTCATCATCTTTGTGTGTGCTCTTAACTAGTGCAGTGGTGACTGGACAGAACTGAAATCAGCTGAGTTCAGGCTGAGACTTGGTGAATTGTTTATCTCTCAAAGGCTGTTGTATTTTCAGTGACATGTCCACCTCCATCAGTAATGTGAAGCCTATGCAGGATGAGGTCATCAGCCTTTCCCAGTCTGACATCACTTCCCTCACCTCTAGCCTGACAGAGACCGTCAATGAGAGCCTGTCGGAGGGACAGTGGCTGGTCAGTCACAGTGAAGGCCAGCTTCCACATATTGCTCTCAATGAAGGTAATATGTACATATATGTATAGTAAAGATAAATTTAAGATAAATCCAAATATCCAAATACATGCCTGTAATTGATTTAATATGGGAATATCTATGGAATTGGATACTTTTGCAAAAAAAATCTGGCTCTTAACCCATCTTGACTGACAAAAATGTTTATGTGTACATAAAATATTTCCTGATGTCTTGTCAGTGTAAAACAGCAGTCTTGTCAGTGTAAAACAGCAGTCTGGTCAGTGTAAATCTCTGGTCTTGTCAGTGTAAAACAGCAGTCTTGTCAGTATAAAATAGCAGTCTTGTCAGTGTAAAAGAGCAGTCTTGTCAGTGTAAAAGAGCAGTCTTGTTAGTGTAAAAAAGCAGTATTGTCACTTTAAAAGAGCAGTCTTGTCATTGTAAATCTCTGGTCTTGTTGGTGTAAAACAGCAGTCTTGTTGCTGTAAATCTCTGATCTTGTCTGTAAAACAGCAGTCTTGTTGCTGTAAATCTCTGATCTTGTCAGTGTAAAACAGCAGTCTTGCCAGTGTAAATCTCTGGTCTTGTCAGTGTAAAACAGCAGTCTTGCCAGTGTAAATCTCTGGTCTTGTCGGTGTAAAACAGCAGTCTTGTCAGTGTAAAACAGCAGTCTTGTCAGTGCAAATCTCTGATCTTGTCAGTGTAAAACAGCAGTCTTGTCAGTGTAAATCTCTGGTCTTGTTGGTGTAAAACAGCAGTCTTGTCACTGTAAATCTCTGATCTTGTCATTGTAAAACAGCAGTCTTGCCAGTGTAAAACAGCAGTCTCGCCATTGCAAATCTCTGGTCTTGACACGTGTGTACAGTTTTGTCACTTGTAAGTGGCCATGAATTGTGGTTTACAACGCTCTTGTCTCATCACCAGCTGTCAGACTGAAGGTGCAGACAGGCCACAATCGTTTGGGTGATTTCAGCTTGGCCAGCACACTGAGGGATACTGAAGATCTGGAGACAGTAAGTCACTCCTTCAAACCCATCAATTGTGGTAAAAGAACCGTGTAAATTCTGTGTTCCATTTGGTTCATAATTCAGTACACTCACCCGGAAACACTGAACAATTTGATCGATAAAAGAAGGCAGATTAATAACTGAACTGGAATGGATACGTTATTTAGTGCTTCAGACTTATAGAGAGGTTCATTGATAACAGTGAAGGAGTGAACGGCATCTTCAAATATATTTTATAATGTTACTTCAGCTTTTGATCCTCATGCCGGGATATTTATTATGTCAGTAATAACTTTTATGTGTTTCAAATGAAATAAATTGCACACAGTGGAATGTGCAAATACTAGCAGCCAATCAGTTGTGATGTGTACCAGTAGCCATCATACAACATCGCAATGCAGTGTCAGAAAAAAATTACCAGAACAAGAATATACACTGTACACTTGATATTGCAGATGTTAACATTGTGACATTATTTCATAGTAATAGCTGTCATCATTTCTAGACTTCGGATCCATGAGGGTCAAAAGGGTGCAGTAACTGGTGATTGGAATGTGTTTGAAGATGATTCAGTGTCTTTCTTTGCCAGTATTATAAATGTTGTAGTATATGTAGACATTGGTCATACCGGTATTTATCATGTTATATTTAAAGCATTTTTCTGTTTGTTTCAGGATATTTCTCACAGTGAGGGAGAATTTTGTCATCAGTCTTTAGAAGACCCAACAGGCATGTTAGCTCTGCTCAATAAGATACAGGCAGGAGCTGGATTTTATCAGTACGATTTAACCCTGCCTGATGTACAGGCTGTGCTCAACCAGACTGGAGCCAGTACAGGGGAGATAAGCTTGGGGCAACAGGTGCACAGGCTTAGCCCCCCACACAAGGAGAGCAGGAGGTCAGGTCGGCAGTCTGAGGACAGACAGCCTGACAGACAACTGAACAGGCAGACAGACAGGCAGCTGGACAGACAGACCTCAGCTCCTAAAGTAACTGTGATACAAAGTCTGTCAGCAACGGATGAGACTGGTGGAGATGGGAGAAGTGAACAGGTGAATGAAGCAGCCAGTCATGATGTGGTACCACGGCCATCCATCCTGAAGAAGTCCCAGGAGTTAGGTCAGCATGATCTCTACACCTTCTTCAGTAGTCGGTAGTGATATGTTGATCCGATTGTGTTAATTAATGGAACCATTCCCTACAGCCGCATCCTGTTGTTTGATTTATTGATTTGATTAGTGGAGTTATTTATGACGTACTCACTTATACATCGGTTGCCAGCATTGTGGTTCAAGGAAAATAGGTCCTGTCTTTTGCGTACCAAAGATATCTGTATGGGTATCTGATTACCCCCTGTTTGTTGCCAGTATTTATGTGTCACGAACAGCCTTGATGGGGATTTAGTGGGAAACTATGGGTTGTGAGGTGTACTTTCAAATGTAATGATTGTAAACTATTAAAGAATTTTACGATTCTCTTGTGGGGAAACTTCCCAAAATACCATAAATGTGTCTGTGAGAATCAAGTGAGGTCAGGGTAGGCTTGTGGAGAAGTAAGCTTGCACACACTGTTCGCAAGATTATTGCACATGTTATAGGCTACATTTAAGATGACATTGTGATGCATGTGTTGACTGAATGTCTTCCTCAGATGTAGCTGTGAACATGAGGACGAGGGAGGTGGTAGCTTCTCACCCTGCAGGGAGCCGCATATCTCCAGGTCAGGGCAGCTAAAACACCCAACTCTACATCGTATTTAGGAGGCTTTTCTCTGAGACTAGCTAAAGTACATGGATATAGAATGACAATTTGTATGGAAGCAACTATGGTCCATTTTTCAGTGTCTGAATGTCATGCTCCTGAACTGAATCCGGCCAAAATTAAATTCTAGACTGTTGTCTAAGAGTGAGGTCTTACAGAATGACGGGTTAGATTGTGGCATGTGACAGTCATGTTGTTGCGCTGCAGGTGGAGGAAGGCGTGGTCAGAAGAGCAGTGGTCCAGGGGGCAGATTTCTGGCCAGTCAGATGCCTCTGAGGAGAGACTCAACTCGTCCTGGCAGAGGAAACATGGAAGAGGACTTAACAGCCAGCAGAAAAGGTCAGCCTCTTATTAACTTAACCATCCTAAAGGACTAGTGGTAATGATGTTCATATCATCCTGAAGCTGTAGTGGTAATGAGGTTACCATCTTACAGCTCAAGAGGTACTGAGGTTTGTTACCATCGTACAACTCTTTTGGTAATGAGATTTGTTACCATCGTACCGCTCTACCTCTGTTGGTAGTGAGGTTTGTTACCATGGTACAGCTCTGTTGGTCATGAGCTTTGTTACCATCCTACAGCTCTAGTGGTGGTGAGGTTTGTTACCATGGTACAGCTCTGTTGGCCATGAGTTTGTTACCATCCTACAGCTCTATTGGTAATGAGGTTTGTTACCATGGTACAGCCCTGTTGGTAATGATGTTTGTTACCATCCTACAACTCTAGTGGTAATGAGGGTTGTTACCATCCTACAGCTCTCGTGGAAATGAGGTTTATTACAATCCTACAGCTCTAGTGGTAATGAGGGTTGTTACCATCCTACAGCTCTCGTGGAAATGAGGTTTATTACAATCCTACAGCTCTAGTGGTAATGAGGTTTATTACAATCCTACAGCTCTAGTGGTAATGAGGTTTATTACAATCCTACAGCTCTCGTGGAAATGAGGTTTGTTACAATCCTACAGCTCTAGTGGTAATGAGGTTTGTTACAATCCTACAGCTCTAGTGGTAATGAGGTTTGTTACAATCCTACAGCTCTAGTGGTAATGAGGTTTGTTACAATCCTACAGCTCTAGTGGTAATGAGGTTTATTACAATCCTACAGCTCTAGTGGTAATGAGGTTTATTACAATCCTACAGCTCTAGTGGTAATGACTGTGCATTAGTATTCACTCAAGCCTCTGCCTAGAATTCGGCCTTGAAGTCTGGAGATCTCGGATCAAACCGGGATCAGGTAATAACAAAAACTTTTTTCCTGTACTTGTTTCTGCCTTGCTTAGTGCTCAATACTGAGAGGTTGGAGCAAGGAAACATGACTGGTTGGCCCAGTGTCATTATAATGTGACTGGGTTGGGTGTCATATTTGGTGTCGTCAGCATGATACTCCATTGGCTGCAGCACTTTGGCGGCATGGACTTGCCCTGCCATAAGAACACACAGTGTATGTACACACACGTAATGGCTCCTCCTTGTCATATTTCTGAAAAAAATGTTAGCTACAACATTATTAACCCCGAGCATGCATTCATCTATTCTAATTATTATCTTACATTTTACAGACAACATTGCAGTATTCCTCAGTATTAAAGTTATCCATACCATTTAACTGAAACCTCTCTTAAAAGTGAGCTTAGCAGTCCTGGGACTAAGATGCTGACTTAAATCTCATTCTAATGGTGTAGAAAGCTGACTGAAATGACAATTGAAACTTGACAATGACCTTTCACACAACCAAAATAGAGACCAGGCTGTCGTTGTTGCAGTCACAAAGCTGACACAGCTTTCTCCACACCAGTCCCTACCAGTGCTTGAGGTGAAGCTGGACTCACCTTAGTGTGTAGATTTCTGTGACTTGTCTTGTATTCTTGCCAATGTCACCCCCTACCTTCAACCAGCACAGTAGAGTAGCTACTAGGTTTATCTACTGCATTAAAAATGACTGATTAAATTACTCTTTCCCAATTTTCACTTTACATGAAATGGATTTTGATCTTCAAATCTGTGAAGTGTTCAAAAGCTGCAACCAAATTATACTGGTGTGGTACCTCTCTTTAGAATAGATCTCTTAGAATTGAGATAATTTTTTAGGATACAGGGAGTCCTTGTTCCCTCTCACTGCTCGCATATCACTTTACCCTCCACATCGGAAATTGTGAGACAAGGCAATATTATTTTAAAATGATGGTAATAGGAAATGAAAATCGTTGGACCAGTCACACTAGATTGCCAAAATAATATGACAGGGAACAGAGAACAAAGTGTTATATAGGCTGAACATAGAAAAGTTTGTCCACATGAGCCATGAACTCACCTTGTGTCATTCAGATTCTGCCTCAGGACCATGTACCATTACAGCTCAATTTGTTAGTTACTGGGGCTGTAGATTTGTGTAACAGTGTTTCTTAATTGTTACAGATGACACTGTTATTAAAAGGTAAAAGTATATTTTTGTGTGTGATCTGAGTTGTTGCTGATTTGTGTGCTGACAGGTACTGGCTCATTGACACCTGACCAAATGAGGACAGATGTACTTATCAGCCAGACTTTCAGCCAATCGGAGGGCAGAGCAACATCAGCATTCAACCAATCAAGAGAACTGAGACAGTCATTGAACAGGTCTGAAGACCTGGGATCCTTGAGAGCCTCTTATGAAATGACTGGATCCGATTATCAGAGTCACAGTGTGAACCAGTCTGTAGATCTAGCCCAATCTACACACACCATGAACACAGCGTCTGCCAGTTTTAGTGAGACAGAGTTAAGGCACATGGCTGAGTTTGGGACAGGCAGTGGCACAGGCCCCAGGGTTGTCTCTGTGACTATACCAGGCCAGGGGCAGGAGGACACAAACTCTGAAGGAGGGGATAGTCTGTGAGGCTATACCAGGCCAGGGGCAGGAGGACACAAACCCTGAAGGAGGGAACAGTCTCTAAGACTATACCAGGCCAGGGGCAAGAGGACGCAAACTCTGAAGGAGGGAACAGTCTCTGAGACCTGTGGAGATTGTGTATGCTGCTATATCATAAGAGGATGAATTAAATGTTAGAAGTTAACTATACCTGGTTATGTATATATAAATGACTGGTCAGATAATGCTCAGTAATTAGTAATGTGTATTATTCATATCCGTCCATTTATATTAATATATTTGTATTTAAGTGCATTGGGGAATTCTCCAGAATTTATAAAGATAAAATGTGATTTGTGTAAATGTCCGTTATCCAGAGAGCATAAAGATTTTCCAAACTAAGGCCTACATTCTTGCATTACTTACACAAAGACTATAAAATGTCTATAAATGTCTAAATGACATGCATTCTACCCTAACAACTGATGGTAAAAGAATGTTGACAGGAGAAGCAGAGTACCGTATACAGTATGTGCGCTTTTTCATGTCACAGATGTGTGACACTGGTTGCTGCTTTGGGTTATTTCCACATCTTTACATTCCTCATTGCTGTACATTTAGTTTGTTTAAGTTGTGAGATAAAGGAAATTAGTTAATCATATAAAGTTAATGTATTATCACATGCCCTTAGGAAATAAGAAGTATTCCAGGTATTAAACTTGCAAACTGAAAAAGAATGTTTTGTTGTAAGTGTTTTGACGGTAAAAGAAAACATTATGTATGGATTTCACAATTACGAAGTTTAGAAGACATTACATGTCTGTATGAAGTTTGATCACTCTTTGATGCTAAAGGCCATACTCACCAATTTTTTGCTAACATGGTGGTGGTCAAATTTCTGGGTATAAACCACAGATCGTTGTTGGGTACTAGACAAACCTGTTGATTTAAAGGATATTTGGAACGTTTGGCTTTTGTTTCTTAAATACGTTCCTTAGGATGTACGCTAACATAAAAGTACAAGAGGTCTTTTGCTGGGAAAACGCCAATGTGGCGTTAAGCCATAATCACTCATTCATTCTGGGTGCAAACTTTATTTTAAACTAATAGCTGTCTGTCCAAAAATTAAGTAGCCTTTTGTCATAACTTTCTTCATTAACCATAATCTGTGTTTTAATTAGTTCTGGATGACTACACCTGCGTAGTCATGGATTGCTCCCATTGCCTTTTGAAGGAAGCATTGTAAAATTTCCCAAAACAGTCTGTTACTAACCTACCCGGCCTGTCGAGTTACTCCTTTACAATGCTTGTGAAGTTCAAGCAAGCCGACAAGTTGAACTTGCTGAAATATGGATGGATATTTACCTTTGGATGATGGACAGCTTGGGATATTACCAATCAGGTGCCCTGGAACGCTAAGCATTGTAAAGGAGTAACTAGACAGGCCGGGGAGGTCGATGGAGGATATGTGACAAGGCATGGGGTGGAAGGGGTGTAGTGGGCTGCGTTGGGAACCAGCGCCATTCACCGTGTAGTTGACATACTTCTCAACGGTTAACTGTCAGCCAACCAATATGTGAACTGACTTCTCTTTACCAGAGGTCATCCCTTCATACCTTAGAACTGACTGTCATCTTTGGTGGATAACTTGAGTTCAGTTGATATAAATGTTTCGATCAATGACGTATCAGAGCAAAGGAGATGTTATGACCAATGAGAGCATCTCTCTTAAATGTGCAATTGGGTCCAGGATGCCTGATTGGATAATACTGTCATGCAGACATTCTAGGTTGATGATACACCAGGAATTGTTGCACCTGGTTGAAATATAGCAGAATTTTGTCTGTTTTTGATAGAACTGAAAAGTTTTCGCCCAAGGTGACAAAATGTTATGAAAGCGACCACAGCTAGAAAAAAAATGATGGTCTTGAAAAGTTTAATTTTTAGATATTTTAGAGAAAAGTGCAAGCTACATGTGGTTGTATGCCATGGTACCACACAAAAGTTAGAGGATATATATTTTTGAATTGAACGTACATATATACATATAGAATTACTAAAGGAAAATCAGTGCTTTTGTGTGTTAAACGTGTAGGAAAGCGGCCCAATTTTGTCTACTCAATTTCGTTGTGATCAGGTCAAGTTGTAACTGTCTTCAACTGACTGATCTTGGATTTTTTGTGTATATTTACCATGGCTGACCCCCAACCATTACTCCACCAACCCACCCCCTTTTTTTTGCCCCACAATTTCCCCCTCGCACCTAAAAGCTTGAATTCATTTATACAGGTAACTATAGGATTGCATGTACGCATTTCAACAGAACTCTTTAGGATGTATACAGATTGATAGTTATTTCTATCGATTACTCCAAACGTAGATGTGCTTGGTATAGGAATCCACAATTATGTATTTGTTACATGCAAAGTGACTGAAAAGCATTAAACGCACAAAAAAACAATAAATACGCTAATGGTATGTTTTAAGATATGTCTGAAAGTTGAGTCGCTACTTATATTTGCTGATGGACAGCTTCGGTGACCTAATGATTAGAGCGTCGGCCTCTAATCAGTCCCGGGTTGGGCCATAGTAATGACATTAAAATGGTCCAGTACTTGTTTCTGCCTTGCTAACGCACAGCACAGAGAGGTTAGAACAAGGAAACAGGACTGGTTGGCCCGGTGGCATGGGTTCGACCTGCCAAAGAAGACACGATATAAGTACACAAAGATAATGACTTCTCGTCGTCATATGACTGAAAAAATATTAAGTACGACGTAGAACCCCAAGCACGCACATATATACAAACATACATATATTCGGTCAAACTGAGCAGACGAACGATCGGTCATTCGCACTGTATCGTACAATGGGAGTTTGAAAGATTGCTCGGAGGGTTTTGTCTCAAGAAGGATACTGTATGTCCCGATGTCTGTTATCGTAATGTCCATAGTAAGACTCAATACTGTGATACATTTGAAGCGAAATATACATTTTTCTGCAGTTTGATTTACGAAATAAAAAATGTTTTTCAGCGAAAAGTTTTTTACAGCTTGGCCTGAGTATAAACACGTAAAAAGTATGTTATAGGAGATAGATTTTCAACGTCACTACATGTACTTTGCTCAGCAGATTTGAAATAGTGTAGGAGAAAATGGAGACGAATGATAAGAGAGCAGTCCAAACTTTTGATTTAAAAACGACACACAAGTGCAATAAAATGGGACTAAACTGCTGAAAAGTGTTGAATAGAAGTTGTCTACTATAGTGGTATTGTGAGTTGGAATCCAGAGGTATTCTGTCTTTGGACCTTAGCATGTTCAGAAACTATAACCCTTCACACAAAATCATGAACAATTTATAAAGCACGTGTTGCAAATTACCTGTGCTTGTTTTTCCCCACCTTTACACATTTGGTCTCATTTGCTAGGGAAACGTTCAAACATCCGTCGTATTCTGTGTAGTAACGAGCAGTTTATCTGCTAGTTGGAATCCTTTGAATAGGATATTTTATTATGTATTTCAAGATACCCTCCAGCATCGAACTTGTATAGGAAAATTTTAGACCGAGGTTTTCTTCGTCAAAGGATGGCCCAAAACCAACGTCAGAGCGCGTCCATTTAAAAACTTGATGCAGTTTTCCTGCCCTTGTCTAATATGCCGAGGCTGTCAGTACAGCCATTCGCTTTGTGCATCACCAAAGAATCTCGGGTTCACGCGGCGGAAAATGGCCGCCAGACACTGTGTTTGTGATACTTCGACACATGAAAAAATAAGGAACACAATTGCAAACTCTGCAAACTCCAAGCCGTGGAGACAAAACTCCAGGCCTGGGAGGCGTATTTGATGGTAATATTGGTTTCAAACACCGTAACAAGCTGCCAGGTTTTAAATGGAGCGGCCTCTCGCGTCGGCTTGGACCATCCTTGGCCGATCAAAAGTTTTGCCAAACGTCAGAGCAATCTCGGAATCGGAAAATATGTGTGGAAATCAAGCGCGCGGAGAAATCTGCAGTTCAAATTTCATCTTTGTTTCCGGGTGGATTCAACTGAATGTCCTTGGAACATTGAGTACAAGCGACAGTTTTACTCGAACATTATTCCAGGGAATACGTTAAAGTGCGTAAAACTAACTTTCGTATTTTTAGTATAATTAAGCAAAGAGCGGACTGACGAAAGAAGTCAAGTCATACATGCATGTTTTAAATGGGCTTTTGTTTAATCATCACTATGATGATAATATATAAAACAAACCGGTAACGAAAACAAAGCGTTATGTAAAAAGTATGAGCTTCTTCAACCTTGGGTCATTTTAACGTGTTGTTGGATTTTACCTTTGTTCACAGCGCTGGCTTTGGCTTTTGAGCGGTGCCTGGTGATAAGGCCTGGGATCTATAGAGTGAGTGTCACTGTTCGATTTGGACGTCTTGGTGGAGGTGTTACGTCAATTCTGCATTTACTGCCTTGTTAGTTCTTTCTCATCTCGTGCTTTTTGGCAAATGTTTGTTTTGTCAGAGAGCTTAGCCATTGTTTGTAGCGATTTTGTCCGTCTGTCCATCCGTATTCGTGTCTGGGCTATATGTCCAGTTGTTTAACACGGAGAGTTTTACTTTTTGGTGGATACATAGATACACAGATGACAGTGTGCCGCGACTCACTTTGTTTATTTCCACGGTTGTCAAGGAAACCACATAGCCACTTTCCTTATATATACTATACAAATAGATATGATTTCGTGTCCAAGCTATAACTCCAACTGTTTTCTGCGTAGAGCTTTAATTTTTGTTGGATACATACATAATTAGGTGATGATGTGTCGTGACTCACATTTGTCCATTTGCGCGGTTGCCATGGTTACCAGATTGGCATTTTTCCCTATATATATATATATATATATATATATATATATATATGTATTCCTCGTAAAGTTTTCATTTTTGGTAGACACATTTGTCCTCCTGCGCGGTTGTCATGGTGACCACATACCCACCAACCACTTGTGAAGATTCCCATCAGGGGTTATACTCACCACAATGCTGCTGGTATTATTTTATTCATTTCGAATTTCGAACAAATGCATTTGTAGGGGGCGTATGCATGTTGTGTTCACCTGAACTCTTGTTATAAAATGTAGTAAAATTATACCTATGGGGCATACTACGAGACGGAGACTATGGGGCTTTCTATCGGGTCAGTTGAGACAGACATCTACAGGTTCATAATCGGTTTCAGCAGCGTGCATTTTTTTCCAAACAAGCTGATATGACTAAGTGAGAATTATGCATTAATCAAAATTGCTTTATGTACTTCATATACGGTGGTGTTTAGGTCTACTGTGGCCATATACGGTGGTGTTTAGGTCTACCGTGGCCATATACGGTGGTGTTTAGGTCTACCGTGACCTTATACGGTGGTCAGGTCTACCGTGGCCTTATACGGTGGTGCTTAGGCCTACCGTGGCCATATACGGTGGTGCTTTAGTCTACCGTGGCCATATACGGTGGTGTTTAGGTCTACCGTGGCCATATACGGTGGTGTTTAGGTCTATCGTCGCCTACCTCATTCCTGTTATTCTATTCTGGTATAGTTCTGGTATGCTCGCCTGGCTTCGGTAAAATCTGTGAATAACTTCCCCCTTTTTCTGATGTCCTGGCATTGTGTGCGATGGATACTAGTCGGTAACACATTTTTGAACCATTGAGTTTAACTTTTAAAAATGACATCTCTCCATCTTTCGAGTATTGAGATAAAGCCACAAACTGACAGAAACTGAATTGTCAAAATAAAAACGAAATCAACTTTTTAACCCATTCACGTTGAAAACCGTACATCTCACTCTCATTATTCAAGGACATCTAAATTCGCAGGAGTGGGAATGTAAGAGGGGGACGATGTGGACTTGTCTTTGTATTATACAATGGGCGTTTGACAGATTGTAAGGAGAGATTAGTCAACTTTTCCTGCAAAAACGGAATTGTAAAGCAAGACGTTATTATATCTATACATATATAACTGTTTTCAGCGATGAGGTCTGTTTTCTTATAGCTTGCCCTTAGTAAACATATATAAATATATGTAAATTACCCTATAAGGGATTTTCAACGATTTGAATATAGGAAAATATGGAAACGAACAGGAGAGCAGTTTAAATTTGATTTAAGAACGACACGAGACATATAAGTGGAACAGAACTGAACTAAAACTCATAAAAGGTGATGAATAGAATATTGATACTTTCAGTTGGACACTAGAGGTATTTTGCCTTTGAACCTTTGCATGTTCACAAAACTACAATCCTTGGCATAAACCGCGGAGGGTTCAGAAAGCATGTCTTGGAAACTAAAATGCATACGTGTGAGCACTTAAAGTTGTATTTTGATGTCATAGTTAAACTGATCGCGGCATTTAAAGGAACACGTTTAGGGGAATGATAACGAGACTTGTTAGCAAGAGCTGGTACTATAGAGCTTGTCTGTTCGACACACGCAGATGCAAAACTACAGCTCAGTAAACGGTAGCCTTCTTGTTAGCTCGCTTGTACGAAGTGGGCAAATTGGAATCATCGCCAGGAAATAAGATCGAGTAGATATGTTTTCCTACACTGATAAATCAAGACCAGGGAAAACACAGGTTAGGGTGAGACTTACGACTTAGGGTTATTGTCCCCACCTGCCTACCAAATGACTCATCCAGCCACATGAGAACAGCACGCTTGTTATAGTTTAGATATATGAAGGGAATTTTTTTTTTCACAAATACACACAGCTTGTATAAAGTACTATAGGACTCCTCGGTGTTTCGACAGCAAATTGCAGTCATCGCCGTCTACTCGATGTATTACCTGACGGTGACTGCAATTTTCTTTGGAAAACTCTAAATACATCTTCTGGATGGGCGGTTAAGCTTTTTTAGCTTATCTGTTGTGGGTATTGTATAGGCCAACATAAAATGATGAAAGGTTATTGGTACCTTTTGGCCGCTGTGCTTATGGATGCGGTGCGCATGCACTTATAGGGCCTACTAATGGAAGATTGAACTTTTTTATTTTTTTTCATTGGCTTGGTGAAAAGTTGCATTTATATCTATGTACTTCTAATGTCAAACTTACTAGTATTATAGACTTTGGAAATTTCACTTTTTTGTAAAACAAGTAAATGTACGTCCTCCAGAAGCCCATGCAGACCAACAAATTTTTCTACATTGGTCAACCTGCAAGTTCCATAAAGCCTGTTAATTCTAAAATCTTTGATATTATTAGTACTATCTATGGAAGCCTATTGATTTCCTTGTCACTGTGGCTATTTGACCAGATTTATGGACAGTCAAAGTTTACCTGAAGTTTACCTTTATTTTATCTTGTACTAGTATATATATTATGTCTAGAGATCTTTCCACATCTACTCATACAAGACGTCTTGGACACCAGGGCGCGCGTGTACAAAAGGATTGTAACTACGATCGATCGTAGACCCTACAACTGAGTTTACAACTGATTGTAAAAATAAGTTGGGCCGCTTGCACAAAGGAATTATGTGCCGATTGTAAATTTTTTAAGTTACAATCGCGATCGCGCGATGCGCTGGTAATACCACCTCGGTCACGGAGGTCCCAGAACTTAACACTGAATCGACCAGAAAATTGAGCATTCAATGCTGAATTAGGGTTCAGATTTATTAAGTAGTTTATAATACTATGCATTTATCCAAATGATCTGTGAATATCATAGATATATGTAAAAAAAGGTTAGAAATTGTTACCTGAAAAGCAGTATTAGATCATTAATGTAAACTACCTAGCTGTATCATTTGCTCTAACCGTTATTTGAAGCTTACGACAGGTGTGTGCAGTAAGCTCCCTCTGTACTTTGTACAACCGAGCTGAAAATGGGTCAAACCATGAAAGAAGACACGAAAATTCTTCCCTGCACAAGTTTGATGACTCATTATTTCGCTGTTCTCAGTTCTAGAATGCTGAAATAGAGAATTCCTTGATAACACGTAATCTGACCAGGATAATTTCAGAGCTTCTCACTGCAAAACTCTCCTGTCCAGCCGGCGTAACATGCACACACAAAGTCAACAAACTCTTGCTCCATCCATCTGTTTGGGGGCCTATTGTCCCGGTCTTTGTGGCTGTGATCAGGTTTACTGATATGTCCTTCGGAAATGACAATCTGGCTCTCGGGACTGGGTATCACGCTTCCGGATATTTGAGTTTGCAGAGACTGTCCACCTGAATAATGAAGGCTTGTAGCCCTTTGAGCTTTGTTAGCATCGTTGACTTTTTTGTGTAGATCGGTGTTGTCTTCAGTTACTAAACCCGACGAGCTATTTAAGAAGGACAACATAACCCATTTGCGCTTAGGTGTTGCGTTATTAACTCTGCGCCTGTATCTCTGGTGTACTTGAGGAGGTTCTTCTGACAGCATCGTTTCATAATGCTTGTTAGAACTGCCATCGACGTGGTCACTTCGCTGAGAGTGCTCAGCACCACTGATCAATGAAATACGCGGATGGTCCTGTAATTCAAGCTCACTGTACAGACTTTGGTACTGCATGGGCAATTTGTGATCTTCGTCATGTGTCGGGCTGTGACGAAATATACGTAATATGTTTAATATGATTATAATGATGATCTGGGTAATGGTGTTCAAGAACGACGAGTTAGAATCTGACGTCTCCTTGGTGTTCATTGTAGGAATGGGAGTGTTATGTTCTACGTCCATCACACTGTCTGTATTCATTGTGGTCATTTCAGGGATCGTCAACCCAGTCACTGCTGTGAAGTCAGATGAGATTGTCTGGATATCGCTCTCCCACGAACCGATGCCGGTGGTTGTGTACCAGCGGGTGCTTTTTGCATTTGAATGCTCAGATTTCCGCCCTGTCCAACTGTGTTGGTTTGGATTGGTAACCGTGATTGGACTCGTCGTCAGACGAGTGGCCCCACGCCTTCCTTCTGAGGTTGACACGATGGTGTCAGTTTGTTGCTTTCGTGTATATCTGGACATAGTCTGGTGAACATCGCTGGTAACACCCAGTCCTTTCTGTGTAGTAGATTCAGAGCGACTGTGTGTTTTATCATTATTAAGAAAGTCAGGCGTGGACACTTTAGTGTCATTATTAACATGATGGTGATTTTTGTCTGTAAATACTTGCTGAGTGGAGCCTGTCGAAGAAATATCTCCATATGCTTGCGTTGTCGTAGGACCAGCTGCGGAAGACGAGAGAGTGTATAGATTAAATGGCGTTTTATTGCTAAGATTATCATGTGGTAGATCAGTAGGTGAAGTCAGTTTCGAACCATCAATCGAAAATGTATAGTTTGATCTTGTCCTACTGTGTTGTGTACCTATTATTCTACTAGTAGTCTTCCTACTAGTAACGTGAAAGTCTTTCTTTGTAAACCTCTGTGTAACCGTTCCCGCAGAAGGTAACATATCTCTTTCTTTTGTGGTGAAACGTGTAACTCTCTCGATAACCGGTTTCCTTGTGGACGGTTCTCTGTCTATAACAGTTTTCCTTGTAAACACCTTTCTCTCTGTTACGCCTTCCATAGAAAATAATCTGTTAGCAACTGTTGTCCTAGTAGAATACAAACTGTCTATAACGGTATTTCTGGCAGATGACTCTAAGTCGGTTGTCTTGCTGGACAAATTCTTCATATCAAAGACATGTCCATGGGAATGAGGCGATATTTTAACCTTAGTTATAATTGGGCCCCGTCCTATACTTACTCGCCCTGGTTTTCTCGATTTATTTTCCATATATTGTAGAGATACACAACGTCCATGACCACTGCAACGAGTCCGACTACATCGCTCAGTCCAGTCTAAGACGGATTTCACATATGGACCCAACATTGAGTTTAAATATTTGTGCAAACGCTTGCATTGTTTTTCGTTTTTAATATTACTGGAACTATCCCAGAGAACGACGCCGTCGGCACCGGAGATAGCAGCTTGTCCAACTGTATTCTCTAAAGCTACCTGAAAAGGGGAAAAGACAAAATCAAAATGTGTTAAGTCAGGTATAATGTACGAGTATATCGTTTAATCTAACCATTTTGATACCGAATAAAAACTTAAGATCATTAAAGCGTCTATCTGCTTAATGACCATGTGTGCATAACGTCGCTAAATGCTTTACTGGTATACAGACATTGAAAGCTTAGTTTAGTGTCGATTGTACCAATGGCCTACGGAAAACTTACAATAAACTCAAACCCACTAAAACTGGCATGTATACTGAAGTAAATGTTAAGGGTTGTTAGCATTAATCATGTTATATGACAAA
Organism: Liolophura sinensis; assembly: GCF_032854445.1. NCBI lineage: Eukaryota > Metazoa > Mollusca > Polyplacophora > Chitonida > Chitonidae > Liolophura > Liolophura sinensis. Next base: position 38,805,328 of record NC_088300.1, on the reverse strand, counting down.
ATAAAGAAACTGAAATTTTCGAAAGAATGTAGTGATATACATTCCTCGAACAGGGTAGGTTAAGTAAATACAACTGACAGGAATCAGTGCATAAAATAAGAACTGTACTGATTACATTCCTTGATGCGCGTTTTTTAATGCTTCGAGGCTGTAAGTTGTTACTATTTAATCATTCACATTTTAGTACAGTTGTTACTAAAACCCTGACTGAGGTGAACTGACAAGACGCCGTGTTTCACCGGTTGCCTGTAACTGTTGCCAAACATCACACTGTCGTCGTTGCTCTGCTGTTTGCTGGGTTTTTGTTTTTAATGTAACATTTTATTGCTCATATCTTGTCATCATCTCAGAATCCTGCTGGTTCGTTTGTATTCCTTTAATGTGTTTGTATATTAGATGTGATGGATTTGCAGCATTGTGAGCGCCGCTTCCAAACCAGTGATTTCTAAAGGAAGGAGCACGCCATACACGTATACATGAAGCTGACGACACTTCTAAAGTCTCATTACCCAGACCCGAAAAGTTTCTACCTCCAAAGAAGTGAGAAATCAATGTGTGATGTGTTTTTTTTTTTTTTGCCCAACGAGTCCTCACCTTATTGTAAAACTCGTTACTTTGAGAATACACATATCTAGAGTATGGAATTACGGGGAGATATCTGGAGGTAAATTTGCTGCGGACTCTATAGGCCTCCTGAAGTATTCCCCGTACGTGTTGCCTCTGTTCCTGTGGTTTGTAGGCAGCGTGTAGGTAGATGGAGGGGTACAGCGCCGAGCTACTCTTGTAGAGCCAAGATAACCTGGGAAAGAAGATCACAGAAGTCAGCTTCTTTTGTTATTTACAGTAAGATGCTATATAACAATACCATTTCTTCTAGATGTTCCTGTTGGCGAAGGGCGTTGTCTTCATGCTCAGCCCCATTTTGCTCGACTTGTAATTATTTCCACTGTTAAACAAGTGAATATTCTTGAGAGCGACGTAAAAACACAGTGAAATAAAGACATCTCGTAGATCGAATGTCAGTGTAGGGTCAGGTGTTCAATATCTTTTTATCTCCTTGTGAGTAAAGTTTAGATGTGTTTTTTAAGTTAGCGATAGGCATATCCGGTAACTTTTACTCCTGAACAAATGGAAGAAAACATAGTCTGATACAATCTCATCAAATAATGGTTGTGTAGGCTGTAAAGAAATCCTGTTTGCTATTCATTTCAAAACTTATATTGAATCCTGAAAGGCCCTTCTGGTTATTAGGAATCCCCATAACATATCCTCATCCCGTTTAAAGGGAAGAACCTAATAGATAAAACAATGCCAAAACTTTAAGAAAAAGGTTGCATTTCACACGCCAGCTGAACGTGAGCAGATTGTATACTGTACAAAGCTATGGGTGAAGATAATAATTTCACGATTTACTTCTCACCGATAAGCCGGAGCTCCGTAATAGGCTGGGTCCGTATACTAAAAACAATGTAATAGTTGGAGACAATATAACTAGTCAAAATAAGTAACCAGATGAGAGACTACATTATACACAGAGCTCTTAAACGCCTAGGGTAGTTACTGTGCAGCTGGATGTGTTTATTTATTTATTTGTTTGATTGGTGTTTTACGCCGTACTCCAGCATTATGGTGGGTGGAAACCGGGCTGAGCTCGGGGGAAACCCGCGACCATCCGCAGGTTGCTGACAGACCTTTTCACTTACGGCCGGAGAGTGCTGGATGTGTGAAACAGCCTGTATTCCACAAACAGTAAATCAGATGTTGGATAAAAACTACTGTGTAGTAGTGGTACACACTACTACGGCAAAACTGCGCACTCACATAATTTTTGTGAACCAGCAGTACGCAAATTGTGTAATTCATGTAATACATCCACAGTGACTTGTGTGTATATCTGTGTGCCGCTGACACACTTGTCATTCTGGATGTGTAAATTTGTACACAAATTGTGTAATTCATGTAATACATCCACAGTGACTTGTGTGTATATCTGTGTGCCGCTGACACACTTGTCATTCTGGATGTGTAAATTTGTACGCAAATTGTGTAATTCATGTAATACATCCACAGTGACTTGTGTGTATATCTGTGTGCCGCTGACACACTTGTCATTCTGGATGTGTAAATTTGTACACAAATTTAGAGAGTAGGAGAATTCCTTTCTTTCTCCTTTGTTGGACACTTTTAATTTTAATCTTGAGACCCGGTCAATTCTAATCAATATGTAAGTTAAGTTATATATTTTGATTCTTCTGATAAATAGAATCAACTAATAGGCAAATCCCTATAAATTTGTTGAAAGTCCGTTTTAATGAAATGAAAATGTCCGTCCATTTGAACTGCTTAAAATTAATTGTAGAACACTTTTAACTGTACCACAGCATATGCCATGCGTATATAGCAAATCGGTATTTCTTAATTATTTGAATATTTTTCTAAAAATATGATGCGAAACTATTGCGAAGGAATAAAGCAAAGATTGCTACCTGTCGTTCCTGCTCCTAGCAGCCCGAGTACAGTTCTCCCGCCCTGGGGGGTGATTGTAGCACTCTGGGAACAGATAAAAGCCCCACTTTGCCCGTGGTCTTAATCGCCGACACAAGAATAGCGTCTCTACCATGAAAGATCTGTAAATGTTTAAGTTAAGAAAATCTGTCACGCTTGCAAACCCAGTACCAAACATATCAAGCAATAATGCCTTTTATACACACATTTATAATGTAATAAACTTAAAATCCACTCGATCAATTTACTCATACATTATCTGCATACTAGAACTGTTAGTACTGTTCACAAGTCATTATAGGCGAGATTGTTCAATGTGCATTTACAGCTATGGACTGTGGACTGTAATGAATACACAAGAATTTACATCCATCATCTCCTGTTGACATATTATTTGAGGTAATTAGGCAGTTTTGTACTTTTATTTCTTCATGATATTGCACTATAAATACCACAATGTCATGTTTCTTGTTCCGATCATCGGAGTGGATTTGTCTTCTATAATATCTTATCAATAACACAATGAGCTACACACTGTACCTGGCTGCTTTCTCAAACTGCCTTTGTGCTTCTTGCACTACGAGTTTCCATGTCCAAGTCGGGTGCAGTTTTTGCACCAACTTCTCAGAAGCCTCGCGGTAAACGGATTTCTCTCCCCAATTTCTGACAAACAATGGTCTCCAGGACTCCCAGTCGATGACCGCCAGCCCGTCATATGTCACGTTAGGTATATACCAGTCTAGATCTGTTTTAACCCAGTCCAAATGAGCCGTGAGATTACCAAGCTGTGAATATAAATAAACACACAAAATGTATATGTGCATATGCACAAATATCTATGTATAACCAAGAGCTGAAGTGGAAGGAAAGTTAAGAATACGGGGGATCCAACATGCCCGATTTCATTAAATGAAGACATTATGTTGGTTAAGTCGGGACCTCCGGGGCTCGGTTGGTTAGCACGCTAGTGCAGCCTAATGACCCCGAAGCCTCCCACCAATGCGGTTTGTCATCAACCCCCCCCCCCCCCACCCCCCCACCTCGCCCTTGGGCTTTGCCCGTTAATGCTGGCAGCCGTCGTATAAGTGAAATATTCTTGAGTACGGCGTAAAACGTCAATCAAATTTTGGGTAAGTTAAATATCCCAGTACATGGGTATACTTGGAGAAGTGTGTAATTTTACCGCGTGAAGACTTTGTAAAACTTTATAACAGTGGTATGCCATAGCATTGTCTTGTCAAAGTAATCTGGAAGGATTCATGCCACGAGAAGCAAACAACTGTTTTCAATTATGATGGAAAGATCCAAGAAATGTTCTATGCTAGTAAATGAAATCAGCATCCGAACCGTGGACCATGCTAATATATAAGTGGTCAATGATAATATCATAGGCCTATATCTCAATTGCGCTTTGACTGCAACCATTCATATATCCAACGTTGTAATATAATTCAACACAATGAATATACTGCCCCTGTGCCAAAACTATATAAAAAAACTGGACATAATTACGAAGCAGGGTGCCAGAAATCCTTGCCAATTCATACATGTTTACTTAGAAGAGGACTTAACTTATTGAAAAATTAAAAAAAAAAACTGAGTGTAAAGGCGTTTTATGGAATTGTTTGACGCACTAGTTTTATTTTCAGCGATAACTTCTCACGTTTACTGAAATCGCCGCACAATACATAGGATCTTACAAATGCTATAAAGCGAGATACGTACACGCCATATGCAGTCCTCCAATATTAAAGAGAGATGCATCCAAGTCCACACTCGTTACACGGTGAGTGTTAAGGGATAATTAGCTCGTGTTTCTGGTCGAAACTGATATCCCTATAATTATACTGTTAAATGGTCTCGTGAAATTATAATACACGTCTGGAATTCGGGCAAATTGGGTGAGGCGTGCAAACGCCAATTAATACATTTAGTATTTTAATGGTGTGAATCATATGCATATGCCTCATAAATGACTTCAAATCCCAATGTTTCATGCATACATACTTCATTCGTGCGTTTTCAAAGGCCTTAATATGTACTTACCAGCTGAAAACCATGATTGTTCGTATGAGTATAGAATCGCTGTGATCTTGGGAAAAGATTTTATTTGACAAGACTGTAAAAGCACTTTAGAGCCATTAAAATGTTAAACAGATGAAAAACGTGTGGCATTTTATACGATACATTTGAAATTTCTTTTACTACCGGGCCATTAACCTGTGTTTCATCAAATTTTCATTCGCAACTTGCCTATTTCCGCAACTCATCTCTTCGCAACTCGCCTACACGACATTAGCGGCGGATTAGCTGGTACCCATATAGTTCATTGCATTACTAACATTTTAACATATAGGTCTGAAGATGTTTTGTTTGCAATGAGCGTGAGTCAGTGTTAAACATGCAATTGTGTCACTGTTTGATGGATGCTCACAAAATCAGAGGTCGTGAATAAACTATAGTAGGCACTCCGAGAGCGCAAACTTCCGCCACAGCTAAATTCACCATTACAGCGCGGCCGCCCCGGACGGCATGGTGAGTTCTTACATCTGGCAATAGTAAACAATCGTAATGGTTAAAAACATTAAAATGTAAACGGATTGGTTCATGGTCCAAGGTTAATATCAAGGTATGCACAATATTTCATCCACATCACCGCATAACTTTTTCTGTAAACTTGTTGAAAGACGGTCACACAAATATACGCCGACATAAACATGACTCCTGTGACGGAGGTAATAAAGAACAAGTTTGTTCGGATGAGAGAACTGACACGTAGGTCGCGAACAACTACCGCAATTTACCCACGAGACGAAGTTTACCCAATGACAGAGGAGCCTAATACCTACATAAACCATCTACATTTACCTATATCCATGTGGAGGGGCAACTTTCTGAGATGACCGGAGATGCCGATGCCAAATTCCTGTTACACAGCACAGTTTCCATCTTGGGACATCTTTTATTGTTTTAATATGTTTGTACATTAATGTGATGATAATACAGCATTTTGAGTATTTCTGGGCCAGTGACGTCTAATAAATTGCAATTAACATAACTGCATATATTTGTTACTTAATTCTGCATATTTATCGTATAACGAACAACTGAAATTAAACCCTAACTGCGGTAAACTGACAAGAGGTATCACACCTTCGTCGCTTCTCTGGTTTTACTTTCTATGCTGTCTTTTATATCCACCTTCGTCACATTCTCCGTGACCATAGATAGACAGATGCCCCCCAGATCCCGTTGTAACAGATCCCAGTTTACCTATATGAGAGAGACATTTTTGACTGGTGGTGGACATTGTCGCAGCCTGTGGCATCATCTTCAATGTCGGACACTTCCAACTTGACACTGACTTTGCCCACAAAGTCAAGTCACATCAAGTCTTGACTCTTCCCTCTTAAATTTGAATACCAGTCTCATCCCAATACAAAGTTCATAGTACTTTAATCTGGACTAAAGTTAATACCGAGATTAAGTTCTTACACACTTTTGAACAACTAGGTCCTGGAACCTAAGGCTTCTGAGCAGCTGATGTATTCATATTTTGACACATTATCGCATGGTATACTTATCATATACGCCTATAGAGCATTCCTTGGTGCCTTTCGGCTTGTTTTTTATTTTTGTTTTACACGAGCCGGTCCTAATTTCTAACTGTATATACCTTCTTAGTTCCTTGGTGGTTTGTGATAAACGCTGTTTTGGAAATTCGCCAAGCGATTATTGACCTGGCACAACCATAATAGTAACGATTAAAATCCGAATGTCTGTTTCCAAGTCTAGATTCAGACGGTCCACCAAACCCACTGAGATCTGTGCAAGTTCACACGATTTCCTCGTCAGGACGGGGAACAGATAAATAAATAATCAAATAAAAGAACTGTAGGGAAGACAGAAAATGGGGAGGACCGAAATCATGCAAAACAACGGCAAACTATTCTCTGGCCAAGCGGTGAATAATTTTGATAAATTGACAAGTTTGCTGTGCACGACATTTGTTAAATTGCCTCTTTTTTTCTTATTTATCTTGTGCAAACTGCTATAATTTTACTACAATCTTTGCTAAGTGGCGCAACCAAGAATGAACATAAATTTTGTATGAAAATATGTAAGGCCCGTGTATATCTACCAACAGGTTACATTTATTGTCCTCCTAGTTGTCCGACTACGTATAACGTTGTATAACGATCAGGGGTTTCCGGGGCTATAGGCGGTCTCTGCACGCCCGTCTCGTGAACACCCCATTGAAAATATTAAGAAAACCTCAGAATATGATTCGCTTTCGATCACGGGATGAGCTCAGTCAACACAAAGCCACAAACGTTTTCACTGACAATGTACATGAATATTATACCGAAGTAAGAACAATGATCTATTTACTTAGTTATTTGTTCTGTAAGGCCATAGTCATGATTTGTTCACGTGTACGATGGCGGTCAGTTATATGTGTGGATAAAACTGGATTCACCGACCGTCGGCAAAGATATACTGACAAAATTTCCCATGCGTGACGGACTAACTTGCTCCACCGATATTAGTAATGGGTGATCTCCAACGAAAGTTATAGTCTGCGCACTGCAGACCACATGAGCATCATCAACTCAACAATTTTTTTAGTCATATGACGACGAAGGAATCCTTAGAGTGCATGTAATGTGCCACCTTGCTGCAGGGCGGATTTCCACCGCTCTTTTATCTAGTGCTGCTTCACTGAGACGCCTTACCGAAGGCAAGTAAGCTGCCCCGCGCGAGCCATTATACTGATACGGGTCAACCGGTCGTTGCACTATCCCCTTCATGCTGAACGCCAAGCGACATGTGTAAATGTATGTTTTTTATCACAATGCATAATACAACAAGTTAATATAATCTTAGCGGAGATCTTTGTGTGTTACACGGTATACTATTATATTAGCCCAACCATCTCTCGTGACATACACCGTCCCTGGATCTATATATGCATGTGACACAGGTCAAAACCAAAGACACCCTAATACTGACATACAATTTATCTACAACCGCTTGACCCGCCTTCTGTATTTATCTACATTGGTAAAAGCCTACATAAGTTACATAGTTTCATAGCTGGGATCATGCGTCTGGCAATGATATGAATATTTTGAGTCGTGTGCTGATCTTAACGCTGACAACCTCACCAATCTAAATGAATGAACGCGAGTTGAATAAAAAGTGGGAATAGACAGGTGTTTATGGCATATACATATTTGGGTAACGGATAGACGCTGTTTTAGTGAAAGGACCTGCAACGTGTTTGGTTTAAACGTGACAATGTACCAGTCTTTTATCATAGCTAATTATGTCTTGGACTTGTTCAGCATATAGTTCAAATTCTTTTATGATAGAATATAAACGTTACAAATTAATCATAGTGAAGATGCACTGACTTGAAAATACTTTACACTGTGGTCTTACCTGGGGAATCCCTCCATATTTGGCCCTCCTGTTCGACAGATAGCGAGGATATAAACCTAGCCTGGATTCGTAGAACAGGTTGATAGTTTGGCCGTGGAACAGTTCAAATTCATTATCCACTATTCCAAACTTGTCGAGGTCCATAGGAAGGCCGTACTTATGGCCACATCGGAATGATGGTACGTTCCAGACAGTGAAAAAGGGCTTGTCTTGAGGCAAATATTGAACAGGAGCACTAATCCAGGATAGAATGGCTTTCCAACTAGACGTTGTCCTTAAACGAGGCTCTCTCTCGTAATTTCCACCAACTTGCCTGAGAGAAAGCAAAATAACATAGGCGATAATACAACATAACAGCTTCAAACGTTTTGGCTTCCTGTATATCTTGTGTGAGAAAAAACAACAAGCTGAATGTGTCTGAGGGTTGTAGCTAGACATGGCCTACCGTGTCGAAATGTCTGCTTGCATGCCACACCTCGCTGACACACGTGTCATTCACTTACAACACGTTAACGTCAGATTTTTATCGTCCCAAACAATCTTTGGTGGACGTTAAAAGACTCTAAGCAGTTGTAGAGTACATTGCCTCTCAAGTAAATATTCATACTATATATAACTGTGGTCAGACATGTAACTCAGACCTATCCATCTTGACTCCCGTGTAAATCCTTTCCAGATAATCCACCTGCCATAAACGTCTATAAATGGCATACCAAAGGCAGACAAGCGTACCCAGATAATAAATTCGGGTCCCAGCAGTCAGCTCTTACTGTAAACCTGACCACAGATTTTTTGTCACGAGAAAAAGGCCCGGGGTATTGGGTTAATGCAGTCAAGCATGAGACCATATACACAGTGGGACGTGGTGCCGTGCCTAGCTTAACCTGCTAATATGAAACATCAACAGGGCTGTTGCTCTGTCTGACCTCATGTTGTATAATTGCTCTCGACAAGCAGTCTTAATAGACTATTGTAATTCACTCTGTGTATTGTACCTCTGACCTGCAGCGAGTCACCGGGTAAAACAATAAAATTCCACGAGTTAGTGAGGTAATTTTGAGTGATGTTTAATGTTACATAAGTACGCATGTAGGCGTATGCGTCCCCATTAGGTGTGTGTCTGGGATCGTACACGGCAGCTGGAGATAATGTATTTGGAGTGTGTTCTGATGCTTAGCCTATCCAACGTGCATGTCGTCAGTGGTGTCCTCTGTTCTTTACCTAGATTCCACACAAGTAAATCACGTCTGAAACGGACCATACAATAATGAAATAAGTACTGTCGGTTCATTTCGGCCGAGATTTCCTCTAAATCTTGCGTTTATGGATAAAATGCCGTCAGAATGTTGTTGTTTCTCGAATTTAGTTCTAATCCCGCGTTGTCGCCAAAATGTCGTTTTTCCCGAGCTGATTGTCACGTTAAGCTTGGGGAATCAGTTCCTATTATTTCGAGGAGACCGCAATATTATGATGATAATATTGGCGACATTCGAATGACATTACGTGGAGAATGCACTAAGCGAGATTTGGTGGAGATTCCAACGAGATTTGGTCGAGAAATGAACATGCAAGCGAGATTCGGACGAAAGTGCGAGATTTAGATGACAACGCGAGGTTCAAACACAGAATCGAGATTTACACGGAAATCTCCAATGAATGTCTTCTTAGTTTTGCGGGTCACCTTATTTATCGCCCTTATCTCGACCGAATCTCGATTAAATCTTGCAATGTTATTCGAATATCGCTGTTAATGGTTTGGAGCACTATGTGAAAGAGAGCGTGGCCGCATCAGGCTTCCATATATATATTTGCACCATGGTTGTCATTTACAGTTTCACATTATGCAAGGATGTTGTGTTGCCCATAAGGGACGAAATGGAGACGTTGATGAACCAAATAATGTCCAAAAACCCAGATGTGTTGATAAATATTAAGCATTTTTGCAGTCTCATTATTCTGCCTACCTCGGTGACAACAATGGGTATACGGCGATGGTAGGGTCATCTGTACTGGTGAAAAACATTCTTGAGTCAATATTACTGAGACGATAAAGGAATAATAATGATGATCACAAATTGTAATAATAACTTACAATATACATCCCTTTTTTGATAGTTTCAGAATTTAACAACAGATCATTTCAGAATATAAGAAACCAAAAACTCATTTTTATTGGAATTATTACCGTCCCCTTCTAGTTTGTAGTCTGTATGTTGGAAGGCAATATTCAGGGCGCTATTATGCTGAAAACACTATTCGTGTTAAATAATTTTCAGGATGTTCCCGTGTGAAATAATCAGATTTTTCAATATCGCTTCATTGTGCTTCATAAATCAGCAAATAGATGCATGCACCAGGGATTGCCCACCAATAGTTATCCATCCAATGTAGCTATTAGCCAACGACTACAAATCTACAAGATATATGCTCATGTTGCGCTGGTACACGTACTTCTTTAGCAATAAGAAGTCCATGGCAACTTAGATGGCGCCATCATGACTTACCGACGACGAACGAAACTCTCAAAAACAGCTCTGATAGTCGTGACCGCCATTATGCAAGGGTACATGTACGCCAAGGCAAACTGCAAGCCTACCTTTATTGTCCTTTCTAGGATCCCCCTTCTTTGTAGAAGTAAGTTTTCTGGAAATATTGTACTGTTTTTAAGGCAGAAAAGAAACACTGTATCATGGCATAAAGCCTTTCTTTCCCTTTTAATCATCACAACTGATGATATTGACCACTGACTCAATATAGCACCAATCTCTTTTTGGGAAATTATGTTTATTTACATTATATATCATCAACATGATAAAACTACTGGACAAATGCCTCCCATAATCTAAAGGACAACAATGCAGTAAGTTACCCTTGAGGTCCAAACCAACACCCCTTATTATCAATCCAACGCATCCATTATTCTGGACCAACCAGTAGATTCCACTGTGGCTCTAATTCCATCATCATCACTATGTACTCAAGGTCCCCTCCCTCACTGCTGCATTGAACGCACCAGAACTCCTGCCTTCCATGTCCCCGTTTTCCACCAATTGCCAGCTACTTCCACGGTCAGGTTTGCAGTTTTGTAGGCAGTTAAGCCTACCTGAGAGAGGAAATAATTATTCCTGAAAGTTCGTAACAGAATCTTTATGCACAAAGTGTTTTTCCTGTGTTTGTGATAGACAAGTATCATAATGGTGCACAAATATCATTGCATTCCAACAAATATAAACTACAGACCATTATTTACATGTTCTAGTTTGGTAAGGAGGATAAAAAACAGAAAGCATTTTGAATGTGACATGTTAACGTATACCTTGATCGAAAGCTGAGAAATGGGGGATGATCAAAAGCTCACTATATAATAGTGCATCATTGTAAAGCTGTAAGTTATGCACACATTAAAACAAGTTTTATGCCAACAGGCACTTGGAGGGGTTTGACAGATACAGTTGAGAATACGTGTAGTCAGGCAAACGGAAGGACAGACGGACCTAATTTAAGACACCGCGTAATATTTTATACTTTGGAAATATCTTGCAGCGGCACAATGGCAGAGACGTCAAGCCAGGTATGCGCTTCACCTATACAGGCCCTATGCTGTATTTTCTGATTTTCACGTACATGTAGATTGGAATGAGTCTGAAAAAGAACGAACAGTTCACAATATCGGTCACCCGCATGCGACAGGCGGTTCGAAACTATAATCAGTTATTGTTGATTAAGTAAAACCTGATAATGACAGAAAATCTCACGATAAAATGTCGTAGATGTCCTTATGCCTTCTACTCCAGCATTTCTCATTTAAAATGTAGATATACACTACGCAACAATATACTGACCCATGTATTCATGCTCATGACTCAAAAAGACATCAGATTTCTATACAGACCAGTATAACATTGTCCTAATAATCCTGTTCTAGCCAATATTATAAATTTAAAAAACTCCGTCAATTAAAAAGACTTATTTCAAGAAGTACATATACATGCACTTAGTTAGCTCTGCCAAGACTGCTGTTAGAGGCTGCTTTTATTACCTGGTCACCTCAGATTATTAATCTGGTCACCTCAGATTGTTAATCTGGTCACCTCAGATTACTAATCTGGTCACCTCGGATTATACATCCTACATGTACATTGACAGACAGCTAGAGAAGTGGTTTGTTGGAAGAAAAAAACATACAAAACCTTTACTAGATTATCAACGTGTGTCAGTTTTTCAGCTAACGATGCATAATATCGGCTGTACTACCAAGATCCCAGAAAAACCTTTTACAGTTTACATTACCGCTAATAATAATAATTTTTTTGTTACGCATTCTTAGATGAAGGTAACAAGCTATGCAGGTAATGTCTGAGGAAAATTACTCGAGTATAGTTATCCCCGAGGCCTACAAAAACAGTTAATCAAACCTATCTGTTTGGATTTCACACAGATCGTCCGGATTTTGAGATCGTGGTGTATTATACCCTTTGCGACAAACGACACATGAAATGCATGAGTGACACAAAGAGAAATCTTTTACAATCGACCTTGCGTCATCTGCTAAGTAAAAAGACTGATCGTACGTGGTGCACGCTCTCCGTTAAGACTCATCTGCCCGTTTCGACCTCGATACGCCCCATATAATACCATACAATACCGTTTAACACTTATCGATTATAATTCATCTTAACATTTATTAAATACAAGTGGGCTTATATCTTCACTCATCCAAAATTTTCCATACTGGTAACACCCAAGGTGGCCAATTCTCCTTGTTATTTTTAACTTGGTACATTTCTTTAGTTCATGTTTATATATGATAACCCTGACAAAGGGTAGATTATATGGGTTATCTCATCTTTAATGCACTCACTATGTTGGTCAATGTGTTGACTCAAACTTTTTAAATGCACTGCAGTAACATCGCTCTGTAAATCCTCAGTCAACTCAAAAAAACATGTTTTCAACTTTTGGAATACTATCTCAACTAATGGAAGCCATTCATGTCTAACATAATGGAGTAATAGGTTTTTGTTGATGAAGCTAAAAAATCATTCAATGCCTTTTTGGACTCAGAAGAGAGATGGTGAGGGGAGGAACCGTAACCTAAAGGGCTATTTTCCTTTGCAGTCCAACTTTAGTTTATCAAGTCAGACACTTTACATGTAGCTGACAGTTAGAAATAACAGGTAGCCAATGAATATTAATAAGTATCAGATAAAATAGTTTTCTTAATAATGGAGAAAAACAAATTGTGAAAACACTTACAGCATAAGATCTCCTCTACCCACGACGCAATGTATTTAAATGCTATTCCTACATGCCTTACACAGTACATTTGATTAGCATGTCTGACATGTTTTTTTTTTCGGATAAACACTTTGCCACTTGAGCAAGTAAATATCTGATTGGATGATGACGGTCCGTTCACTTCTGTCAGAAGACTTTCGCGTGTCATTCCAATCACGGCAAAAAAACGAGATGAAAAAAAGCCCACAAAAAATTACAAGTATCGTATATTCCAAATGGCAGACAGAATCAGTTGTTCTACAAGAGGTAGTAAAAAGCAGATCACCTTTTGACTTTTAACTCTGTTAGAGGGACAGGAACACTTACATTCATAAACAATATGTCATAAATGACACAATGAGGAATTACAGTTTCTTTTTCAGGCCGTCATGAAGTAAGAAAGAGAAGCACAGTTTTCAATAATGAAGGGAAGACATAAAGAATGTTCTAAATGAATTAATTAAATCAAAATCCAAATTGTGTTCTGCTCTAGTTTAAAAGTTGTCCTTAATCAATGCCTTAGGATTTGTTAAACAAAATATGTATCCTCGCTTGGATTGCAACTGTTCGTAAATCCAACGTGGAGATCTTCAACTGGATGAATATACGGCCCTTCCCCTTGGTCAAGTGGAAGTAGACGCAATTGTAAAGCACAATGATTCTAGTCTCTCTGCCCCTGCCTACTCGCAGGAGCACTGTATAAGGCTGGCGCTCAGTAGGGCAAGGATTCTTTGATCAAGTTACTGCTCCATATTTATACTCTTACCTGCACGTGTAGCAAAACTTCAGTGTGATGGGGCAGATAGTTTGGGACACACCAAGCAATGTTTTGGGTGGAAGGTTCATCAACAACGGCACCTTTGGAAAGTGTCAAGTCTTTCACAGGAAGAAAATGCATTTTAAACTTGTTCATCTTGTAATCTCTTGGTTGCATCTGGAAGTGGGGCATATGTCGTCCGATCACCACCGCTGTTGCAGGACGTTCAACATACTAACACCTCTCATCGACACGCAGGAGTCAGAACATCACTCGAGTTTACACTAACAGGGCAAGAGAACACAAAAAGGACATACTTACCCGATGAAGCACAACATGGTTTAATTTTTCCTAGTTACATTTCCCGCAACTAGTAAAATGCTGTTGGGACCTAGTTTATATCAGTGACGTCACATCCTTATGTTTTGTTTGAAATATTTTATTTCAAGGTTCATTTGGAGGATGAATTCATCGCTGTAGGCCTATGTTTCTATACATTTTGAATGCAGAAGTAAAGCAGTATATGTGTATCAAGTAGCAAAATAAATATATTAATACCCCATTTAGCAAAAAAAAAAAAGTGGAATGTTAAATTTTCTTTCAGGTATTAAATAATACAAACCAGCTTTTTTGACGTGGCCTTAGTTTTTTTTTATGACTGAGAATATGAGACAGTGCTAGGTCTATGTGGTGTTTCTTTTGCTTTTTGTAATGTACACAACACCGAAAATTGATGATTTTTCACTTTCTCAAAATTTGTGATGAATCTGCTATTGTCGAAAGTTTATCTACTGAGCCTGTAGACATGCTAGTACCAATTAGGATAGGTCACCTCAGGTGGTACCAATATCAGGTCTCGCCCATGGACTAACACAGTATATGTATGCGGCGCAATGACCCACAAATGCCTCTAACCAACATGACCAATGTTGTCGCTGTGAGACCAAATCCGGCTCATATTGGTTTCCTCTCCAGTCGTACGTGGGAAGGTCTGCCAGCAACTTGCGCATGGTCGTGCGTTTCATCACGGTGTGTTAGGTGCCCTGTGAGGTTGACTGTTGGAATCCATGCAGCTCTCGTTGTTTCGGTTACGGCTTAGTTAGGCGGACTAATTTGTTATGTACGTGTATGCCTACATATGTACGCCGATCTCTGGTTTCATACAGCCATAAATCTTAACACAGCCATATACATGTGAGTGGAAAATCCTTGAGTACGGTGTGAAACACCGGCCAAATAATTAAATCGCATTCAATTAAATGAAATTAAACTGAATTATATATTGTAACACACATCGGTCGCAATTAGGCCTACCTACGTTCTAATACATTCTACCGCTGGAGTCTAGATCTACTTACATTATCCCGCTATAGGTTTATCCATGGGTTTGAAGGCTGGAGGTGTGTGTGCGTTTGTGGGCAGGTAATATTTGTTTGTGTCTATCTTTGGCCAGTCATCACAAAAGAGAGATACAGAAGTAGGCGTGTCAAAAGTTGATTGACGACTTTTCCAGCTAGAAATTGTAGGGCATGTAGCGTCGCAGTCGGATGTAATTGGGTTGACATCATCCACAACTTTATTAATCCGTGTGATGTAAAGTTCATTGATCAAACTTCAGAATTACTAACCATGTCCTCTAAGCGATCTGGTGAGGAGACAATGGGCGGCCCGACATTAGCCAAGCGCCGAGAGGAAGACGACGAGTCGAAGTGTGTGCCCGAGCTATTTGTGCCGTACAATATCGATCAGTGGGTTGAAGAAAACAAGGGATTCTTTCAACCCCCAGTCTGCAATAAACTAATGTGAGCTTGTCGGCGATGTCATCAATTGCACATAGTATAACTCATGTACACTTATGGTAATAGCATTTTAAGTTTAACCTGCTTTAGAGATGCCGGAAATAATACTTTATAGGCTAGGCCTAAGAAAGCTGCCTTGAACAACAACAACGTGTGGTACACGATGTGGGTCTAGTAGGGCTTACTGGGCCCTTTTTGACAACTTTGTTTTGGCTTACGCAACAGCCTTTGGCTTAATCAGCATATATAATATACTTACGTACACTTCATACTGTGAAATCCATATTTCTACACAGATACTTTCTAGAAAATAGTCCTCTGTATTCTTATACTGTTGGTTTCTGGGGGAAGACTTCCATGTCACATCTCAAATGTTTAAATACTTCATGTATGGAGCTGAACTTTTCAATTCCTGTGCCTCCTACAGACATGCTCTTCTAAGGTAGATTTAAACAAAATAATTGCACAATTTGATTTTCATGCAATAATTTTTGTATTTGAATATAGCTACATTTGGCTTTCAATAGCAGTGTGGATATTATTAAATAAATTTGAGCTTTAATTATGTGTTCTTTGCTTCTACTTCTATAGGCATGAAGATGGACAGATGAAAGTATTTTTTGTGGGAGGTCCCAACCAGAGGAGGGACTATCATATTGAGGAGGGAGAAGAGGTAGCAGCCTTCTCAAAATCTATTAACAATGTGAAACTATAAATGGTGATGGCAATATTATTTTATTTCTCTCATAATTAAAAGTTTTACATCTTTCCCTCATTATCACGGGTGATCCAGTTGTTCTGACAGGCTGGTCTCCTAATTTTTTCACGAAAACGTCATAATTACTGACAGATGTGCTGATCTGACTGATAGTTAACAGACAGCATCACATTGTGTCCATTCTGATATTATATAGTACATGTGTAACTTATCACGGGGCCATCATGTAAGTGAAATATTTTTGAGTATGGTGTAAACATCCAGTCAAATGAATAAATAACATATCACAGGAAAGTAGGAAGATTTATCTAGCAGCTGCAGTCGTGTAAAGAGTGAAAAGGGCTAGCTCTGAGATCAGTTGGCCATGAATAGTTCAGAATAGTTCCTTCAGTCTGTTGATTATGAAATTAAAAATTAAAGTTAAGGGCACAAAAAAGGATCCCCAGGGTTATCAATCGCCCCTTTTAATGGTATAAATCTTCTTGGTTTCAATCCAAATGTTCACGAGTTTATCTTTTTCCAGATGATGCCGAGCATAGCCGACTCAAATTGAAAGTGCCGGTTAGCTAAGTTTTGCTTGATGTCGATGTGGTTGTAGTCACAATTATAAAGCACAGTGATTCTAGTCTCTCTGCCCCTGCCTACATGCAGGAACACTGTATAAGGCTGGCGCTCAATAGGGCAAGGATTCTTTGATCAAGTTACTGCTCTATATTTATACTCTAACCTGCACGTGTAGCAAAACTTCAGTGTGATGGGGCAGATAGTTTGGGACATACTAAGCAGTGTATGGGGTGGAAGATTCATCAACAACGGCACCTTTGGAAAGTGTCAAGTCTTTCACAGGAAGAAAATGCATTTTACACTTGTTCATCTTGTAATCTCTTGGCTACATCTTGTAATCTCTTGGTATACTTATATTAATTCTAACGTTTTTGTATTTATTAATAAGGAATAACTGATACAAAGTAAGAATTACTTCAGGATTAAATTAAACATGGTTTTGTAGCTCACAGCTTTGAGATGTTGGGGACACCACACACTAAAAGTTCAGGGTTAGTGAATGAAAAAGTACAGATTTGTATTTCGGAAAGCTAAGCTGGGAAGAATGAAGATCTCAAATCTAGAGAAGTGTACTGTAATACTTGTAGTGACATTTGATTTGATATATAACGTTGGATTTTTGGCTGAAGTGTACACAAGTGCACATTTCTGACCAGACATTTCTGATCAGTCTGGTGACGCTTTGGACGAGTGGTCTGGTGACACTGTGACTGGGTGATCTAGTGCCTTTTTGACTGCTTAGTCTGGTGACAAAGTAACTAGATGGTTTGGTGACACTTGGACTGCATAGTCTGGTGAAAAAGTGACTAGGTGGTCTGGTGACACTGTTACTGGGTGGTCAGGTGACGTTTTGACTTGGTTGGTGTTGTAACACAGTGACTGGGTGGTCTGGTGATATAGTGACTGGGTGGTCTGGTGACAGTGTGACCACTTGGTAGGGTGACACTGTGACTGGGTGTTGTTGTAACACAGTGCTTTGGTGGCACGTTGACTTTATGGTCTGGGAACAAAGTGACTTTGTGGTCTGGTGACACTGTGACCAGGTGGTATGGTGACACTGTGACTGGGTGGTGTTGTAATACAGTGACTGGGTTGTCTGGTGACATAGTGACTGGGTGGTCTGGTGACAGTGACCGGGTGCTCTGGTGACACAGTGACGGAGTGGTCTGGTGACACAATGACTGAAGGGCCTAGTGACACTGTGACTGGGAGGCCAGGGGACACTTTAATTGAGTAGTCAGGTGACATTGACTGGGTGGTCTGGTAACAGTGACTGAGTGTTCTGGTAACACAGTGACTGGGTGGTCTGATGATACATTGACTGGGTAGCCTGATGAAGCTGTGACTGGGTGGTCTGGTGACACTCAGTGAACTGGTGACAATGCGACTAGATGATCTGGTGATGCTATGACTGGGTGGCCTGGTAACTCTTTGATTGGGTGGTGTGGTGACACTTTGACTGGGTGGTCTGGTGACATTTTGACTGGGTGATCTGGTAACACAGTGAATGGGTAGTCTGTTGACACAGTGGTTGTCTGGTATGGTGACACAGTGACAGGGTGGTATGGTGACACTGTGACTGGGTTGTCTGATGACAGTGTGACTGGGTGGTCTGATGACAGTGTGACTAGATTGTCTGCTGATGCTATGACTGGGTAGCCTAGTAACACTTTGACTGGGTGATCTGGTAACACAGTGAATGGGTGGCATGGTGACACAGTGAATGGGTGGTATGGTGACACAGTGACTTTGTGGTCTGGTGACAAAGTGACTGAGTGGTCTAGTAACACAGCGAGTGGATGATCTGGTAACACTGTGACTGGGTGGTCTGGTGGCAATGTGACTGGGTGGTCTGGTGACAGTGTGACTGGGTGGTCTGATGACAGTGTGACTGGGTGGTCTGGTGACACTCAGTGGGCTGGTGACAGTGTGACTGGGTGGTTTGGTGACAGTGTGACCAGGTGGTCTGATGTCAGTGTGACTGGGTGGTCTGATGACAGTGTGACTGGGTGGTCTGGTTACACTTATAGCAAATTTACCCATACATTACAACATCGCAGCAAACTTTCAGGAAACTTCCATTTTCCAGTACCATTGTAAGAAAGAAATATAACTACTCACTTCATTGAGATAACGTCTGTAATACACTATGCTTTATAATATAATATAAAATTAGCACACTTTTTTCCACTGAAAAGTCAAAATTGGGACATTCATTGTTTGCCACAGCTAGGATCTTCTTTGAGCCTATTAATAAGCTGTCTTTGTACAGGTCATGGTAAGGTCATGCCCACCCTTATTTCCGGCGTTTTTCTAGCACGTCTCAGTTATTTTCTCCCAGAAACCATATGCTCGCACTCATATTTAGGTAAGAAAATAGCTGATTTGATGAATATTTAATTATTTTTAAGGAGACAATATAGCATTCCAGTTTCTGCGCAACTTAATGAAAACTGTAAATAATAAGGTGCAGATTGGAACCTTGCCAAGCTCAATCCTTTCAGTATTGAGTCATTTTAATACAGTGGTCAGATATTTGGGATAGGACTTCCTGATTGGCTATGTATATTATTCTGTTCAATCAGTTACATGTTTTGGTGCACTGTGTTTCAGACCAAAGTTCCTAGTCATAGTTGTTATGACTGATTATAATGCCATGCTTTGTTACAGCTTTTTTACATGATGAAAGGAGATATGTGTCTGAAAGTGTTAGAAAAGGGAGTTCACAGAGATATTGAAATAAAAGAGGGTCAGGTGAGTAATCTCTGCCCTGCTCTCATCTTCCCATCCAGCAGCCTGCTAACACCTTCCCTTCCAGCAGCCTGGCTAACACCTTCCCATCCAGCAGCCTGGCTAACACCTTCCCATCCAGCAGCCTGGCTAACACCTTCCCATCCAGCTGTCCTGCTCTCATCTTCCCATGCAGCTGTCCTGCTCTCATCTTCACATCCAGCTGCTTTGCTCTCATCTTCCCATCCAGCTGTTATGCTCTCATCTTCCATCCAGGTGTCCTGCTCTTATCTTCCCATCCAGCTGCCTTGCTCTCATCGTCCCATCGAGCAGCCCTTCTCTCATTTTTCTGTCCAGATGCTCTGCTCACATCTTCTCATCGAGTTGTTCTGCTCTCATCTTCCCAGCCAGCTACTCTGCTCTCATCTTCCCATCCAGCTGCCCTGCTCTCATTGTCCCATCGAGCAGCCCTTCTCTCATCTATCTGTCCAGCTGCCCTGCTCTCATCTTCCCATTCAGCTTCTCTACTCTCATCTTCCCAGCCAGCAGCCCTGCTCTCATCTTCCCATCCAGCTGCCCTGCTCTCATCTTCCCATTCAGCTTCTCTACTCTCATCTTCCCAGCCAGCAGCCCTGCTCTCAGCTTCCCATCCAGCTGTGCTGCTGTCATCTTTCCATCCAGCTGCCTTGCTCTCATCCTCCCATTCAGCTGCCCTGCTCTCATCTTCCCATCCAGCTGTCCTGCTCTCATCTTCCCATGTAGCTGCCCTGCTCTCATCTTCCTGTCCAGCTGCTTTACTCTCATCTCCCCATCCAGCTGCTCTGCTCTTATCTTCCCATGCAGTTATCTTGGTCTCATCTTTCTATCCAGCTGCCCTGCTCTCATCTTCCAATCCAGCTGCTCTGCTCTCATCTTTCTATCCAGCTGCCCTGCTCTCATCTTCTAATCCAACTGCTCTGCTCTCATCTTCCCAGCCATCTGCTCTGCTCTCATCTTCCCATTCAGCTGCCTTGCTGTCATCTTCCCATTCAGCTGCCCTGCTCTCATCTTCCCATTCAGCTGCCCTGCTTTCATCTTCCCATGCAGCTATCCTACTCTCATCTTCCCATTCAGCAGCTCTGCTCTTATCTGTCTATCCAGCTGCCCTGCTCTCATCTTTATTTAAACATATCACCTGACTTGAACATTATGGAGTTTTATGAACTGTTACCAAACTGTTTTCTGAATGCCTTGTTGACAAAAGTGTGACTCTTTTTTGTCCTGGACAGTCACTATTTTCCCCATTGTGTGCCAATCTGTTAATTGTATGGAATGGATACTTGATGCATATTTTCATCAAAACAAGTTAGAGATCACGCTGAAGATTTGGGGCTGTTTCATCTGTTTTCAACAAAATAACATTAGTGGTTCTGCTGTTTTGAATATTGACAGATAATATGGCTTTTTTTCCAAAACCCTTAATTATCCTGAATTGAAATTTGGTACATGGCTTCACTAATACAACTTACAGACCAAGCTTGTGTTGTGCCATTTCATCCATTTGCGGGTAGAAAACAGCTGCCATTTTTGCGTCCATTGTGGACGAAATTTTCTGACAGCCCAAATGAGTAGGGGAAATGTTTTGCTCTCACAATACTTTCAGAATGCCTGCCCTTCATGTATATGTTTCATTACATGTCCAAAATAACTGTTTTTATAGCTTTCATGTTCATTTCACTAGGACCTATAATGTTCACCTCTGCTATCCCCCCATCTTCTTAAATACTTCATAACGCTGGCCGCTGTGGTATAAGTGAAATATTCTTGAGTACGGCGTAAAACACCAATTAAATAAACGAAATACAATCATATCAAAGCCTTTTATAGTGAGACTACATAATTGTACTGAAGAGAAGGTTGAAAACTCACTTTAATACTAGGATTGAATTTTAATAGCAATTTTGAAGAATTTATTCCATGAAATTGATTTCAGGTATTTCTGCTACCTGCACGAATCCCTCATTCTCCACAAAGGAAGGCGGACACTGTAGGCTTGGTGATAGAAAGAGAGCGAAATGCTGATGAACTGGACGGTCTGCGGTAATTGTTAAAATGTGGTTAAGTTATGCTTACCCTCTGTGGCCATTCCAAATATTTATGTACATGTACATATACGTAGTCTAATACAATGTGTGACGACAATTTTAAGTAAAATCTCCAAGGTAACATTGTTTTAGAACACAGCCCGTAACGTCAGCAACTTAGGTACCCTAATTTTCTGATTTTTGGGGCAGATATTAGTAGTGCTGAAAGCAAAGAATTACATTTCTCTCCCAGTTTTTTTTGGAAAGAAAAGATATAAATATGTTGTTCATTAGATGGACTAACAATGTGGAAAAAGAAGAAACTATACATTCCTGGAGCAGACCAGATGTCCTAAAAGTTCGAAAAATTAGGGTATTCTTCTATCCGAATTCCAATTCTAGAATACTAAAAAATTGGAGTATAATGTGTAGATCATTGGAGTTTGAAATAAATTTTATTCTTTTGACTTTGAAATTTAATGAGAGCTTTTCTAACAATACACAATAGATCATTCAGCTTAAAATTGCAAGGTCTTTGTCCAGTTTGTTTTAAAATGTGCCAGCTGGTTTTTGTCCCCATGCTGTGCTTATGAGTGTGTTCTGATCAGCCCATCCACCCATCCAATGAACCCATCCATTCAACGGATTAAAATTATTTGGCCATGGTAAAATATTATGCAGATATTTAGCTACTATGATTCTCTCTTCCCAGGTACTTTGTAGAAGACCAAGGAAAGCTTACTACAGAAACACTTTATGAGAAATGGTTCCATTGTGAGGATTTAGGTCCTCAGCTGGCAGCTGTTATCAAAGAGTAAATATTGTTCGTTGTGTGTAATTTTAGTATTTTAGGTACCTTTACTGACGTAATAATTGTCAAGGTTGGAAATGTCTGACTCAGTAAAAGAATACATGACAAGGTACTATATAAAACTCAGGCCATGGTTTTAAGGAACATAAAGAACAATATGCCAAAGGAAAAAACACATAGAGGATTTTTTTTTCATTTTGTTGGCATATTTTATATGTTTAATAACCCTATATTTTTTTGAAAATTTTCTATTAGTGTTCTGAAATATTTTTCTAACGATATCATCGATAAACATAATGGGCATCCTCAATTTGCGCTCTGACCCCACCAAAATTATTTTGATAGCTTTCACCATTGATGTCACCATAGCAGACAACCTGGTTTCTGGGCTGACTGCTGGGGGCCTTTAGGAAAACTGTAGTTTCAAGCCATTTTAACATCCCAAGAAGAAAACTGATAAGCTTGTCTTGTTTTGTAGGTCAGGCAACATCACATACCATGTATTAAGAAGTAATAACCAAGCGTTTTATGTATGCGTCATTAGCCTTAATGTAGAAATTGCATTTTACATGCTGACATATTTCATTTCTTCTCACAGGTAAATTTTGTTTTCCTTGTCAACATCTGTCCATTATTTCAGTAAGGTGATATGAAATCAAAGTTTTTACTTATTTTTGTTTTCAAGAAGACATATTTATATAAATTATATATCGTATTTACATATTTATGGTGCTCTACACACTCATCAGTTTACCATGTTTGAAAAAACTTTCTAATTTCAGATTTTTTACAACAGAACAGTATAAAACAGGAAAACCAGTTAAAGGTAAAGTTATGTAGTTCTTCTACAGTAAGTCTTTCCTAATTTTTGTGTTAATGACCATATTGTGGATGACAGAAAATTTATATTTATTTATTTGTTTATTTATTTATTTATTTATTTATTTATTTATTTATTCAAGAACTTTATGTACTCAAGAATATTTCACTTTTACGAAAGTGGCCACCATTATGGTGGGAGGAAACCGGGCAGAGCCCGGGGAAAACCCATGGCCATCCGCAGGATGCTGACAGACCTTCCCACTTAAGGCCTGAGAGAAAGCCAGCATGAGCTGAACTTGAACTCACAGCGACCGCATTGGTGAGAGTCTCCTGGGTCTTTATGCTGCGCTAGCGCACTAACCAACTGAGCCACGGAGGCCCCTCAGAAAATTTATAGCTTTCCCTGTTGTCAGTGTGCCTGCAGCCTTGAAGCCATCTTTCATAGTCTTGCATTTATTGGAGATCACTTCTTCTGCAGCAGAACATCCCACCTTCCAGCAAAAGTTCATCGTAATTCACCAATATGCCATGCAACCAATGTCAGTAACTCAGGTGTAAGTCAAAACTTTTTGAGTGTAGAAAAAAAAAAAGAAAATAATAATAAACCCTTGATTGATTTGATGATGTTTCCGGTGTGTACAGTACAGATTGAAAGTTTTGAATTTGATGAATGCCATATTGCTTTATATGTGGATTTCAGATTAGGCATACGTATCAGAATCAGCTGCTTTCCTATACATGTGTTAAACTGCATGTAGCCAGGGTTACCGTAAATGCCCTAAAGTTCGATCCTCATTCCAGGGACTTGAAAAGTATATCCCAGGATTTAATGCGTTGATTGTTGTTGTTACTGACTGAGTGCCATGGGAGAGCTTTAGGGGTGGTCAGGGGATTATACTGACAGTTTAAGAACGTAATAAAAAATAACCTCACGCTTCACTGGGCAGTTAGTCTGTGCTCCTACCATTAACAGTTCATGTTTTTTTTCTTAGTTTTAATCATAAAAATTTGGTACATGAACCTCACCAGTAGTATGCAGCGTATAGGTTCTGGCACCCCCCCCCCCCCCCCCCTTGGGGCCCTCCCCATAAGAAATAGAGGCTCCCAACCCCCATTCCCTGAACACCCTCCCCCTGGCAAATAGGGGCTCCCAGCCCCATCTCGAGGCATATACACACTATAGGTTCTGGCGCACCCTCCCCTTGGGCCCCCCCCCCCCCCCCCCCCCCAAGAACGAATAGAGGCCCCCACCTCCCCAGCGGAGGGTTTGGCGGCTATCGAAATTTCATATTAGAGAGACATCGCAACTAGGCATACGGCGATATTGCACAACAGCACATACAATGACCAATCACCAAGAAGCACGAGCACTAGGGGAGGAGTATGAGATGCTCATAGGCGCGGCCCAGGTACCCACGGTCCCGCATTGCCTTGGAAGAATTGCAGGGGTTCCTCGACAGGTATAAAACGGCTGGGAAGCAAGACAACATGCCAAGGAGTCTCAATAATTGCCGGTGGCTTCTCATCGGCTCCACGGAGCTCTGTGATAAGAGTTGTTTGGGGGAGTACTGCGGCATCCACCTATACCGTCTGCGGAAAGGTCCTGGCACCCAGCCATGTATTCGCTGTGGTCGGGGCGTTAAAAACCAATTTCGGCTTTGCGGGGCCTGTGGATATCATAATGTCCAGACGCGTGAAAGGCAGCGGAGGCGCAAGGCTTTCTTGGACGTTTGGAGTTCAACGGCTGGCGGCTATCGAAATTTCATATTAGAGAGATACCACCACTAGGCATACGACGATATTGCACAACGGCGAATACAAACAGCTGGCGGCTATCGAAATTTCATATTAGTAGGGCATCGCCACTAGGCATACGGCGCGTACAATGAGGCACCATCAAAAAGCCCGAGCACTACGGGAGGAGTTTGAGACGCTCCTAGGTGTGCGGCCCAAGTACCCACGGTCCCACAATGCCTTGGAAGAATTGCAGGGGATCCTCGACAGGCAATAAAACGGCTGGGAAGCAAGACAACATGCCAAGGAGTCTCAATAATTGCCGGTGGCTTCTCATCGGCTCCACGGAGCTCTGTGATAAGAGTTGCAGGGGAATTGCTGTGGCTGAGTGGAAACGGCTGCAAGACATCAAGAACTCCCGAAGTAACGAGGAGTTGAAGCAAGACGTCAAGAACCCCCTCAGTAACGAGGTGTTGGATGATTGCTAGGCGGAATACAGGGTGAAAAGAAACTAGAATTCACTAACACCGGCCGGGCCATAAGGAATCTCCTCCGGGTCTGGCAGATGGGCGTACCCGAAGGCGTTTGGACGGACCCAGTAGCCTTCTTGGAAGAAATTCGAGCCATTATTCGCCAGAAGCTAGAAGAAGAGATCCTGGCACTCAGCGGGGTTAAGTTCCAACTAGGCCTCAGGTTTAGCTGCGAAAGGCCCACGCCGATGGCAGTGAAGAGTATACCAGCCCAGTACTACACAGCAAACAGGAGGCCCTCCTAGAGGTCGGTGACATTGACGGGGCTCTAGATAAGGTCTTCCCCACCATCCAGGAGGCGCTAGAGAAATGGACGCAGCGAGGGTCAGGGTGGGCTGTAAATAGCGTGCAAACACTCTGGCTTGACATGGCAAGGTATCAGCCGCTGAGAGGCGGGTCCTACATCCCCCTACCTGCAGCCGTGAGTAACAAGAAAACAGTCATCAACGTGAAGAACAAAGACGACGACTGCCTCCGATGGGCACTCCAGTCTGCCTTATTTCCAGCCGCCAGAAACCCCCAGAGACCAACAAAGTATCACCCCAATGATGGTCTTGACTTTGGGGGGGATCGACGCCCCCACACCCATCTCTCAGATCCCTAAAGTGGAGGGGAAGAACGACCTCGCCATCAACGTGTTCGGGTGGGACAAGGGCGTGGTCGTGCACCGCCTCAGCAAGAAGCCCGGCGACACGCCCCGAATCAATCTGCTGCTGATTGAGAAGGCAGGCAAATTCCATTATACGTGGATAAAAGACCTGAATCAGCTCCTATACCAAGAAAGTAAGGCGCCAAATCGCAAACACTTGCGAGCGCTGCCTACACGGCTAAACAAGGGAGGACCTGCTCGAGGCGCATAAGGCTGGATTGGCCAGACGGTGGTGAGGGTGGAAATGCCCCAGGAGGTGGAAAACAAGTTCACCATCCAGAACCACCACAAACAGCTACCGGCTCCGTTCATCATGTATGCCAACTTCGAGGCTCTGACCAGAAAGGTTGAAGGCCCGCCGCCGTCACCTACAGAGAGCAGCACTCAAAAGACTCAGCACCACGAGCCCTGCAGTTACTGCTATGTTGTGGTGCGTTGCGACGGTCGCACAAAACCCCCCGTGGAATACAGAGGCTCTGAGGCGATTGAACACTTCCTCAGAGCTCTCCGGCAGGAGGAGCGGGAAATCCAAAATGTTCTAGCTAACCCTATAGCCATGAGGATGACTCCCCAGGACTGGCAGGTCCACAACAACGCTGCAACCTGTCACGTGTATGAGAAGCCTCTAGGCGCCCGATTCTGTGCGCGATCACTACCATATCACCGGCAAGTACAGAGGCGTGGCCCATAGTTGCGGCTGGGTCCTAAGACAGCCATACCAGTAGTCTTCCACAACCTACGGGGCTACAACGGGCACCTCTTGATACAAGCCATAAGTAAGGTGGAGGGCCGCATCTCCTGCATCCCCAACAACACGGAAAAGTACATCTCCTTCTTGCTGGGGCAGCTCCGCTTCATCGACAGCGTTCAATTCTTACCGACTTCCCTTGACAATCTGGTAGAGGCCAGCAAACCTGAGGCTTTCCACATCACAGCCCGGTATCAGCCTGCCGAAGAAAAATGCAAGTTACTCATGCGCAAGGGTGTCTACCCCTATGAGTATATGGACTCCTGGGAGCGCTTCTACGAGTCCAGCCTCCCACCTAAAGAGGCTTTCTACAGTAAGCTCAAAGTCTCAGGCATTAGCGATGAGGACTACATCCATGCTCAACAGGTATGGAAGGTATTTGACTGCACCAATCTGGGAGACTACACAGACCTTTACTGCCGCACAGACGTGCTCCTGTTGGCTGATGTGTTTGAGGCCTTCCGGAAGACTTGTTTACGGCAGTATGGATTGGACCCCACTCACTACTTTACGAGCCCATGTCTCTCGTGGGATGCACTGTTCAAGAAGACCGGGGTAGAGCTGGAGCTGTTGACCGACTATGACCAACATCTCTTCATTGAGAAGGGGTGGCGAGGATTAATCTCCATGGTAAGTAAGTGACACGCCAAAGCCAATAATCCGCAGGTGGAGGGATACAACCCCGAAAGTCCAAACAGCTACATCCAATACCTAGACGCCAATAATCTATATGGCTGGGCTATGAGTCAGTTTCTTCCAACGGGCGGCTTTCAGTGGGTAGGTGACGCGCAGCGTCTCGGTGAAACGATTGCTACCCACCCACACGACAGTCCTTCTGGTTACATCCTCGAGGTCGACCTAGAGTATCCGGCCGACCTACATAACACACATAACGGCTACCCATTAGCCCCAGAGCGTCTGGTGGTCCAGAAGGAGTGGATGTCAGACTATCAGCACGGCCTTCTCGGCAAGAAAGCGCCTACCGAGGTCGAAAAGCTGGTCCCCAACCTCTGCAACAAGGAACGGTACGTCCTGCACTACCGGAACCTACAGTTGTATCTATCTCTGGGAATGCGCCTGACAAAGGTTCACCGGGCCCTGAGATTCGCCCAGATCCCTTGGATGGAACCCTATATCAGGATGAACACCGAGCTCCGAAAAACGGCCGCGAGTAAATTCGAGAAGGACTTGTACAAGCTAATGAACAACTCGGTCTTCGGAAAAACCATGGAGAACCTTCGGAAGCGTGTGGACGTCAAGCTGGTACGCTCTGGAGAAGATGACAAGCTCCGACGCTTGATAGCCAGCCCGAGCTTCGCATGGGCAAACATATTTGATGATGACCTCGCAGCGATTCAGATGCACAAGACCCGTCTAGTCCTAAACCGACCTATCTACGTGGGCATAAGCATTCTAGATCTCTCAAAGCACCTGATGTACGACTTCTACTACAACCACATGAAGGCCCAGTACGGAGAGCGCTGCCAGCTCCTCCACACTGACACGGATAATCTGCTACTCGAGATTCAGACTTATGATGTTTATAGGGATATGGCTGAGAATGCAAACCTGTACGACACCTCAGATTACCCACAAGACCACCCCCTGCAGAGCGTAGCAAATATAAAGGTCTTGGGGAAAATGAAGGACGAGTACGTGGGGCGGCCGATCGCCGAATACATAGGTCTGCGTCCCAAGATGTACTCCATTCTGGAGGCCGGCGGAGCCAACATAAAGAAGGCCAAGGGCGTGAAAAAGGGTTTTGTGGAAAAGCACATCCGCCATAAGCAGTACAAAGAGGCCCTCTTCGAGAAGAAGAGAAGATATACGAGTTCAAAGCTGACCAACCTGGTTGAGTTGTGTCTGTCTATTTAATTATTATGTTTTAAAACCATCTTGGGAAAGACATATATTGTTTGCTCTGTCTGCTTTTCAAGCTAGGCTTGTCCATGCCTTATTCCCTGAAATAGAAGTGGATCTTTGTCAAATTTAACATGACATTGGCCTGTAAGCTGGTGAACTATTAGAGCATGTCTGCTTACTCTGGGGGAATGTGCATAATTCCTAGCAGCCAAAATTTATAGCTAAACAGTGAAGTTTAAAGATTTGCTTTATTTTTCATCGAAAATAACTGGAAATGTTGAACTCAGACTTTGCCTATGTAAATGTCACCAGTGAATCTCTCTCCAGTTGTAAGGATCAGAGATTTAGGGCATGAGAGTATATTTATTTTTTCAATGTCGGCAGTTGCTTCCATGTTTATCTTTTAAAGAGGAAATTGACCATTTATTGGGTTTATATCTTTTATCAATAGGCACTATTTCTGAGAAGCCACCTGTTTCTATTGATGAAGAAGTTAGTATTGATGACCCCATTTACCTGAAAAACTGGCTTGAAGAAAATCGAAAAGAGCTGATGAAGAATGGCGCTGTAACCCTCTATGGCAATGGCTCACAATTTGAGGTCAGTTGTACTCATGTTGAAAGTCATCCTCAGAGCTAACAGGTGCAAAAATATATTTTGTGACGTTTTGAGATAGAGAAATTGATACTTTTATCTCATTCCATATACTGTATGAAGTGAACAAAGAGAGGTCACCTCTCTTTGGAAGTATGACATGTACATCCTGACAGAATTAGGATCTCCACAGGTTACCTAATGGTCAAGCTTTATAATATGGTCACTGTGCTTTTTTAACACAGAACATTGTTGGCTAGTTTAACTGGGATCAGGCAAACAGCTGACCTCATCACTGCCAATAACACTCCGGCTGGGCCGTTGTGTCGCTGTCAGTATTGCCCTTATACGGCTCATACTGGTAATTGAGGCTCTTTAGATTCTGTGGACGCCAAAACTGTTACAATTTCCCCAGTGGTACTGTCATCATCCTGTAGATGTAGAATTTGTGTCAAACTTCACGTGATCATAGAGGCCGGAATCGGCCAGGATAGCACAGTTGGTAGAGCATCCGCTTCGGGAGCGGTAGATCCAGGATCAATCCTGGGTCGAGTCACACCTGAGACTTTAAAAAAAGGAAGTTGTAACTTCCTTGCTTGGCGTTCAGCATGAAGAGGATAGTGCAACGACTGGTTGACCAGTATCAGTATAATGGCTTGGGCGGGACGGCTTATTTGCCTGTGGTAAGTCGTCTCAGTGAAGCAGCACTAGATAAAAGAGCGGTGGAAATCCGTCCTGCAACAAAGAGGTACATTACATACACCCTAAGGATTCCTTCGTCGTCCTATGATTGAAAAATTGTTGAGGACGACGTTAAACCCCAAGCACTCACTCACTCCATTCCAAGGCCTGAATAGGAGCATTATCGTTCATTTCAATTTTGTTCTTAGTATGTGAGGCCATTTTGTACTGTACTTTTCTTCAGGTAATGCTGTTCGGTAAAGGACAGTTTTCCGGAGAACAAGCTCATTTGGAAACATTTTTATGGCAACTGGTAAGCAGTTTAGTCTTTTAAGGTGGTTATTGTTTATGGTAGCACTGTTTAAATAGGTATTTCCATGTCTATGTATAAGTAAGCTCTTGTTACAAGCATGTGCTGGAAATTACCTCCCTTTAGTACCAAGAGGCTGTAGACTAAATCTTATCATTTCATACTAAAATACAGCCTTCAAACATGTCAAAGTTGATAACATTGACTGTGTATGTGTGTCGTGTTAAATGTACAATGTAACTGGAAGAAAAAGATGATGACACAGTTGTCTGCAGATAAAATATCATTTGCTACTTACGCAGTATCATGTTTAGCCGTAGGATTTTGTGAAGCCTTGTAGAATGGCCATGGCTATTGCCATAGTTTTACACATGCCATAAACTCGGTAAATATAGTAAGACACCTGCATATCGATAAGCACCTGCTTATTGCCCCGTTATAGGTTTTACTCGTGTATGTGAAATTATAGAATGCTTTCTAGAGACAGTTTATTTACAACAGCAAACTTAGTAAAATGATCAGGTATATATGTGTAAATTTGGCAAATCTCACCATTCAGCTTATTGCTTTGACCATTCGCATTAGGATAAATGATCCTTTCAAGGCTAGCCTGATTCTTCGCAAGACAAAAGTTTGAATGATGCCAAATGTCAGATCTGTTTTCCTGACAGTGTCTCTACATCATGGGTACTTTAGCAGTATGTGCAGAACCTTTACCAAGTTCATATTCTGTGTACCGTTATTTACATTACATGTAGGCCGTCCTTAAGAAATTCTTTGTTTATTCTTTAACTAAACCCGACCTTATCCAAACAACAATAGTGTAGGAAACAAACTTCTGTCAAAATCCCAATAAAAACTTGCCATGGAGAGATGGTCAGGTCATGCCCAACGAACATCTTTTTATTCCTGGCCTTATATATTTGTTTCTGTCCTAGCTGTAAAACAATGACCGATGAGAATCTATGAAATTCATGGAATACATCTTCCAGTATTAAAGTAACCGCTGACATCTGAAGTCATCCACGGCTACAGTGTGTCATTCGTTTTTTTCTGTTTTGAAGAAAATGTTTTTTGGAAGACATGGGAAGCGGTATAAGCAGCAAGTAGAGGCAATTTGTGTTTCTGTAATATTGACCTGTTAGCAGTGAAGGTTGACCTTGCTGTATGAGGAGACCGTTTTATTATTTATGATACAGTACCTCACTGGTGTTGTGCACCTATCTGTTGACAGGAAGGCAGCTGTGACCTAAGGGTAAAGGATAGACAGTGGCGTCTCGAGGAAAATGGTTCTGTGTTGGTTAAGGCAGGTGTCAGGTATGTGTTCTCTCTACCATTGTCTAGAAACTTTAAAGCTGGCCCTCACTTTCTGCAGATATACAGTTTATAGGCTGTGTGAAACTGGGGGTTACAGTTGGATACAGTAAGGGTTACATGTACTACCATATTTAGGTCAGACATTGTCATTGCAGATGTAAACAACTTATTTTGTTGACTTCTGGAGGAAATAATAAACACATAAACCTCACAGCCTAGAAAGCAAGAGAGCAGAGAAAGTTATGAAAGGCTTTCTAGACTGCATGGCAGTAAAACAGCCGTACTACTGAGGCTGAAAGTAAAACCTCATTTAAGTTCGGTCTCCAGTAAATACAATATAAATACATTTCAAACCAACAAATCCACTATCAGTCAAATACTGAAGATCCTCACACAGTGGTTAGCTGAGATTGTATCCCTGTGCTTTATGGTTTATTATGCGTGAGCACTTTTCTGATAAGCCCCAGATTTGACACCTTTTGACGAGTCGTGTTAGTGCAGCTGTACCAGGCAGGCGTTCATTGACTCGCAGTAACCTTATGAAATCTTTCAAAGTTAGAGGCTCCTCTATAAAAAATGACTGGCTCTACCAAAATTTAAAAATGTTTGATGACGAACAGAATTTACAACGGATGATTTGCCAATGAACGGCCTGAAAAACCCTTAATGTGAGTGCAGCCTAAAGCCAAGTGCTTATGCAAATGAACAGTTGACCTACATTTGGCTCGGACCTGACCTTCTTTTTATGTAAATATTTATTCTGCATTTTCGCCTTTGTTTTCTTTAAAATCTGAGTTACATGTCATGGATCAATTTCTTTTGTTGTTTTGTTTTGAACATTTTTATTAGTTACATATTGGCAAGTTGAGGGTAGCTATATTTATTTTCGGTTTCCGACACATTTGCTGACCATTCGGGAGACTTATGAACAGCCAGTTTTGATGGAAATAAATCACCCGACTCCCATTCTACTGTATAATACGCACCCTTGATGAAAAGTTTGATTTGGGCGGGTGGGGTGGTGGTGGGTGGTGGGTGGTGGGTGGTAAGTACGAAGTATACTGGTGTATTTACGGTACTCACAATCACTATTTCTATGTTTCTTCAGGTATGAGGGAAATAATAAAGAAGATTCTGTGACACTAGTCTGCTATCAGGACCCATCGAAGAAAACGGAATGAGGGTAACAAGGAGTGAACTTCCGAATGCTCATACACATGATACAAGGCTGTAGGTATCGGGTGTTAGTGAAAGATTTGTAAAGAACACCAAAATATGAATTTGATAAATGAAGGTCAAATTTTGCTCGTTGATGATCATTGGCACAGTATATTCACAAAACAGTACCGTCAGGTACTGGTAGCCTCTTCTGATGTTGGATTGCCAGGTTTTGGATTGGCCAGGTTTTAGAGGGAACACACTCTTAATTTGCATTTCTACCAGTCTTGTTTCTTTTTCCTTCAAATTTTAAGAGTACTTTCCTGAAATTCAGTTCATAGTTTTAAATCAACCCAGCAACAGGTCGTAAATATTACATAGCCGTTAATTGTGGTCATTTTGTTAGTCAGATGTATGGAAATAGCATGACCAGACATGGCGTAGATATCTGGAATTAAGATAAACGAATATCCAAATGCCAGGTAGACATTTAGCCTATCCAGTCTTTAGGGTTGTCCTTTTATGTTAATACCTAACAGGTAGAAATTTTTTTTACTAAAATAATTTTTTTTTAGTTATAAACAATATCATAAAACATAATAATTTTTATTCAAGAAACAAAAAGTGGTATGTATCTCACTTGAACAATGATTCTCTGCATAATCAATACTTCCATGTCCATAGACTTGGCATATTTTTGTACAAATATACAATTTTAGCCTCATCTTTCAATACTTGCAAATGTATCATCGGATGTTTATATTCATAACTGTGTATCAGTTTCTATGATCTGAATGCTCTTTTTGCATTTACATGTATTTTGTGTTTATTCAAAATTTGTTGTAATAAAATGAATATGATAATGGAGAAAGCGTGTGGAGCTTGTAACCATTATTACATTATTATTATTACATACAGGGCCCATTATTACATTTGATATCAATTCTATATTTAAAG
Source organism: Liolophura sinensis (assembly GCF_032854445.1). NCBI lineage: Eukaryota > Metazoa > Mollusca > Polyplacophora > Chitonida > Chitonidae > Liolophura > Liolophura sinensis. Next base: position 38,771,296 of record NC_088300.1, on the reverse strand, counting down.
TGAAATGGAGTTTATCCTGTGAATCGAAATTTGTAGCATACTGCCTTATATGTTGAGGTTATGGTAAAAATGCATAGGTCAAACCAGGCGACAGATTAAGGATGAAAACCACTGTTTTCCCGTTAGCCCTCATATAAGAAGCTGTCAGTATGGAAGTTCTTTGTCAGCACCCTCCAACATATTTCCTTTAATATGGTAGAAAATGGAAATTTAGTTGCGATGAATGTGAAGGAAATTTTTTCTGCTGAGTCAGCTCGAAATTAAAGTCCCCCGTCACACTCCATACAGCGCACGTGCCACTATCTACGATCGCTTTACCTCACTGCCACAACTGACAAGCTTGACCTATGAAAATTGAAGCCCGTGCGACGCATGTAGGATTAGATTCACCACTAACACCCTCGCACAGAACTATAATTGGCGTTCATCAAAAAAATTGTTTCAGGTGTTATAATCATGTTGCGCATGCACTTTAAAGAGAATGCATTTGTATTAAGTATCATCAGAAACAAATGTTGTGTTGTCTGACATCACTTCCTACCTCCTCTTGATCCGATTAGGTTGGTTAGATTGATAATTCACGTATTGGTATGAGTGCGTGAATTTGCGGTATACTGAAGTGAGAAGTTTGTCGTTCCTCTTGGTGATAAGTACATCCAGAAACGGTATGGTTTGGTTGCATTCTTGTTCCATGGTGAACTGTATCCTGCTGTTCTGGGTGTTGGGGTGGTCAAGTAGGGACTGGGGGTTGTCAGTTTTGGTTAGTGCTACGAATGTGTCCTCTACCTTACGGAACCAACTTGCTCTCAAATTCTGTCACGTATATGACGACACAATCCACAGCTTAACCGAGACAGCGGGTACCACCTACCGAGCGCCTACAATGACCTCATCAGATTAGACAGTGACCGCCTTAAACCCTGAAGCCACTGTTTTTGACACCACTCTCTCTCTTAGTGTATACATGTTGTCTGGTCTCTCCGTAATTTCATATGGTTTGATAACGATGTAAGAACCTACATCGAAACGTCACCAACACAATAAATCAAGGAGTTGTTATCCATAAGTAATGCCTCTGTCAATCTAAAGCTCTCCAGTCGTTACAATAATTGAGAATGAGGACGCGGCTATAAAACACGAACAGGTTGATATTTACATACTGTTTCCACGATAGACCCTATGTATAACCTAATAACTTTAGGTAGACTATACAAGACTACATCCTGTGTCTGAGGAGAGTATTATTTCCACTGCTGTTTCCTCTGTAGGATGGTACACGTATGTATAAACCACACGTACTGTAGCAATGTGTTTGTCTTAATATTTGCAAAACAAATATGATTCTAGTAGTTTTCTAAGCTATGCGGTATGGACAAATTTAAACGAAGAATTATTAACAAGTGGAGAATCTCCTAGCACTGAGATTTAGTCTGGTCACACCGATATTTTTCAACGGCCTGAGGGTTTCACCAAAGTTTAGTTCATCCAGAGGATAGTCGCACATTTCGGAGAGTTCTTGAAGCGCCTCTAGTTCCTCCTGAGCGTCTTCCAGCAAGTCCTCATGCTCCTGACAGCTCATCTCCAGCTTTAACTTGTTTATTTCTCTTCGAAGTGACAGTAAGTTCTTGGCAAGGTTTTTGTCCATAGACCGCATTTCGACCTGAAACATGCAAGCACCCACTGATAACTGAAACTTTCCTAGTATGTACGAAGGTTTGCAAGTAACTGGTGGATGGTGGTGAACATCCCCTCATAATACTGGCCGCCGTCTTGAGTACGGCATAAAACACCAATCAAATAAATAAATATAATGGAAACAACTGCAATTTCCCCACATACTTTCGCCCTCCTCACATGCAGTTAGGTTTCAGACTCTTCAAATGAGTATAGCATGAATTTCAGCTAAACAGCAGCTGTAATGGTACTATAAAAAACAATGAATGCCAGTTGCAGATTCGCGCTAGAAGACGCACAGAGCATTCGTGCTGGAAGCTTTCGTTAATAACCTTTTCGAGATCTTTTAGCTGTGATTTGCTCTAGGAAACCTGGAATATCGAAAAGTCTGGACACAACTGAAAATACAGAGGACTGATTGTCTGCCAATTTATTAGCTTTTTATACATGTATATTCTTTACCAGGCATAGTTTTTAACAACCTCAGCCAATTTGGGTATTTTTTGCATCCTAGCCTTCAACACCGGGGGTGTATCCGGAACTGCATAAATGGTTTAAAATGCATTACATAGCTGTGGTATATCATGTTTACATGATACAAGCGTGTTAAGTTAAATGTTATCTATTTATCTGTTGGTTTTATTCAGATGATAGCGTTATATGTACTCCTCGTAATTTCTTTTTTGATGAACTCACCAGATCCGCCTTGATCCCCTCCAGATCGCCATCAATACGACTTCTCTGTTCCATGCTCAGTAGACTGGTTTCCTCCGCTTCGTGAATCGTGTATGTTCGACTCATGGACAGCGGTCTCTTGATGTACCGGTCATGCCATGCCACGAAACTTGGCCGTCGAGTTGGCAGTTTCAACCTAGCTGTTGTTTCCTTTAACTCTTGCAGCTCACAACTCGCTAGTCCAGATCCGTCCCAAAGTGTTTCAAGGGATGACACAGTTAGTCTAGATGGCGATTGTTCATCACGAGATTTTCTGTGAGGTAGAAAAGGGTCGGGCGACGTCTTATGTGGGAGTACTTCTTTCATACATCCGGATGATCGAGAAGCGTCGGGCACCAAACTCCTGCCTATCCTATCGATCATGTTCTTTGGACGACCCGCATAGCCTGTGAGAATTCCAAGTCCATTCTTTCGGCGTGGCATTATTGTCGGCAATATGTCTTTACCGGACGCATGGTCTTCATTGTTACCTTGAAGCTGACTCTCGTTAAATGAAAATTTCTTGTGTATGGTTGGAATTTTACCAATACTTTCGTCTTCTTCCTGTAAATTCTGGATGGTATTTACATTTTCCCTTTCTTTGTGAACGTCAGAAGCGCACATTTCTATTTTTATGAAAGGTATCGTTTTTGCTGTACATTGCCTTTCCATCCTGACATTAACATGCGGACGTTACTTTTACATAAGCGTAGTGCTACTTCAGTACAGGACTAACCACTCTCACACCGTACTTTTTAAATCTGTCAAGCAACCTGACTACTTGTCCATGTTCAGACTTCAGGCATTGCACCGTGACAACTTTAGACCTACTATACCTCTATTACAACTGACCAGCTAGCCCTCCTATCATGTATCTACGTCTATAGACCACCTCCTCGTTGACAAGTACTAGGACCTTCTGCATTTTGTACAGGCATTGTAAAATCAGACACAGCCCGAGCAACAATAACGGCACGCTTCGACACACAAGTACCACTAACTGTTTAAAACTGCCAGACATATATAGATGACCTCCCACCCAACTTAGAGAGGTAACAGAACTGTTATCACAGCAAATGCCCAATTCTTCAAAACACGCTCCAGTCTGTGCCCCAGGCCTTGTTGGAAAATTGTCTGTGATAGATTTAGTCACCCATGACTTGATTTACGGGTATTCAGAGCTCCGGCTGAATTTGAAAACCGGTTTTCCCATTATTATCCGCTCGTCATATTCTGATACACAGGGATCGATGCTGTTCAAGCTTTTTTCTCGGCGTCTGTCGGTAAAGACGACGGGGAGAACAAGACAGAAGCCATTTAGTTTCAGCATGAGGTACAGGGTTTTAAAATTGGGAATGTATTTTATGTTGTGGTAAACTACATTCTAACTTAAAATGGGTTAGAACATTTAACATCAAATTTGTTTCTGCCGTAGTATTATAACGCAAGTCTGATTCTTTTAGCTGGTTGCCTTTATATATTTATCTCTAATACTCGCTACCAAATTTGCCTTCCTTCAATGACACGTAACACCACACGCTTTACACTTCTATGTAGAGCTGGACGTCCATATTTTGGCACATAAAATGCAGCTGTAGTACATTTTTCTAATTCGTAATGTTGAACTCCACAAGCTTTTTTTTTATTTTCGACATTGAGAACTCGTTGCCTCTGGTGGTGTGATAATTAATCAAAAAACAAGTGACACGCTCGACAATGGGTGGATGGAGTTATGAACCAGCCCTCGGGGATGGGCTACTTATGGCTTTTTGTTTTGGATTCAGCCGTCGTTTCCGTCTCAGCGGCGTTGTTTTGGCAATGACTTCCCTACCGCCAATCACTCTGATTATGATATATCACATATGTGACATAAAGACCTCGGAAATTGTTGTTTATGCAGGGGTCAGATGTCAAGGTCACAATGTTACGTGAGTGCTATAAATCTTGTTAACAAGTTTCCGAATATAAAATAGTTGTTCTTCAGATTTCCAGAAACTTATTGTATCTCATCTCTACACTAAGGTAAGCAGGATGACTTTTGAAGAAATATGGTCAGAAGGTCAAAGTCTTGCAGGAATTAAAACTTTAGAGAGAGGATATTGCTGTGTTCAAACTTTCCAAGTTTTATATCTTTATACCCAGATAGTGTATATATGCATACCGATTATGTTGGTTTACTTCAAACATATGACCATATAGGCCTGTGGAATTCCTAGTGAGGCTAAAGGTCAAGGTCACTGCAAGGTCGCTCATGTGCAACAAAGTTTCCGAGTAAACCGTGGATTCACATTTCGAGAAAATCTCTTTATCTCATCTCTGCACTACAGCTGCAGACTAAATGACTTGACACAGGGCCGGGCCTCATGCGACAGTCAGTTCTTGTTGTTGAAACCAGGCTTATGGAGTTTAACATCAGGAAAAAAAGTATTCTAACTGCATTTTCCGTTGAATAATAAAGAAGTACAACATATCAACCTGCAGAGCTTGTATTGTTACGTGTCAGTAACGAAGTTTGGTAGCCATTAAGGCTGATTTTACAGACAGCTGAATATAGACGACTGGGTAAAAGATACAGACTACAGTGTATGTATCATGCATAACCTTAACTACACGACTCCTTTCAGTGACGTCAACTGTTAGCCTTAACTACACGAATCCTTTCAATGACATCATCTGTTAGCCTTAACTACACGACTCCTTCAATGACGTCATCTGTTAGCACCAGTCGTATAATTGTAATAGTGAACCAGGTATAACAATCGGCATGAAACAGAAAGCGGATAATTCCAATCACCACCCTCCAATACCTACCCCCTTCCCAACACCTACTACCCCCTTTCCCAACACCGACTCTCCCCCATCATGCAATACCCCGAACCCCATCCAGGACCCACCCACAATAATCCCCGACCGGTTGCCTCGCTACGCCTCCTCCTTCCCACCGTGCAACGCCGACCATCGGAATGGCAGGCATACCGCGTTGATGTTTTATGCCATGCTCAAGAATATTTCACTCTTACGGCGGCGATCAGCATTGTAGTAGGAGGAAACCGGATGGAGTCTGTAGATTGTTGCCATACCTTCACACGTGCGACTGGATAGGGAGCCATCCTGAACTAGAATTGAACTCACACGATCGCACTGGCGAGAGGCTTCTGGGTCATTTACGCTAACCATCAGGCCAAGGAGACCCCAAATGCATGCTTTAAGCTGCAAAGACACGCTTTTCCGCCAATAACACGAATTACTTCTCAGATTTCACCACAGCTGGAGAGTAAGTATCCAACAGAATACCTTGCAAACTAAAAGACAGCGATGAATTCGACTCAGATAAAATTCAATACTTATAATTGAATAACAAAAATATCTTGTATACACAAACGTATGTATACACGAGAAATATGGCTGTAAGTATATACAGATAGCTCGATACCATACTCCAGTCGATGACGCCAATGAAATCAGGAACTCCATTGGCCCATATGCTAGTCTAGGATTACAGACACATGCGTGAAATCCTGGGTTAAGACCTCACTGGTATATCTGCAGGTTCCACAGGCCCGTTATTCGCTTGATATACGTGTGGAACTAACTACACCAAGTTCCCACCATGCAGACAAAAGATAGTATGACACAACAAAGTAAGAAAAGACGATATGAAAACAGCAATCCCAAGGAAAATAAAAGAAAGCTAGGTTTTTTCCCTGGTTACAAAATGTTCTTGTCACGATAGGGTTGAAATATTGCCCATGTATGTGGCGTTCATGCTCTAGGTCAAGTTAATTCTTTGCGTACGTGTATCCTGTAAAAGAGGAAGTACATGTAACAGTACTTTCCTAAAAAAGAATCGCGCATCGTCGATGATGGAGTAAACCTTTGATTTATTTATTTAGTTGATTGGTGTTTTACGCCGTACTCAAGAATATTTCACTTATATGACGGCGGCCAGCATTATGGTGGGTGGAAACCGGGCATAGCCCGGGGGAAACCCACGACCATCCGCAGGTTGCTGACAGACCTTCCCACTTACGGCCGGAGAGGAAGCCAGCATAAGCTGGACTTGAACTCACAGCGACCGCATTGGTGAGAGACTCCTGGGTCATTACGCTGCGCGAGCGCGCTAACCAGCTGAGCCACGTAGACCCCATAAACCTTTGACATAAGCTCTCCACAAGGCTGAAAACTTTATTGCCCTTCTTTATGTAACACGTTTGTGTATTTATAAACGGTTGTTTTACACATGCAGGCCCAGTTAAATTGTGTCAGATAACTGCGTGCATGTTTTTTGGATCTTTGGACACATGCGCTTATTGAACATGCGTCGCGGTAGAACATGCCATGTATTTGCATGGTAAAGGTAGTGGTTTGCATGGATGTCGTATACAAGGTTGGGGTGTCGCGGTGAGAGACAGCTTTATCAGACCAGGGCGACATAGCATTGACAATAGGGTGACGTCACAACTATCGTTTAAGAGTGAAGACTTAACATCCACGTTCCATGGGGGACCAGTTTTGGGATACGCTGTTTCCAGATCAAAACAATTAAGCACATCACGTACATAAACCAACATTTAACCTTTATTACGCGGCGCAAAGTTAAGTGAACTTTACCAAAGACTGATAATAGCTATCACTGCGCCACCATCCACTTCTGTTCTGTCACTCCATGCACGATGTGGCCGGCAAACACTACAACTTTGTTAGACGTGTGTACAGGCCCAACCAAATGGTGACCAGGCCGGTTGAGCTACCACTGGGTCGACAAGAGTGGGATTTTACAGTGTTTGGATACATTGAAGTGATAACGCAGCAGATATGAATATCAAAAAGCCCACGACCATCCGCAGGTTGCAGCAGACCTTCCCAAGTACGACCGGAGAGGACAGTGATAAAGAACGTAAGGTGTACATGGTACCGGTAACCAGTTCGTGTTTAAGGGCTATGTAAATCAGCTTAGCACATTCAGCAGACTGTGAAAAAGAAAACCATCACCAGTACCCATCCCTGAAAAGTCCCAATGAAACACCACGGGAAAGCCGCTATAACACAAGATGAACATGCACACGATGTAAAGGCTGTAACTTGGCCGTGCGTACGCATGTAATGACTGGCGCACCGAGTCACGAAACTGTCACATGCCTGGTCAAGGGGAGACAACTCTTAAGAGCTTATGCCGTGTACAACTGTTTCGATGTTTCTTTGCATTTGCTGTCTTCAATTCATGGAGTTGTTTTTCTACCATTTAACTTTTTCACGCGAACAGTTTGGGAACAAGCATAAGTGCATCCTTTGGTGTTAAGCCATAATCATCGATTCATTCCATATATTTTTGACTGAATGGTGCCAGTATGCTATCTCTAGTATATTCAGAATTACAACTGCTTTTTAGAGTCTTTATACTGCACAATAATGTGTGGTGAAATGTCCTTGTGCAATGTTTTTTTGTCTCATTGCCGCATAGGTTTGTATATAAATGCTGGAGACACAGAATCAAGTGAATATGACCAAGTGTTACTAAGATGAGCTGCGTCACGCATCTCAATGCATCTGCAGACAATTTAGAACGGATATGTATATATGCCTACTGTCCAGTGTCGATCAGGCGAAATTTAGGAGTCTATATTTACATCGTTGTATTGTATAGACATTTTGGGTAAAAAACACAGACTTGGTGTGATTTAAGACAATTAGAAATGCTGTTATGCATATGTAGCTATCGAGAAAGGTACATGTTGATCACTAGGATTTAGACGTTTTTGTAAGCTTTTGGCACATACTGATGTTAATACAGCAGCCCTACAGAACATTCATAATGACACTGAATAAACATCCAGAAGAAGGGTGATATATAGAGGAGCAAACGTTGCTTGCTACCTTTTATTAAAGGGAGTTCTCTGTTCCACATGAATGTAGTATCCTGTCATGCGTGAAGTTCGTACAAGTAGGGCTTAATACTCCGCTGGAAGTCTTCGTGACAGCACACGACAATATGAGGGAAACTTTAAACTTTCCCTTCAAGGGCAAATAGCTTTGTAGTTGGCCCGTTCATGCAAGACAAACTTTATAGGCTAACATCGACTTCATGGCCCCAAGCTCTTTGACCGACGGCCCCTTTCAGCAGGGGAATTTGCCCGAGGCGGGTCACTATTCAGCGAGACGACAGTCGGGCTTCTCACAGCGCAGTGGGCAACTCATGCAGTAGCTACACGTACTTGATGTCGTTAAAATCGTCTTTACATCAAGATATAGCAGGATATTGTCGAACGGATCAAGTGTGATATTCTCTGTATACACTGGAAGATTGCTTGTATATACACTTGCAACTGCCTAGCGCTTTCGAGGTCGACAAGACTGGAGATTTGAATGAAGAGCGATTTATCTTGACAGCTATATTTGCACAGTGAACTTTAGACTTGGCCGTTATCATGCTCTGCCTTCCAGCTTTGCGTATATAACGGAGATGACAATCGTTTTCTGATGAGGTACGTGTATATACATTATAATTGTTAGGGCATCTATGTTATGTCCTCCTGTAAGATTATTTACCAATATGCACCTGCAATTAGTCTGTATTGCTGGTTGGTAGACGTGATCTGTGTCTGAGAGCTGTATGTATTCGTGCACATCATGGTACAGGATCGTCTTACGCACGTGCACAATGAGATAAACCAGCCTATCTAGTATATGCGTACAGAGCCCCGGACATACCCGTATGTTCCTATAGGAAAATTTCACTTGCCTTCGCAACTCGAGCCCGTCCTAATGCTTGGTATACCCTGAATCCTCAATAAAATCACCGGCCCGGATAGCACAGTTGGTAGAGCGTCCGCTTCGGGACCGGTAGATCCAGGATCAGTCCTTGATCGAGTCACACCTAAGACTTTAAAAGAGGAAGTTATAACTTCCTCGCTTGGCGTTCAGCATGAAGGGGATAGTGCAACGACTGGTTGACCCGTATCAGTATAATGGTTCGGGCGGGGCGGCTTACTTGCCTTCGGTAAGTCGTCTCAGTGAAGCAGCACTAAATAAAAGAGCGGTGGAAATCCGTCCTGCAACAAGGAGGCACATTATACATACATGCACCCTAATGATTCCTTCGTCGTCATATGACTGAAAAATTGTTGAGTACGACGTTAAACCCCAAGCACTCACTCACTCACTCAATAAAGTCACCCGGGTTTTAAAGGCGTCAAAACCTTGTATTGCCAAAACACTCATCTAAAAATAATACAGCAGTTCAAACTTTTGAAGAAGCCTGGAAATCTGGCTCATGGCGTTCCTGCACCCAGTAAAACTGATCACCATGTTTTTTCTTCTTTGTTTATCAGTGTGACTGATTTGTTTGGTGTGTTAAGCCGTTCTAAAGAATATTTCAGTTATTCGACGGCGGCCAGCATTATGGTGGGAGGGAAGCGGTCAGAGCACGGGGTAAGGCCGGGGTGGAAGCCAGCATGGACTGGACTTCACTCACAGAGATGGCATTGGGGAGAGGCTTCTGTGTCATCACGGAGCCACCACCCCTCCCCACCCTCTATATCTCTTTTTTGGTTTTTTTTTTTTGGGGGGGGGGGGGTGGGGGGTGGGGGGGGTGGTGTTGTTAACTTTCAAGCAATTTATCAGTAAGGTTTATGGACGAGGGAAACAGCGCAGAGCCCAGAGACCAGACTTTACCAAAGCACTGTATACCTCACATAGATACTGACTATAACGGCAAACCAGTGGAATCTGTATTCGAAACTTTGTGGTGCCCATATTCAAACTCCGTGTTGTCTCTAAATGAATAGCCGACAGGGCCACATGACGGGTCTAAAGCCGCTTGCCAGTATTTTTTTTTTTAGATTTACTTAAGTGTCATCGATTGTACCCATGTAAGCCTTGAATTCATTTGTTTAAACACTGAATTCAGTACGCTGGATCCTACCGGGAGATGTTAAAGCCGAGTACGACGACATATATATCCAGCCAGGGTCATGCTCCGGACAATTTGAGAGTCCCTCATAGAATGTAGACAAAGGTAATGACCAATGCATGCTGACAGTGCCGTTACAAACCTCAAGTAAACAAGCAAATAAACAAACTCATTTTTAAAAAGTCACGTGGTTCTTTGTACCTGCCGGCACGTCCCACATTTACCTGATACAAATAATGCTCTCACTTGCAGTGTACGTGTTGCAGTATGGTAAGGTTGCGTTGTTGTGACGTAGTGTATTTATTGTCTGTTTTAGTTATCGTTTGAGTGTGTCGCATAAACAGTGACAGCGTTATGACACGCATGGATCACTGAGCACAGCTCCCTTGTCATTCAGCAGCCTCGTCGCCGGTGTTTAACCCTGTATTGTTCTAATTTCGACACAAAATTGTTACACAAGACGTGTAAACAGAGACATAAGAAAGTTTCGACATCAACACTTTCCACTGGGTAAGGCTACAACCTATTATAATGAAATCAGAAAATGGCTTCAGCGATGAATGCGCCCAGCTTAATTGTAATTCCCAGAGCATTATTATTTTATTTTTTCCATATAGGTAATACTGTATATATGGATTAAATGGAATAATTTTAGAATACTTTAAAGCGCATGTGATATAGCTTCATCAGCTATTATATTGGCCATGAATCATAAAAGTATATCCTGTCGTGTAATTTTCGTGTATACACGTATATATATATATCCTTGGTCATTGCGCGCTAACTCTCTCGACTACGGAGGCCTCGACTATATATATATATATATATATATATATATATATATATATATATATATATACAGTCTCACCAATGCGGTCACGCTGGCTTCCTCTCCTGCTGATGGTCGTGGGTTTCCTCCGGACTCTGTCCGGTTTCCTCCCACCATACTGCCGGCCACCGTCGAATATGTGAAATATTCTTGAGTACGGCGTAAAACACCAATCACATAACACAATATTACCTTTACACTTAATATTCCATCCAATTTTTTTTAAGAATCAGCGTAAGCATTTTTTCACTTCTTTCTTTCTAGTGACAAATTGATGTTTTTGACGTGTTTTCCAATTTGCTGGTTGTGGAATTTAAATTACATCATTGTAAAACAGACTTAAGTTCCAAGGCTAAACAATTAATAGATGGTGATTTTGACCTTTCGCAATCAATCAAAGACAACCATGGTTTTCAATAGCTCATCAAGTCGCATTCTGCATCGTCTATACGTAAAGTTTTTTTAGTTAGCCTTGATTGTTGCTGGGCCAGGTTTGCAGGGGTATATTGTTCAGACATGTATGATTTGTTGTAATTTCTCAATTTGCGCGATTTTGTGTTGACACCAAAACCAGTAAGAGCTTGTTATTCACACGTTCAGCGTATCGTGTCGTGTACGTGCTTCCGAGCCGAACTGAAGTTTTCAGTTGTAGTGTATACATGTATATACGAGCGGCTCCCTGGCTAATGCACGCATAAATGTGGGCCGTGTCGATAGCAGGGCTTCAACTGCCTTGGGTAACCTAATCGCTTACCCTCCCTCCGTCTGTCTGTTTAGGCTGTTTTTGTGTTTTAACAGATGGAAGTCCACGGGGCAACAGAAGAGAGGTTACAGATTGCAGCGGAATCCGTCGGCTGTGGCATTCCTGGCACAGCGTCCACAGCCAGGGCTGAGCGCGAGTTGAGCAGCTAGGCGCTGTAACCTCTACTTTTACAAGACGGCCGTACTGTGGCCGTTCTTAAAAGTCCAGCGGAAAGTTTAGTATTCCAATGTTTTTCCTTAGATCCAGGAAAGCTTGAACATAACAGAAAGTAAGCAGTCATATTGTTTGATGGAGGATGGAGAAATTTCGGGTATTTTTGGAAGAGGATAAAGTTTTGGGGCTTAGTCTTCGTTATCCTAAAAACAGATAGGCAGGCGGGAAGGAGTTGTGACTTCGTCGCCGACGGAAAGCAAACAAGATGGGCAGATTTACGCTAGCGGGGAAGAACACTAGCGTGAACTCCTTGTGGTCAATTTGGTACTGTATTTTGGTGCTGGGTTTGCAGGCATACATCACGTATGTCGCTATCGCCCATTACCGACACAGCACTTCTCTACAGTGGGGTTCCAGCAAGAAGACGCCGTCCGAACTCACCTCTCATGTCGGCCTTATATGCCTCTCTTTACTTTGCGTTCCTGTCTTTATTATCGCTTCTCTGTTTCGGGTTGGAAATTACGCAAATGACGGAGTCAAATTTGGTCGTGATCACGTGATGCGATTCAACAGCTTGGATATAGTGTCCAAGCCGGCTCGTTGTGGCTGGTTTAGGACCGTGTGGCGACATTTTTGCCCCATTTCCCAAACAGTTCATCTGATAATGGCCTTCTGTTCTCTCCTGCCCACCACGATGACGGTAGCCATGGAAATTAAATACGGATATCAGTCAACAGGTTTGTATATTCATTTAATAGTCACTGCCATCACTTGAAAGCTAGTTTGTTACTGCAGCTATATTACGAGTACACTGACTTTTGGTTGAGAAATGGCTGTATTCATGGCTGGTTGAGCAGTCATGAACATAGCTTATCCCAATATTTCTCAACCAACAGTACTACTGTGTACAGTACTGTGGACTACTGCAGTCAGCATTGTTACAATGCTGGCCTATGACTGACAAACAGCAGTGCATCATTTGATTTGTTGAACTACATGTACAGTCAGCATGTGACGTTTGAGTATATAAAACATTAGTTAGATTTTATATTTGTTCTAGCCGTGGAAAATTAAAAGTATGTTTCCAGTTGGTTTAGTGAATGTTAATTTTGAAAACTGTACTGGATGGGCTGGAGAATATTGCAAGTGGGTGAAATAGCTTCAGGAATGTCTCTGCCAAATTAGTTGAGCCAGATTTTCCAGAATTGAGTGTTTGACCTGAATAAACCGATTTTGCTAGAACCAGGAAATATATAATCTAATATTTGTAGAACAAATTAAAGCATTTGCGCATTGCAAAATGCTCTCTTCATCTATATTTCCAAAAATGAATATACTCTGGTGTGGCCACAGTGTATAAAAGTGTCCAAGAGGAGTAAAAGTGATTTTGACAACATGACAGAATGTACAAGGAATGTTAGAATTGTGTGTATCAAGTTGGTTGAGACATCAGATCGGGGTTCTCGCACTGTTTGAACTATTTGCTGAGTGAGTTTTTAGGGGCTCTTTTGGGGATGAGTACTGATTGTGCTACAAAGGAGCTGGCCTTTCAGTGTTTAGTAGGGATTGGCATTGTTCACCCAGTTGTGTATCAACAGTTAGTACAGAACAATCCAGAAATAAATCCATAAGGCCAGTCGCAATAAAATGTTTGTTTCATGGAAACGAGAGAGACTCCTCCTGTATATAGGTTAACCAGTACTCGTACCCAGAGTTGTAACGGATGAAGTCTTTAGGATGACACTGTGGATAAATCTGTCCATTCCTTTATGAAGACACCATTGGCCCTTAACACTGGTGTGACTCTGGTAGGACTGTCACCACAGACTCTTCCATTTCAAACAGCCTGATGTTATCTGTTACCTTTCATTTAGTTGCATGGAATTGAAAAAGTGTGCTGATCGTTAACTCTTTTGCTGGACCCACAGTCATTCTCGCCACTCAGTAAAATGACATTAGGCCCAAGGGTAACACACATCCCTTGTTACTTGCCCTCGCCATTCTCACACACACCACGTCATTCACCATTTGTGTATTTTAAGCCAGTCAAATAATTCAATTCACCATTTTCCAGAAGGTGTAGGTTGTACCCTGTGTCCATTTTTTAGGATTTCACCAGGGACACACCAGACAGACCCAAGAGAAAATGCTGAAACTGAGTGCAAATATATTTTAAAGGGTAGCCTGAGGGCAAGAACAGACAAAGACAGGAAGCTTGTTTCTTTCTGGTGTTTAATCCCAAGCATTTGCTGACAAGGCCTATAAACACACCCCCTTTGTTTTGTAAGTGGGCCTGGGAATGTGAAATACCTGAGGCCCAAGTGGAGTCTGCTATGCCCATATAGCTAAGGCAATAATCAGGCTGTGCTTGTAACCTGTCAGGTAGTGTTGGTCCAATCCATTACAGAAATATTGATATAGCTTATTCAACAATCATGACAAATCTGAAAATAAGGCACATTGGAATTGTTTTGAGTGTGTACAGTACAGCTCTGTTTTATGAGGTTTTGATTATTCATGGTTTTCAGTTAGACCTACTGAAAATCCTTAAAACCAGAAAACAATTTGCTCCATTTAAATCTTTTTGCATTTATATACAATGTCAGGTAATAAGTGGACATAAAATTGTAATATTATCTAAATTTGCATTTTTGATACCCTGGGTTTTGTACACTTTCCCCAGTAAACAATGTTGGATTCCCCCAGTGACAACTTCCCAAATGTTTTCCACCAGGAATGCCCTAAGAAGACAATTTCACCGCCTCATCTATACTACAATATAGGCACTGAATAGCTCATATTACATTTAGGTTTTATAAATATGCCTATTTAAAAGCAATGGAACACATGCTACTGCAAAAGCAATACTTATTCGAAAAGATGAGACAGCTATAAAAAGAAATAGGACTTGAATACACTGTAATACATATTTTTAAACCTTTATTTAAATGTATTTAATAACCATTGATTTTGTTTTTTTGGTAATATTTTCATGATTTAAGTGGGTAAAGAAACTATATTTCCAGAAGCTTGTGTTATTTACAACAAGATTCAACTTCCAAGAACATTTGCCTAAATATTATTTTTAGATTATGATAGAAACTGACATGAGCCGAAAAGTATGTAGAGGGTGGGTGAAAAAGTCTTTGATTGGTACTTGGTAGTTTTTGGAATACCTCAATCTCTGGCAAGGTTTCCACGTTAGATAAACGCAGGCGTACAGATCTGTACAAGTCAGAAACCTAGTCGGTAAATAATGAGTCATATCTCTAATCTAGTCAGTACCACATAGTCAGAGGCTGCACAGTGTAGTGCACACACACAAGGCGGTACTGCACAGGGGCTAGATGGTCTGTGTTGTGTTGAGTTAAAATTTTCTCTGTATTGTGTGGGGTTTGAACCAATGTTACTCTGTATTATGTTGGGTGTGAGCCTGAGTTGCTCTGTTTTATGTGGGATTTGGGCCAAAGTTACTCTGTTGTGTGGGGTTTGAGGTTATGTTACTTTGTACTGTGTGTGTGTGGGTGGTGGGGGGAGCCAAAGTTACTCTGTTTTGTAGGGGCTTGAGTCAATGTTACTTTGTATTGTGTGGGGTTTGAGCAAATGTTACTCTGTATTGTGTGGGGTTTGAGCCAAAGTTACTCTGTGTTGTGTGGGGTTTGAGATAAAGTTACTCTTTGTTGTGTGAAGTTAAACAAATCCACAAAAACATTATAATACCTTTCGAAACCTGAAAGAAGAGATTTTTGTTCAGTTGTGTTGCATGTCAGCATTGAGAACTGTCATAGCACTTTTGATTGGTCAGTTAAGCCCATTTATAAAATTCCCATTACTATTTTTACGTCCTAAAGATGTGATGGATGCTTCAGTTTACACAAGATGAATACTGCTTTTTCATCAAAGGAGAAATAGGAACATACCTGACAGCCAACTGTGTTTTTTCACTTGGAGATTATAAATTCATGGCTCATCTAATGGATAGATATTGGAGCACTATATATGATCTGGCATAGATGTTGCATCTATAGGTTGTTACATATCAGTGGATTTAGTTATATTTTTGTGGATTTTTGTCAAAATGATGTACAAGTAGTAGCACTAACACAGACAAAACGCAAATTATAAGCAGCATGTGTAGAAGTTATATAAAAGTACACATGCAGCTGTCAACTCTGTTAATGTAGACCATATTCCACTGCATGTTCATTGATTGTTGTCTTTGGGTGGGTCAGCAAACATTTGCCAGCATCTGGTCTCTGGTTAGCATTATAGAATACAACATGTGCGGAATGTGACCCATCCATGGAGAGGGTGGGGGTGGTAGGGGGTTGGGGGCAGATATCCAAGTTAGGCTTAACAGTATAAAAGTTCTCAAGCTATCAAGGTTATTCTTACATGACACAAAACGCAATACAGAATTGTATGAAAACTCAGTGATCTGATTAGATAAGGGAACAAGAAAACCACCCTGCGGACATAGGCACTGTACTGTGTGATCAACAGCATATGAAGAAGTCTGAGCAGCAGTCCGTTTCTTCAGCCTACATGTAATTCCAAACACAGGCTTGCAGCCTGATAGATTTTGATCCATTCTGATCCATTCACAGTATTCAAAAAAAACTTGCAACTCTCGCTCAAACTTTCCGAAAACAAGTTGAGGAGGTTATAGAAGTGAACCATTTTTCCTTATGTTTCAGCGAGAAAATTTGACTGGCTGATGACCTAATGTCATTCGGCTGAAAGACAAGCTTTTTTATTTCTCAAGAGATTTTCATTTCTGTTTCAGTATGTCACTTACTGAAACAGAAATGAAAATCTCTTGAGAAATAAAAAAGCTTGTGTTTCAGCCTAGTCTAATAGGCTACCCATGTATGTAAACTATATGTGTAGGCCTATCCCCTTTTGTAATCTTCATGAGCACTGCCAACCCTGTACATTTGGGTATAATTGATAATGTACAGTATAAATTAGTGAGAACTTTTTATTGCCCTTTCATTGGTCATCTTGATGTATTATGTGATAAAGCCACATACAGCATACTGGTACCAGTGAAGGGGATATATTGCGATTTCTATGTTTAGACACATTAGAACATGGGTAAAAATAGACATATCCAAATTAAAAAGAGTTACCAATTAACCAAGGTTGAGCTAATATACATGTATATATATATATATATATATATATATATATAAAGAGAGAGAGAGAGAGAGGAAAGCTCAGAGGCCACACATGGATCTCATTATGTGTATGATTCAATTCCATAAAGATTGCCAACAGGACTAGTAAAGTGTGAAGGTAGTGAAATGGCCTTCCACAACAAAGAGTGAGGGCCTCCGTGGCTCAGTTGGTTAGCGTGCTAGCGCAGCGTAATGACCCAGGAGTCTCTCACCAATGCAGTTGCTGTGAGTTAAAGTCCAGCTCATGCTGGCTTCCTCTCCAGCCGTATGTGGGAAGGTCTGCCAGCAACCTGCGGATTGTTGTGGCTCTGCTCGGTTTCCTGCCACCATAATGTTGGTCGCCGTCGTAAAAGTGAAATGTTCTTGAGTACGGCGTAAAACACATATCAAATAAATAAATAAACAAAGAGTGCAATGGAAGATTTCAACTTACTGTTGAAAGTGAATGATCTTTGCACACATTCTGCAGAAATAAAATTTGCCTCAATATGTACATTTAGCTTTCCATAAGCTCTGAAAGATATACTGAAACTGCATTCATGAAGAACATATTTACTCATATGTAATGTTACTTAGTGTTGATATTGCTAAAAATATGTCAGCTCATTTTTAATGATGAATTAATTCAGTGTGTACAAAAATGTGTAAACTACAAGTGGATAGGCATCAGCATTAGTGATGGGAGTTCAGATAATTTTTTTCTTGTTAAGCAGAAGCCCTGAAATGGTTATCTGAGAAGATTTACTGGATACAGGCATGATGCATCTGGCTTAAGTGATAATTGAAGCTAATCTGTGATGTATTACCAAGGGTTGACAGCAAATGCCCATTTAACTGATTGGACTGGGATGTTTAGTGGAGACATTTAGTGCCCTACTGGCTGTGAGGCTGAGCAGACAGCAGGTATAGCAGGGGAAGAGGTACAGGAAGCTGGTTAAAGGCTAGAATGATAGCTCTGCTAATGAAGTGTACACCCTTTGGCTTCACTTATGCATGGAGCAGATGTGGGGCTGAGTGTGCTATGATGGGTTAATCAGTGTGCTGGATCACCAAACCTAACACAGGCCTGGGCCTAAACCCTTTGTGGTCTGCTCCAAACTAAGGCCAACAGCAGCTAGATGATCAGTTGCAGACTGTTACCTTTAACCCATTATACTGTACTAAGATAGGAGCTCATGGTTCACATGGGGCATTATAGTCAGGACTGTGCCTATGTACAGTCAGGGCTGTGCCTACATATAGTCAGGGCTGTGCCTACATATAGTCAGGGCTGTGCTTACATATAGTCAGGGCTGTGCTTACATATAGTCAGGGCTGTGCCTACATATAGTCAGGGCTGTGCTTACATATAGTCAGGGCTGTGCTGTGCCTACATATAGTCAGGGCTGTGCTTACATATAGTCAGGGCTGTGCTTACATATAGTCAGGGATGTGCCTACATATAGTCAGGGCTGTGCTTACATATAGTCAGGGCTGTGCTTACATATGGTCAGGGTTGTGCTTACATGTAGTCAGGGCTGTGCTTACATATAGTCAGGGCTGTGCCTACATATAGTCAGGGCTGTGCTTACATATAGCCAGGGCTGTGCCTACATATAGTCAGGGCTGTACCCACACACCGTCAGGGCTGTGCTTACATATAGTCAGGGCTGTGCCTACATATAGTCAGGGTTGTGCTTACATATAGTCAGTGCTGTGCTTACATATAGTCAGGGCTGTGTCTACATATAGTCAGGGCTGTGCTTACATATAGCCAAGGCTGTGCCTACATATAGTCAGAGCTGTGCCCACACACAGTCAGGGCTGTGCCTTCATATAGTCAGGGCTGTGCCTACATATAGTCAGGGCTGTGCCCACATATAGAAACCCCTAACCACAGTGAGATACATTTAGGATAAATTCATAGCTGGTTTATCATTCAGATGTTTGCATGGCCTCAATGTGGGAAGTCTGTAAATATATGAATTGTAGTATGCCTTTCAGGTGCTTTACATGTTATATAGAATTAGTGTTTCAGAAGATGTATACTGGTATAGGCCTACATGAACTTCGCTTTACTTGGTCTGGTATTAGTGCATCAGTTAACCACCAGTGCTACCGTCTGTACTCAGTCCCACAGGACTCTGTCAGACAAAGTCAGAGCACTATCTCTATACTCAGTACCACAGTCAGACAAAGTAAGAGCACTATCTCTTCTCTTGTCTTGGCGCTAGCCCATGTGTACCATACTGTATTTATAGTCTTGGCTGAGATGTGGCTATGACAGTTGTGCAAGCTGTTACAAGTGGCAGATGTAATGAAGCATTACATGTATCCTAAGAATAGCACCTGGTTGATGAAGCACTAATTGACTGTCAGTCTACATACCACCCAGAACAACTGGCTAATTAAGGTAAAAACTGATAGGGTATTCAGACTATATATATGTATCATGTTTATCGCGTTGATAGGTGATTATGAGAACATTAAAGCCTAGAACACCATGTCAGCATTGTGCGGACTTACTGTAGAAGAACACACCATGTCAGCATTGTGCACACTTACAGTAGAGAACTGACCTGGTCAGCATTGTGCAAACTTACAGTAAAGAACACACCATATCAGCATTGTGCAGACTTACAGTAGAGAACACACCATATCAACATTGTGCAGACTTACAGTAGAGAACACACCATGTCAGCATTGTGCAGACTTACAGTAGAGAACTGACCTGGTCAGCATTGTGCAGACTTACTGTAGAGAACTGACCTGGTCAGCATTGTGCAGACTTACAGTAGAGAACACACCATGTCAGCATTGTGCAGACTTACAGTAGAGACCACACCATGTAAGCATTGTGCAGACTTACAGTAGAGAACTGACCTGGTCAGCATTGTGCAAACTTACAGTAAAGAACACACCATATCAGCATTGTGCAGACTTACAGTAGAGAACACACCATATCAACATTGTGCAGACTTACAGTAGAGAACACACCATGTCAGCATTGTGCAGACTTACAGTAGAGAACTGACCTGGTCAGCATTGTGCAGACTTACTGTAGAGAACTGACCTGGTCAGCATTGTGCAGACTTACAGTAGAGAACACACCATGTCAGCATTGTGCAGACTTACAGTAGAGAACTGACCTGGTCAGCATTGTGCAGACTTACAGTAGAGAACTGACCTGGTCAGCATTGTGCAGACTTACAGTTGATAAGTTACATATCTGACAGGACTATACGGACACAGTACATAAGTTACAGGTCTGGCAGCACCATGAAGACTTACAGTAGATAGGTTACAGGTCTGACAGGACTATACGGACACAGTACATAAGTTACAGGTCTGGCAGCACCATGTAGACTTACAATACGTAAGTTACAGGTCTGACAGCACTATGTAGACATACAGCAGATAAGTTACGGGTCTGACAGCACTATGTAGACTTACAATACATAAGTTACAGGTCTGACAGCACCATGGAGACTTACAGTACATAAGTTACAGGTCTTGCAGCACCATGTAGACTTACAGTAGGTAAGTTACAGGTCTGGCAGCACTATGTAGACTTACAGTACATAAGTTACAGGTCTGACAGCACTATGTAGACTTACAGTAGATAAGGTACAGGACTATATGGACACAGTACATAAGTTACAGGTCTGGCAGCACTATGTAGACTTACAGCAGATAAGTTACAGGTCTGACAGCACTATGCAGACTTACATTAGATACGTTACCGGTCTGATAGGACTATATGGACACAGTACGTAAGTTACAGGTCTGGCAGCACTATGTAGACTTACAGTACATAAGTTACAGATCTGACAGCACCATGTAGACTTACAGTACATAAGTTACAGGTCTGGCAGCACTATGTAGACTTACAGTACATAAGTTACAGGTCTGGCAGCACTATGTAGACTTGCAGTACATAAGTTACAGGTCTGGCAGCACCATGTAGACTTACAGTACATAAGTTACAGGTCTGACAGCACTATGTAGACTTACAGTACATAAGTTACAGGTCTGGCAGCACCAAGTAGGCAGCACTATGTAGACTTACAGTACATAAGTTACAGGTCTGGCAGCACCATGTAGACTTACAGTACATAAGTTACAGGTCTGACAGCACTATGTAGGCTTACAGTACATAAGTTACAGGTCTGGCAGCACCATGTAGACTTACAGTACATAAGTTACAGGTCTGGCAGCACCATGGAGACTTACAGTACATAAGTTACAGGTCTGGCAGCACCATGTAGACTTACAGTACATAAGTTACAGGTCTGACAGGACTATATGGACACAGTACATAAGTTACAGGTCTGGCAGCACTATGTAGACTTACAGTATATAAGTTACAGGCATGACAGCACCATGTAGACTTACAGTACATAAGTTACAGGTCTGACAGCACCATGTAGACTTACAGTACATAAGTTACAGGTCTGGCAGCACCATGGAGACTTACAGTACATAAGTTACAGGTCTGGCAGCACCATGTAGACTTACAGTACATAAGTTACAGGTCTGACAGGACTATATGGACACAGTACATAAGTTACAGGTCTGGCAGCACTATGTAGACTTACAGTATATAAGTTACAGGCCTGACAGCACCATGTAGACTTAAAGACAAAAACTTACTGTGCCGATTTTCGTCATGTTGCAGCGTACTGGTATTCATGTATTTGATCAACTCTAACTTTCAGTCATGCAAGACACAGTCTGTATTTGCTGTGTAGCCATCTGTTGTGAAACAACAAATATTATTAAAGATGTAGTTATTAATTTCACTTTGTCTATTATACTATAAGCTATTTCGAAAACAAAGTATGTGGTCAGACCATGAGTTTGAAACCTATATTCCACTGTGTTCAAAATTGGAAATAGGGAGAATGAGGGCAGTTATATGCTAGAGTAATATTGTGAAAAAAAGAGAAAAAAATAGTTCAGGAATAAAGGCAAATGTCCTAATTAAATGGTTGTGGTATGTAGACGGCCGGCCTCTGCATATGGTACTCGTGATCTGTGTTCTGTTTTAAATTTGTGTGAGGTGTAATGGTGATGTATAAAACTGAAAGGCTGATATCTGAATATTGGAATGATTTTATGCATTACCTTATTCAGATTGGTGACGCCAAACAAATTTTGTTTTTCTTTTTAGTGGAGGAAAATAAAAGGTGTCAGAAATAATTCATCAAACATTCAAACAAAACATCATCAGAAAGTGTGGCTTGCACCATTGGTAATTAGAGACTAGTGTAGGAATTCTTGGTATTGTGCCTGCAGACTGGCACTGCATAGCCCAGGTGCCTGGGAGATAGAAGACTTGCCTGGAATGGCCCTGGGGTATGTAGACAGGGGATACCCTACCTCCTCACTATTGTCTTTATCAGTTGTGGCAGGAGAGGAGACTGGAGCCATGAAGGGCTGTAGGGGATGAGATAGCTACTAGTAGTAAACCTAGTCACACTTAAACCTAGGCTAGATGTTTTACATGATGTCCATTTTTGGTAAATGTAGTTACATCTAATTTCATGCATCGGGGCTTTTTTTTTTCATATTATGACACTTTAATATAATGATTTAATATAAAGGCAGAACATGTGTAATGTTATGTCATAGATAATTTAACATTCTAGTCTAAGACCACTATATTATTGTGTATAGTATGGAAGAGTATATCTCATGAGTTAAATAGTTAGTTCAGGCCCTCTGTGACCAAAGTGGTTAAGGTGCCAGCGTGACGCAATGACCCAGGAGCTTCTCACCAATGCGGTTAGTGTGAGTTCAAATCCAGTTATTGTTGGCTTCTCCTCTGGCCATATGTGGGAAGGTCTGTCAGCAGCCTGTGGATGGTCTTGGGTTCCCTCCAGAGCTCTTCACCATAATAATGACTGCCAGCTAAATGAAATATTCTTGAGTACAGCATAAATCAACTAGATAAATACATAGTTAGTGCTGTGTAGGCATAATTTAGCTTTCGTTATCTGAATGATATGTTCTACTAGTTAGTGCTGTGTAGGCATAATTTAGCTTTCGTTATCTAAATGATATGTTCAACGTCATTATATGTTCTTCTTGTGTAACAAAAGCGAGTAGAGTACATGCCCATGTGCACCTTAAGCCTTGAGAAACATGGAAAGGGCCAGTGTTTCCAGAAACTGTAACATATATACTTATATGTACATATAGTTTGACTTGGGTATAACTTGAATGTCTAAACATGTGGGAAAGTCTTTCAATAACTTGCCAAATGTTGATGGTTTAATCCTGTGCACATTGGTTTCCCCTACCATAAGACTAAAACATCAGCCATTTCTATACACATATAAAAGTGAGAAAAAATCTCAAATAATTGAACAAAAATCAAGTATTTATATTAAGCTTGTAAGTATGTGTATAGATATGATAGGAAGAAATCGGTGTTTGTTAATACATTGTTTAGTGAAAGGTTACAATTTTAAGACACCATAGTCCGAAAAGTAATTGCACTCATGAAATATGTTATTAAGTCATTAAATACAATTTCATGTTTGCGTTGTTACAAGTCTAACAGTTTACAACAAACCTAGAAGATAAGTTACACAAATGTAGCAGTTACAGCCCTGTAGTGGCTACATCGAAAGAGATTGCCTACTGTATAGTAGAAGGCTACCTCATTGTTCTGGACTTATCTCTCTGTAGTGATCAGCTTTTACTATGAAGCTATGCTTTTATGTATTTACCCCTGGTTGCTGGTGTCTTAAGAGTTAAAATATTAGGATATACGGTAATCATTGTAATGTATTCATCATAAAGCTTACTCTACGTGTACTGTACATTTCACTGATCACTTATTTGATTTATCGTTCTTTCCAAAATTGGAATGTTTTCTTTTATATTATTAAAAGACCCATCGTGTTTCCTGTCATATGTTCGTCTTCCTGAAACCACAAAGTAGTGCGTGCTTTGTCAGAACTGCAGTGTTCGTGTTCCCAGGTTGATAAGAGATCTTAAATCAAGTGGGTCAGACACCTTCACAAATGGAATTGATCGGCATGCACATCCAAGTGGCTGATTACAACTCAGATAATATGTAAATTTGATACCGAGTCCTCAGGCGTGTTGCTGTTGACAGCTGTATTAACACCAGAAAACCCCATGTCACCTTGACTTGGCAGAAGGCATATTTGGAATTCACTTTTTCTTGATAGATGTATATCTGTTTTGGACTTCACCAAATATTTCAAATGTGGTATAGATGAAGTAAATCTATATATAGCCACCACATCCACTGATCATGGATGGTAGACTTGCATATAAAAATTATTGACAATTTTTAGTTCATCTAGTTTGGTACAAACACTGTGTGTGACTTGCTAGTATGGACATATACATTTGATGTCTTGTTTCTCCTTGATTTTTTGATTGTACAGTCACAAATGCATACCGCAAACGATAAACACAAGGGCTTTTCCCAGAGAGTGTGTGATTATCTGATATCAGCTTTTATTACACATTGTATATTACTCTTACATATTTTGCCACAAGCATCACGGAAAATTATGTTTATTTTGATATTTTGTGGAATTTTAAGATGGATGAGTAATTTGTCTGGAAAGTGTGTGAAATTGCTGGGTGATCAAAAAAGACAGCAGCAAGCCTTATGTATAGATGCAGAGCTAGGCCAGTTAGCATAAGAAACACACAATCATGTGAACATGGCCTAGACAGCTTTTCGTAGGAAATAAGACCAAACCAATTTTAATTGGTGTTTTCTGGGCATAATTAAATCTTTTTTTCAATGTGTGAGGAGAGTATGAAAATAAAAATAAAACTTGAAAATCTTCTAAATTATAGAAAATGCAGACTATCTCAGCAGTTTTTCCTTTTCAAGACATATTTACATCATCGAAAAACCGTGAAAAACAGGAAAAACTCAAAAAACATCAAGATCAGACAAAATAAAAAGTTGGATTTCAGTTTTAGTCCATTTTGTGGAATTTTAGAACTCGGTTTTGTAAAACACAAATTAAATAAAATTGGAAACTTTAGGTTTAGTGTATAAATTGATTCATTTTGTATGAGATGTGCATTATCTTGGTTGCATAAGTTCAGCTCAGAGTTATTAAATGTGTAATATAAATGTAATCTGGTATTAATTTACGAGTTACAATGTCCAGGTATATGCACATCTAAACAGATCGGAGTAATGCTATTGCATTCAATTATAGCATCAAGTCCCTCATTTGATACATCAAGACCTGTGGAAATCATATCAGTACATTATTGAGTTCAATGTTGTCCCATGTTCGATAGGATAGGAGTCCAGCCAAACTTTGCTGATGGCAGTTGTCCATAGATCATCCATCCCACACACAGTGCACAATTTGTGTAATCCCACTTCCTACACTAACCAAGGGAAGTTTTTGATTCTCAGATTTTGTCGTAGACACTTTCCAGATGTGCACAGCATCATCAACTATCTACTGCTGTCTGACTTTAGCACTTTTAGCATGTCATTCCAATATGGTGTGTATTCCTGTGTAACCAATTTCTCCTACAGTAAGGAGGTGAAGTTTCCGGAACTCACAACTTTTTTAGACAATACTTACAAATGTGCATAGGAATGTCTGTATAATATTTGTACTACTAACCATTTTCCCAGCAATATATACATGTATGTTTTTCACACCCTTTCAAAAAAAAACTACCAAAAAAAAAGAAAAAAAAAACACTGGCATGTTGACAGGGAACCTGGATGA
Source organism: Liolophura sinensis (assembly GCF_032854445.1). Taxonomy (NCBI): domain Eukaryota; kingdom Metazoa; phylum Mollusca; class Polyplacophora; order Chitonida; family Chitonidae; genus Liolophura; species Liolophura sinensis. The sequence continues at coordinate 38,745,339 of NC_088300.1, read as the reverse complement.
TCCTTGGCTCTGGATGTTCATTTCTTTCGACTTCAGTGTAAGCCTTTTGATTCGCATCGGAGTAATTGCTGCTTGTCTTTGTCATCAAACCATGTGGCCGATTGCCCTGGCATCCTGACCTCTCTGTTATTCATATCCCATGTGAATGCATCATGTCTTAAGAACAGAAGAGTCAGTATGTAAACGCTGGAAGACATTGGTAGATCAGCAATGCTGAGTGTGCTTATGAGAAAAGCCTGGTAAGGCTTATCAATTCTTATGTCCTTCTGTTAGATAAACATCTAAGCTGAGTGTAATAGGTGAAATAAGGACAGCAATGATTCACCAGGGTTGCAATGACAGAATTAGACAGCATTGACAGTTCCATGATAGTATGCTACTGTCAAATTACTTTTAATTTTTAGTTTGTAAATATGTATTCGCAGTTCAGTGAATTCAACCAGATTTCCGACGATATTTACAACTGTAATGGTTCCTTTAACTCACACCCTGTGCACCCTTTAATAATGAAATGGGGGCTTGTTGCTTTTTTCTTGTTCATAAATCACATAGCCTCTGTTCACAAGGCACTGCTAGTCGTGGTGCATTGTTAGTCTGGCTATGCTAAAATTGATGCCTTATATGTAGGAATGTGCAGAGCATTCAAGTTCCAACTCAGATGTTTGTTGTACAGATAAAAGCCTACTGGTTAATCTGTTTAACACAAGGACAGCATATGAATTGCACATGCTGGATTTTTGAAGCTGCCTTTGTGGTTACCTGGAGACTAGATCAAAAGCTTATTGATACCTGTACAACTGAGTGAATGTATTGCTCCCTTGAAGATCTAGGCCATCATGGAAGTGTAATTTTTTTTTTTAATTTACTGAGAAATTATATGGCCGTTTGCAATAAATTACCCACTTCTGTTTGACACACAATATATGAGTTGCCAGATAATAACAACCTGTATTAGTGATAAATTAAAGCCACAACCTGTAAGAGTGTTTGCCTTGTACATGTACACAGAGTGAATATTTACCTACATGCCTAGTTACACAGAGGCTATGTGATTCGTGAACAAGAAAAGCAACAAGCCACCATTTAATTATTAAAGGGTGCACAGGGAGTGAGTTAAAGGAACCATTACAGTAGTAAATATGGTCGGAAGTCTGGTTGAATCTCCAAATACATTGTCATTATTTAATATAATACATGGAGAAGAATTTCTCCAGAAGCTCAGATTTATAGAAAAGAAAACGTTTTGTGCTAGTCATTCCTAACTTGAATATCCGGAGATCTTTAAATGATTGGGTGGCTCAGTTGGCGTAATGACCTAGGAGTCTCTCACCAATGCGGTTGCCGTGAGTTCAAATCCAGCTCATGCTGGCTTCCTCTCTGGTCGTACGTGGGAAGGTCTGCCAGCAAGCTGCGGATGGTCGTGGGTTTCCCCTGGGCTGTGCCCGGTTTCCACCCACTATAATGCTGGCCGCCGTCGTATGAGTGAAATATTCTTGAGTACGGCGTAAAACAACAATCAAATAAATAAATAAATTAAATGATTGCAGGCTTATGTATGGCAATTTACATGTCCTTTCTGTTATGTACTCTTTGCCTATTATAAGAAAAAAGTTTCCACCTCTGAAATATGTTACCTCATCACAAAAGCTTTTCCATATTTAATATTTAATACATGTATTTTGATTAAAAATTCGCCTGTAGGCTTTACTGGCCAGCAGCAGTGAGGAATGAAGAAGTAATAGTTTGGCAATAAAGAAGTGTTGTTTTGGTGGGTGGAGCATCTACATGTATGTATGATTGCAATGTGGGATGACAAGCCAAAGCAATAATGCATGTGGCCAGCAGATTTGACAGGGGGCTACAGAGATCTGTAAACACTACTGCCCCCAGCTGTCAAACATCCCAGCCCTGCTGGAGTACAACAGATAATCCCTGGCAGCACTGTTTGTTTATATATGTCTTGACCTGCTCTGTCCTAAACAGTTTTCTAACTCTGTCTGGACATACAAACACCTAGAGTCATGCCACTGTCCAGTTTTAGACATCAGTCTTCTAAGGGAAAGCATCCATACAGACTAGACCTGCAGAGAAAACCTGTATGCCTAGTTGTTTGGAAATGGAGCCATCAACTATTAAATGAGTGTGCCAGTACAATTATCAGAGGACCAGTTTCTTGGCACAGATGTTGGCACAGGTTCTCTATCAGTTATGAAGTTTATAGCAAAATAACCAACACAACAGCCACATGTACCAGCTGACGAAAACCTCATAGCCAAAGGTTATTTGTCTTGAAAGCGGCTTTTGCTCTCACAGAACTCCTGGAATGAGTTTTCAGGGAACTTTTCTTATAAATAGTGTTCACTTATACTGCTGTAAGATTAAAAATGTGTTATATAGACATTTAATTGCTATTAGTTTTGTAAAAATGGACACTCCCTTTTGTTATACAAGACAGTACAGATACAGTGCAGTGTCTGATAGGGATCACAGTTTAGTGGACAGAATAAAACAGTGAAGTTTTCAGTGATCGTCACATGATCATGTGCTGGCTGAAATGATATGTTAGTGATGCTTGCTTTAGTTTTGTAAAGCCATTCATCTGATACACTTTGCAAAATATGAACCATGGGCAAGCCTACAGAGCTCACAAACTGTACACATGAAACTCTGAGCATACTATACTACAAAGTGTTATTAATCTCTGTGCACAGGTTACATTATGGATCAAGGGACTTATTTATCTGTTCACTATATTCAGAAAGCTACAGTACATACACAAGTACATGGTCATAGTCCAGCAATTAGTGTTCCTTAAAGATCACAAAAGCGTTGTCCTTCTTTCTGCAATCAGCATGTGCCAGGAAGCATTAAGACAGACTTGTTAGTGTAAACCACTCGTGTTACATTCTCTAAGGTAGCAAAGATAACGGAGGTGATCGGGCAGCATTTGTGTGCTACCTCAGCTTAAAATAGCACCTTGGAGCCTTCAACTGCAAATATATCTTATCTCCCAATTCTTGGGTGTCAAAGCCATTTTGCATTCTCTCTCTCTGGAATGCGTAAGTAGATCGAGCCAGTCTTCATGACTGAGAGGCATTGACAGACTAGAATATCTTGTGTGTTAAACAATTTTGAAAAAAGCAGCGCCAGCCTTTGTATCCATTTGTAATAGTGGGACTGTCGGCAAGATTTGGATGGGCAAATATATAGCAGGAATCTATCCAACTGCCATCTCACTATCTTCACCAAGGAGGCTTTACTGACGTCTGTAACTTAGTATTCTACATAAATGTCAGCCAGCAGTTTTTGATGCATGCTGGCAGTTTGGTTCAGCTGGCATCTGGCCAATTGGCAAAGGAGCTCTCCATGATGGTAACTGACTTCCACTCAGTATGTATACATGGAGGGGAAGGGACTAGGGCTGTTCAAGTCACTCTACCACTAAGGCGGTGATAATACACTTATATTTAACACCTAACTGTTACTCCTGGCCAGATGATGCATAGATCTATGTACACTTGGTATTTTCTCAATTGTTTTATGTCATTCATCCAAGTATGTAATGCTATGCATGTACTGAGCGAGGGATATTATTAGTTACATGGTTACTCAGTGATAGGATACGCAAATATGAGGATTACTGATACCATATATTTCTGTATCCTATCACTGAGTAGCCATGTAATGAGTTTATCCTGCAAAGACCCATCAATTCAGCGCAGAGGATGGATGTATAAGTGAATTGCTTCAGCGATGTGACCATTGTACTCACAATCCAACAAAGGGAGGTAACGTACTCAGCAGACACATCTGACATCATCTACAGGATTCGAGAATATATCTGTTCTCCACCTGACCGTTGTTGTCCAATGAAATGCGGAGTATTTTGTCTGATGCGGGATAAACACTTATACATGTGTTACAGTCAGATAGAACATGGGTGGAGCAAGCCAATGACGTTCACTGAGGTGCAACCAAGGAAGTTCGACTCAGCTTGTAGGGGAAGCATTATTTTTGCTGCAGGAAAGTTCCTGTTTGAAATTCATAGCTTAATTTTTTTGAAAGCTGTCTTTGAATCCAGGACGTCATTTGTCCGGGCCAGTCTGCTGTGGTAAGAACAAGGCTTTGGCTGAATGGTTCCCTTGATTTTGTTAATAGGCTATTATATTTCTATATGTAAAACATGCAGTCTGAAACAAGATTTGTTCCATGGTGCAATTCTTCTTCAAAATCAAGTTTTAAACAGGCATGCCCTAAATGTATTTGTGTAGAACCCAGGGGGTGTGAGGGTCAGCAGGAGTTGCATGTAACCAACACACGTCACCTAGTAAACTTGTAGACGTGAAATCAAACTTGACTGGAAACCATAATTTCCTCAGCTCGTTCTGGTAGACAGCTGCAGTGTCCCTGATATACCCAGCCTATATATTAATATATATTGTATACAATCTATCGGTTTGCTCCCAGAGGCTGAGTACATGTATAATAGTTCAGTGTTTACCTGACTAACCATATTTTACTGTGTGCTGACAGTAGTATAACCCAGGCTAGACCTGCTCACTTCTGCATGCAGCCTATATACATGTGGGAGCCACCATAGCCTGGCATTTATAGCTGGCTAGAGTAGTACAATGTCCCATAAGCCTCTCAGCAATGCTGTCATGGGCTTCCTCTCCAGACATACATGGGAATGTAGGTCTGTCAGCAACCTGTGGATGGTCCTGGGTTTCCCCCCTAGCACTGCCTGGTTTCCTGTCACTATAATGATGGCTGCCATCACAGGAGTGAAATATTCTTGAGTGTGATCATGTGGTGTAAAATACCAATCAGGTTAATACAGATTTTATTTTAACTGGGTGAGCGGATGCCCTCTCGTCAGTTACCTTTCTTTACACTAAGTTGCTCATCAGTATGAAACCATTTAAGTATATTTACCATAAAATTTTATGTTTTAATTTAAAGCAATTGAAAAGGGCAAATGAAATCATTTTGATGATAAAATGAGTGTGAAAAAATAACTCCTTGCCCACCACACCAATGTAAAGTTTTCATGCCAGGTGTATGTACATGCAAATAGTAACTAGAACAATGTCAAGAACTTTTAAGTGCTTTGCCTAACAGCCTAATGTGGTTCAACAGGAAAATAAGAACAGAATGAAAAATTAAGTGTTATACATATAACCTGTCACTCTCAGACAAAAAAAAATATCACCTGAGATGACAATTTATGAAGTGGTTTGTGCTGGCATCAAGTTAAGGTGTTTACCTGGTTAGCATGAACATGGCTATAAAGATCCAGAGAAACTATAACGCTGTTCATATATGCTTTAGTTTAAATATTCACTGGAATCAGATTATCAGTTGCATCATTCACAAATGTTAATTAGAAGTTTCAGTGGTGCAGGGTTAAAGTGCAAATGTAAATGTAATAAAAACATCACACCATGCTTAGAATGTTTGCAGTAAGTCTTGATTTGTCTTATACTTACAGAAACTATTTGGAAAACGGACCTAGATTTCCTATTCCCCTCTGGCCGAGCTCGTGCCAGTGACCAGCTAGCCCTCAACTGGACAGAAAGTGGCATTACAGGAAGTCCAGCAGTCCTGACCAGGATTGTGGTAAATCAGTCCAGTCCATTGCCAGATCCCACAGGCTGGGCCTATCACAGCTCTGTCACACCGGCCTACGTGAACTTTTGTGCAGCTTTGCTGACATTCTCAGTCCGTTACCCAGCTCCATTCTGGTACACGAATAAAATTCTTAGCTGTATTTTTGCATCCTCCTTGTTGGCCATTACCCTGGAATCCTTGTTTGCCTTCTGTGGCTTTACCGTGCTTTATAAGCTGAGCGTGAACAGCGGGGTCTACCAACAAGTGACATCAGCGCTTGGACCCTCAACTTCGCTCATTCTCTACATGATCAGTGGCTGCTTGCTCCTTTTGTCTTCTGTCGCCGTCTTTGAGTATGGGTTTTACTTTTTCCAACAGAAGTTTCGTTTGGTTGAACAAAACCACCATCCCCATGTCGTCAAGCAGATAAAAATGACTGAAAATAGCTGCCATGGTTACATACCTCATTTCAGTGCCATGGTTATTCTTGTTTTATTAGCTGCCTGTAAAGGACCAATCATATTCGACCTTGTGCAAGTGTATCGTGTAACGGGTGATGCGTTTGTGTTGTCATGTGTTATCGTGGATGTCTGCTACATGCTGTTATGGATTGCACTCTGGTTCTTATTGACAATCAAACAGAAATGGATGTTTCGTATTTTAGATTACATGTCAGTGGGCAGTCCTGTGTTCACTATTCAGAATGAACACGTGCTCCGCAATCCCAACTTTGAGGCTAATTCTGAAGGGTTAGAGCTTGCAGAAAGGAAGCGTAAACAGAGGAGGAGGGTCCGTGCAAGCCGGACTTACAGTGGGGAGCTGACAGGAAGTGAACGTTCAGATGATACAGAGAATGCCACTGATGATGAAGTCAATGACCAGTTGCCTGATCCTAGCCTCCTAGATAACCTGGGTGTTGATGGTCTGGAAAGACAACGCGATTCTGTTGAGGGAGTCCTGGTGAGAAAAAACAAAAACAGAAGAAGTCTTGGCCAGAGGGTGACCTTCGATGATGATGTGAAAATGAAAAACCTCACTGATGAAGAATCTTTTGAGAAAAATACTAGAGCACAAAGAATGTCCAAAAGTTTTGATCCTAAGCAAGTTCAGTTAGATGTAACGGCAGATGTTCATGACCCAGTTGTTCAGCAAAGGTTTAGTCGGGAGAACTCGCCCAGTAAAGCAAGAGGCAGTGCAGGGGTAGTCACCGTCGGCAAGCCTTCAGCAGCTGAGCCTGAAGTAAGGAACACAATGCCTGATTCACGAGAGAGTACCATGACAAGGGAATATCGCAAGAATATCCGCAGTAAGTGTGGCGAGTATTACTCAGGGCTTTATCTTAATGATCTAGAGGAAGGGAGTCAGGAATCCTTAGCAGGGAGTGGTTCGGTGATCAGTAATTCACAGGATTCGCACAACACCCCTCTGGGTGGGAAGTCGCCCATGAAAGCCTCACCAACTATTAACATAGAAAGTGCAATCAACAAAACAGTAGAAGAGCGACAACATCCAAATGAGAACAGTTCAATAAAAGACTCCAAGAAAAGAAATTCCTTACATATGGAGAAGAGGAAGAGTGGCTCTTATGTTGACAATGTCCTTTCATTACAAGATTTACAAGACATGAAGTCAGCAGCTCTGAGAAATAATTCTAGCAGCTTGCGAAATTCACAAGATGTTAAGCCTGACTTGCTTCCAATGGACTCAAATCATTTGATGCCGCGAGCCATCAAGTTGGTGCATGGAAACAAACCTGAAATTGGAAGAAGGGACTCAGCCAATTATTCCATGGCCTCCTCCCAAGAGACTTCCTCCAATGAATCAGATCATGGCCTGTGTAGTCAGGTGTAGAAACGATAGACAGAATGCTTTTATCTATTTATATATTGAAAGATGCTTTCTATGCAAAAGGCTTTCCTGTGATCCCATGGTGTATGGGGAAAAGTGTTCAAAACGCAAGCCAACAATGGCTCTGCAGTGCTGAAAATGTATCATTTTTTACATATTGACTTGTTTGTATGGGTTACCAGAACATTATTTGTTTGTTATTTACTTACTTTTCCTTAGTATTACCTAACTCTAGGCAAGTTGAAATTACGTGCTTCAACATTTGAAGTACTGTTAATATCCCATACTTAAACAAGAATTTGTAAAGTCGTGCAAAGCATGCATTTTTGTGATCTTGTAATTATGTTGTCCATGTACTTGTTTGAAATAAAGATCGATATTTGTCCAAGATCGACAGAGAATTTTTCAGTTTTTCAAACCTAGAAAGGCATCAGAACACACTCCTTTATTGCGTTATCCACAAATCTATATATAATAAAGTATTACCAGTAATTTTGTTTTTTTTAAATCACAGGACAAAAAAAAATGTGATGATGAACATACTCTAATATACTTGTTTTGTGCTACGGCTGTGACCGTTGTCTGGTTATATTTGTACCAAACGACATATTGACGCTCTATTCACAGAACTTGTGTGTGAGGAATGCACTGGTACATGTATGATGGGTCAGAATATTTATCAATTAAAAACCTGCTTGGCACTTGTAAGGTGGGCATGAACCCATGTCATGAAATTACAATATACCTTTCGATTAAATACATAGCTTACGGCTAATGGAGAATTATCTAACTATTATTGAGTGAAATATAAATAATTTAGATTTCCATATTTCATAATTTTGGAATGTTATTCATGCAAAAGGTACAAAATATTTGTGTGCTTGAACTTACATGATGTTGGGACAGTCTGATAACAGACAGACACCGGCCTGATAACAGACAGACACCGGCCTGATAACAGACAGACACCGGCCTGATAACAGACAGACACCAGCCTGATAACAGACGGACACCGGCCTGATAACAGACAGACACCGGCCTGATAACAGACAGACACCAGCCTGATAACAGACGGACACCGGCCTGATAACAGACAGACACCAGCCTGATAACAGACAGACACCAGCCTGATAACAGACAGACACCGGCCTGATAACAGACAGACACCAGCCTGATAACAGACAGACACCGGCCTGAGGTGAAGAAAATATGAATATTCCGAACGAAGAAGTGATGACGAGCAAGCAAATAGCGATAACGAATGTATTGGGGGGTACTTTATAGAGTCAATATGTAAGGTGGTACGTACATCATAGATTGCATTTGCATTTGTTGCTTTAGTATGAAGGACATAATAATTTATATGCCTTGGGGTAGCACGGTAGTGGCGCAATGACCCACCAGTGCTGTGCTCATGCTGGATTCTTCTCCCACAGTAAGTGTACAGGTTCCACCTTTACTACCATCTGGCAGGCCTTTCTCAGGACAAAATTTATTGGAACCATTAGTTTGTGCTATAACATGACATGGGCTTCTACATTTCCTTAGCTCTCCAATGTAGACAAGGATACATCATACGTTTTTTTAACTGCTAGGGTTTGTTGGTATATTTTAAACTGTTTTTAATGGTTTCCTTATGCATGTATATGTACCTGTACCCGACTGTCAGCAGCATCAAAGCAGTAAGACGAAATAATACAAGACAGACATTTTTTTGAACTTGATCTAAGGGGCCAAACAGCAATTAAAAGTTTCCGTTGTAAGAAAAAATGTCGAAATATTCTGCTAGAACGGCTCCGTTTCTGCGAGGTCAGGCAGAAGAGAGACTTCATAGGCCTGAAGCTTTTAATACATAATATCTGGAAGTGGATGAGTTCATAATGTGCATAGTGCAATCCTCAACTTATTGGCTACAGCTCCGGCTATATTACAGATCACTTTCTTCAATACCTCATGTATTAATGAAACCCAAAAAGGATGATTAAAATGTTGACAGTCAAGAAAAAATACACAAGGATGCTTTAATAATGAATGTACTCTATAGACAGTTGTATGACCGTGTAGGTTGATGTACCAATGTAGATACACACATGCCCCCACAGATGGCTACATACATGTAGGCCCACAGGGCCACATACATGTAGGTACACATGGCCACATACAGGTACACAGGGTCACATAAATGTAGGTACACATGTCCAAAAACATGTAGGTACACATGGCCACATACATATAGGTACACATGGCCACATACATGAAGGTACACATGGCCACAAACATGTAGGTACACATGGCCACATACATGTAGGTGCACAGGGCCACATACATGTAGGTACACATGTCCACACACATGGCCACAGAGATATAGGTACACATGACCGCATACATGTAGGTACACATGGCGGCATACATGTAGGTACACATGTTCACGTACATGTAGGTACACATGTCCACAAACATGTAAGTAGTCATGGCCACATACATGTAGGTACACATGGCCACATACATTTAAAGAATAATTGCGAGAAAACAATTTCATGCATTTTATCAATGAGCCAGGTGTTTCGAATGTGCTTTGCACAAAAACCTCAAGCACATATTCTTTACCTCCGTAAAGCTAAATGAAGTACATGCAGAATTACACTGCCATCTGCAGGTGGTAGCACATCTCCACAGGGCTTTCCAAATGGAGCCGCAATCTTACAAGGGAATTTGTGTAGAATAAGACAGATCAAGACAGGCGAAAAGGTAACAGATTATATTAGAAAGCCATTGCGTGTACCGGTTTCATGAAGATAAGGCTAAAAAGAGTGATAGCCACCTGCAGGTGGCCCACCACTCTGAAGTGTCATTACTACTTTACTTCCAGAGCAGAAAGTAATTGTGTTAAGGTTTAATATCAAACCCAACGCCAAAGCTTTTGAGGGGATCTGCTTTATTTTGCTACCGTGTATGGTCAACGGTCGCAGTATTCCTGTGTTAAATTGTATGCAAAGTTGTTGATATGTATTCCTGTTTTTCCATCTTTCTTTTACAGTTCATCCCTTCAGAAATTAGGTGTTTTGCATGACAAAGTGGAACGTACCCCAACATAAACATTTCTTAAATAAATGTGAAGTTTACATGTTTGTGTTACAAAATAATAAAACACAAACAAGGTATTGTTCAAATGTGGCACAAGATTTCCGTTGGAAATAGCAGACGTTTGTGTTCATACAACACAAGTGTTTTTTGTGTGTACACTTTCCAGCTATTGATTAGGCTAAATTATGCTTTGAAGGGGTAAACCACTAACGTCTAATAAACTGCAATCGCTGCATTTTTCCCTAATTCTGCTCAAGCCATGGTGCCAGGGGCATGTAATTTGCTACTATTTATGCATTTACATGAACAGTTTGAATAAAAGCCCAACCGAAGTAACTTGACAAGAAGCCGTATTTCACCGGTTACGTGTGACCATTTGCCATCCATCACACTGTCGTCCTTGGTCTGGTTTCTGTCTCTATGCTGTAGGCCTACGTCTTTAATTATATTGTATTCCTGCATAAACCAGGATTCTTCTGGTCGACTAAGCATCCCCCGAAGCCTGATTCCTTTGCATTATTTTAATGTGATTGTATGTTAAATGTGTTGACAACAAACCATTTTAAGTAACTCTGCACCAGTGACGTGTAATAAATACGGCTCTTGTCAGTTTACGTCAGTTAGGGTTTTGTTCTCAGTGTTCATGTAAACGCATAGAGTAGCAAATTACACCCCCCCCCCTCCCCCAGCACCATGGCTTAAGCAGAATTAGGTTAAAACCAAACAAACAAAAAACAGTGGTCCACGATTGTCAATTTTATGGTCTTATCATAAGCGTGTGCCCGACCTTTAATGGAATCAGTCTCTTGTTTACAAGGTGGTCACTGCCATTTATCTAGAACCGTATAGATAGGTCAGATTGCTGTTTAATAAAATACGGCGCAGTGCACTAAATACCCCTCGACTATGAACAATGTTGCAAGAAATAATATGTTTACAAGATCATGGAAGTACACACAGAGCCACGTAGAAAAAACCATGTCAAAGTCAATAAAAAAGAGGGTTCTTTTTAAATGACTATCTTCACAAAGATCATCAACAACGAACGTATGGTTCTTTGCATTACTTAAGTGTACAAGTTTGATAAACCTGCCCACAAGCATTCAGATGTTTACATTCAGAAGGTAATCTAGGCGGGCACACAGACCTTGAGAAACAGGTCCTCGCCGAAAAACAACACAGAATACACAGAATAAGTCGTGAATGTTGTAATTTAAGGTAGGCCTAATCAATGTACACGCCTGTTAACGATGGAACATCCATTTAACGTAGCTTTCTCCATTATTGGATATAATAAAAGACGCCCGGGGCAAGGCAATAGCTACGTCTGTACTTCGTACAGTTGAGCTGAAAGTGAATAGGATTCTCCACAATGAGTAGGCTAAATGAACACGGGGTATATGTTCGGTAAATCTGCGAATAAGCGTTTCAAAGACACAATGTTTACGCGGATGCCGAGCGCTACGACAATGTACGCATATGCCAATTTTGGCCAGTTCAGGGATAATAAAAAGTATATCCGGTTTCAAGGTGTGTCTTGATGCAATTTAACACGTTTCACTGTTCTGATGTGCCGATATGAGACTTACTGGCATTTGTTCACTTCATTAGGGTAAATTTATTTGGTGTTTTACGCCGTCCTCAAGAACATTTCACTTATACGGCGGTGGCCAGCATTATGGTAAGAGGAAACCGGACAGAGCCCGGATGAAGCCCACGACCATCCGTAGTTTATCAGAGTTATTGCGCCACGCTAGCACGCCAACGACTCGGCCACTGAGGCCGCTCTTTGGTGTGAACGCCATAATCACGAATATTTCACCTGTATGACAGAACTGCTTCGGCGGCCTATCGGTTGGAGCGTCCGCTTCGAAGTCGGGAGACCTGGGATCAAACTCGGGTCGGGCCGTACCAAAGGCCACCTGCATGAACGGGACTACAAGCGCCATCTGCCCACAGTGAACTGCAGGTAGGGTTGAGCCACCATCTCCGCCATCTGATTCATAGTTAAGCAAACTGATTAACGATTAAATTTTGCATCAACGATGACTTTGTTCTTTTTGCAAACCATTTCAACCGACATCCTTCACAATGAAAACTCACAATACGTCCGTTTCAAATAAAACACCCCTATTTTCAAGCGATTCTCACCGATTACTTTTATGCGAAGTAGATTCAATGTATTAACATCTAGAACTAACAACATGTGTGTTAACAAACAGATAAAATGTTCCATTCGCTTTCAGGAAACCCTTCTTTCTTTCTAAAACCTTCAGGTTTCCTATAAACTGCATATGCCTGTAAGTTTTCTAAAGCAGACTGGCTTTCAGGTTTGTTAAACAATCCAACAAGTGAGGACAAGACATTTTTTTTGTCATAAAAACAAACACAAAACATAGTATTTACACATTTATCCCTGTATTTTAATGATTCTTGTATGAAAATTAGGACAATAAGAGTCCGACATCTGTTTCTAAAGTCGACCATACTGGTCACTCAGAGATGGATTTACACCTGTCTACAACAACATGGATACCAGAACCAGCTGCGTCGATACTGATGTGTCCTCCAAACTGACCTCGGTTTCACAAAAAGATGGATTTGCACCTGTCTGCAACAACTTGGATACCGGAACCAGCTGCTTCGATACTGATAATACGTTTCCTCAAAACTGACCTCGGTTTCACAAAAAGATGGATTTACTCCTGTCTGCAACAGCATGGATACCAGAAACAGCTGCTTCGATACTGACAAAACGTTTCCTCAAAACTGACCTCGGTTTCACAAAAAAGATGGATTTGCACCTGTCTGCAACAACATGGATACCGGAACCAGCTGCCTCGATACTGATAATATATTTCCTTAAAACTGACCTCGGTTTCACGAAAAGATGGACTTGCACCTGTCTGCAACAACATGGATACCGGAACCAGCCGCTTCGATACTGAGTACACGTTTCCTCAAAACTGACCTCGGTTTGAAAGAAAGTCGCAACCTACCATAATCAAATACTGTACGTATCGAGATCATGTCTTGCATGTCTTCCCCCGCCTGATTTGTGTTCTGTCCACTTGAAAATATGGCTGGGCAGGTGTAAAACTGAGTAGTGAAACGCTTCACAAGAAATAAACGTAGGTTTGCGATTCAGTTACACCCGAGACGGACATAACAGCTATATTTGTCCCAGGTTACACGATCTTATCATCTAATAACAAGTAATATTTCTATTCTAACTAAATACTCCTACTGCAATTACACTGGCTAAAAAGTGCAGACCAGGTGTTCCAAAACTTATAAGAAATAAGGTCCTCATTTACTCACGTCCTAAACAGTGCATCAAAATCCGACCGATAATGCGTTTGTGCATGCCCAATGGAGCACATCTGTATTTACAGGGTAATCATTGCTATGATGAGTTGACTTGATTACTGAGATGCTGTGTGCAAAATTTCACAATGATTGGGCAAATATCTATGTAAATGTCAAACATTGTTTTGAGGGGAACAAACTTTTGATGCACTGTTTATAATACGTCATTGTAAGTTCGTGTGGAAACACCACGAGTGTTGTAAGATTTCTATGAGTATCACGTGAGAAATAACCATCTTTTATGTAATACTCTAATACCTTTGCACCTGTTGCATGTTGCTGAAACATTTTTAATAGCCATGAACTGTGTGAAATTTAGAGTCCGTTTCGAAAGTTCAGCACTTTCACATGGACCATTTCACAAACACAGACATGCTTACAAGCAACTATCTGTAGCTGATACTGACTGGAAATCAATTTCTTGAGCAGTCAAGTTTTTAACAGATTTAGAGTTTCAATATATTTCAAAGATCTACATTCTAGCGTCTGTATGTAGAAACATGAACAATTAGTTATAATATACTCAGTCTATACACGATGTTCACGATGTGAGCAGCATGATGCATTAAGGCACATGTGCTTATGGACAAATGCATTGACATGACACGACATAGAAACATTTCTTTGTCATAGCCATACATGTTTTATGAAGCAATGTTAAGAAAAATGCTGCCATGTTTATCTACGACAAGAACACCATAAAAAGACCTTTACCCGGGTCTCTTAGCAAGGATAACTGGAGTTCAAGAATAATCACCATACAATTATGAAGGACCTTATACCCGACATGGAAAACTGAATGGGCGACAGCTGATTGGGGGTGTGGACAGATCAGTGAGAAGAATTAAGGTTTTCTCTTTACAGTTAACTATTTTAATGTCAAAGTTATGTGTGACTACTGTTTTTACTCCACGTTCATCCAATACCCACCGCCTCCTCCACAAAAAAAAAATAAATAAAAAAACAACATAAAAATGTGCATGGAGAAAATAAATCTTGAAATTTGTATAAAAAAAACAAGCTCTCTGTAAGGTCTTGGTGAATAGGCTTCTAAACCTCCTGTGTGAAAGTCTAATTTGCCACAATAGTGTTTGTATCAGTTTCTAACCTTCACACTGAAAGAGCCGGTACACCATATGCAGAAGAAGAAAATCAGACAGACCCAATCAAACCCAATTTCAGTTACTCATCATTTTAGCATCTCAGAAAACATCAGTCTCACCAATGTTCGCTGGAAAATTAAAATGATAATAAAAAGTGTGAAAAACGTTGAATATTACAATTCTATATTGGGTAGCCAATAGTACGAGCCCTTCTCTACATACGGGCCTTCTGAAACATAAGCTTCGTTGGTGCTCTGAATGCCTCAGTCTCATTTGCTATTCAGCTGTTTTCAGGGCAGACTGGGGTAAGTTATGTTTCAGCTTTAATTCCATGGTAGAATATGTTCTAACTGCGTTTGTACATTGAAAAAAGTCCATTTCATAATCACATAAGTACCAAAGTCATGGAATTACACAAAACTATTGCCGTTCCGGTGACCAATATTTTCAGGTATCTTTTGTCCAGACTTCAGTATACGCTGGAGTTTGCTGTAAAATTTATCGAAATCTAAGGAGACTGCAGGCAAAGAGTGAACAGATGAATTTTCGAGTGAGTGAGTGAGTGCGTGCTTGGGGTTTAACGTCGTTCTCAACAATTTTTCAGTCATATGACGACGAAGGAATCATTAGGGTGCATGTACGTGTAATGTGCCTCCTTGTTGCAGGACGGATTTCCACCGCTCTTTTATTTAGTGCTGCCTCACTGAGACGACTTACCGAAGGCAAGCAAGCCGCCCCGCCCGAGCCATTATACTGATACGGGTCAACCAGTCGTTGCACTATCCTCTTCATGCTGAACGCCAAGCGAGGAAGTTACAACTTCCTCTTTTAAAGTCTTAGGTGTGACTCGATCAAGGATTGATCCTGGATCTACCGGTCCCGAAGCTGACGCTCTACCGACTGTGCTATCCGGGCCGGTCTTGAATTTTCGAGATACCCATTCAAAACTGTATACCAAAAATATGACCCCACCCCTCCCACAATGAAAAAAATTATTAATTTGCTCTAAAAAACGTAACAATTATACTGATGCATGCTAACAACGCAGTCATGCTTGTATTTGGAAGTCTGTGCAGTGGAAGTGGCTCATCATATGGTTGTCTATGAAAATATATTTCTTTCACATAACCCTACCCACTCACTACCAAGGGTTCTACACAAATGTTTTCTTGAACTTTTCTCACTCTTTTTTGTTTGTCATTTTCAGTGCAAATTACTTTTAAATGCAAATCCATAAAAAAAAAAAAACAATTTTCAACTGACCTACGCTATTTTTCGCGAAGCAAAGAATTTTACAAAGATGCCCTAACTGTGCTTAACACCTTGGCACAAAAAAAACTAATAAAATCCGCTTTATATAGGTCAGGAATACCAGAATTTATAACTTTGTAAATGCTCTTGCCCTCATTTAATAAATTGCACCAAATGGTAACATTACCAGACTATTATTATACCCTGTTGTATGATCAAGATAGGTGAGTTTAACAAAGTTATCAAATGATTGGTGGCTTTACCTCTAATCTGATGCCATTTATAAACACCTTCTAAATCAAGACTGAACCATAACTACAGTACTATGACGATTGACATGCAGAATAACAGTCAATCATTTTTACGCATGGAGTGAACACCATCAATCACAGACAAGCTCAGAAAGTTAAACAACTCCCCAATTGATCTGCTTAGCAGATTAGAGCTAATATTAGAGCAAAGCTATTTGAGTTTGAGACAATAAGCTAGTATGTAAAAAAACCCCCACAAAACCCCCACATAAAACAAAAATACAAGTATGATTTATTTATTTATTTATTTATTTGATTGGTGTTTTACGCCATACGCACAGCCCGGGGGAAACCCACGACCATCCGCAGGATGGTGACAGACCTTCTCACTTACAGCCGGAGAGGAAGCCAGAATGAGCTGGACTTGAACTCACAGCGACCACATTGGTGAGAGGCTTCTGGGTCATTACGCTGCGCTAGTGCGCTAAACAACTGAGCTACAAGTATAAGGCTACTTGATTTGTTACTTTCATTTTCTATGAACAGATGATCCGCTTTCTCAAACACCAATTTATTTGTCATTTATGGTACCTATGAGATCTGCCTTCCTCATGCCACTGTCCTGAATCTTCTCTCGTTTGATGAATTTCCTTGGAACAGGCATGGTCAATTTTCACAGCTGCAACACAAGTATGTTATTCTTTTTTATATATTTACTTACTTGGTATTTACTACCATACTCAAGAATTTTTCGCTTGTGTACTGGATAAAATCAAAGTTCCAAGAGTAAACCACCTGACCAGTTTCCATCATACTTAACCCGACATACATGTTCACAAGTTTATCCCATTTCTATTTCTGCAAATAATTATTTGTTCATGAATATATGAAATGGTGGTCATTTGTTTGGGTTGAGGAAGTCAGAGAAATCTTAGGCAATACCAAACACTGACGGAAGACTACAATGTTGAGGCACTGAGAATCTATAGTACACCATTTACCCCTCGAGGCATCTTTTACTGGGGTCTTCCTGAAGTCATCAGCAAATGGCAGGAACATGACATGAAACCCTGGAGTGATCAGCTGTACTTTACGTTCATCTTGTTCCTCTTCCTGGTAAGCACATCAGACGGTATATACATGCAGTAACAGTTTCAGATATCTGGTTATAAAGCTGTGGTGTTTACACAGTTACAGTGCATTTGCAGACAGTTGGACATATGATTATGAAGAAGTATGATCAGGCACATTATAGAGTGACGGTACATTTTGTGTTAACTGGTTATACTGCAGTCATATAAGACACACAAAATAACAGTGCATTTTCATACATCAGGTTATCCTGCAGAAATCTCGGACACATTTTAGAGTAACAGTGCATTTTGTGGCATCGGGTTATACTGCGGTCATATAAGACACATTATGCAGTAGCAATGCATTTTGTGACATCCGCAAATACTGAAGTCTTATCAGGTACACGATAGAGTAACAGTGCATTTTGTATCATCTTGTTACACACTAGTCATATCAGATACATTATACAGTAACAGTGCATTTTGTGACATCTGCAAATACTGAAGTCTTATCAGGCACACGATAGAGTAACAGTGCATTTTGTGACATGTTGTTACAATGTAGTCATATCAGACACATTATAGAGTAAAAGTGTATTTCCACACATCTGAATATACTGTTGTCATATCAGACACATTATAGTGCATTTTGTGACATCTGAAAATACTAAAGTCTTATCAGGCATTCTGTGACATCAAGTTACACTGTAGTCACATCAGACACATTATAAAGCAACAATGCATTTTTGTGACATCTGGATATACTGTAGTCATATCAGGCATCTTATAGTGTAACAGTGCATTTTGTGACATCTGGTTATCCTGCAGCAATGTCAGACACATTTTAAAGTAACAGTGCATTTTGTGGCATTGGGTTATCCTCCAGTAATGTCAGACACATTTTAAAGTAACAATGCCTTTTGTGACATCTGAAAATACTGAAGCCTTATCAGGCATTCTGTGACATCAAGTTACACTGTAGTCATATCAAACACATTATAAAACAACTATGCATTTTGTGACATCTGGTTACACTGCAGTCATATCAGACACATTATAAAACAACTATGCATTTTGTGACATCTGGTTACACTGCAGTCATATCAGACACATTATAGAGTAACAGTGTGTTTTGTGACATCTGGTTACACTGCAGTCATATCAGACACATTATAGAGTAACAGTGTGTTTTGTGACACCTGGTTACACTTCAGTCATATCAGGCACATTATAGAGTAAGAGTGCATTTTGTGACACCTGGATATCCTGAAGACAGACACATTGTACAGTAACAATGCATTTTCAGACATCTTGTATACTGACACTTATAAACTTTGTCAAGAAATGGGAGAGCAAAACACCTGAATTAGTGAAAGTTAGGTGAATGATTGACCATTCACTAATACTTTTCTCGTCACCATGCCTGCCTTACCAGGTAAACAAACTCAAGATACATCGTGTCATATTTATAGCTAGCGTGTAGGCGAAGGGTATAGTGCAGTAAATGGTCTAAATGACATTACATGTACCGGCCATCAAGATTCACATAAGATGTGATCAGGATGGTGCCGCCAACATCCACGCATTGGTCGCCCATCATGGCCGTATGATCCCTGAAGGATTTGTCGCACATCCAATTAAGATGAGCGTTAACGTCGAGTAGTACAGTACTGAAGAATTTTTCAATTTCACAGTCACTTTTTCTGTTGGAGAAAAATCTTTCTAAATGCTTTTCCTACATGCCCTAGGTCAAACTAGAGCTGAACCAAAAGGGATTCGCACATGCCTAAGTGTGAGGTACAGATGAGGTGTACAGCCCATTCATATTAACTAAGGTGTACTGTATCTCAAGTGTGCCCCAGCCATATGCCTTTACCTCAGATGTACCTCAGGAACTTGGAAAAAATCAACACTTACCCCTTGTATACCTAAAAAACTTTGAAAATTAAAAAAAAAGGAAAAACGTACCTCAGGTGCACCTCAGAAACTTTGCGAGTTTTTGAGCGGTTTTTCAACACGAGATAATGTACCTCAAATACACCTCAGCAACTTTGAAAAAAATCAACATTTAAAAGACGTACCTCAGGTACACCTAAGAAACTTTGAGAGTTTTTGATTATAATTTAGTGGTTCATGTATCTTAGGTACAGGTTAGTCATATCTTTAAAGTTTTAAAACTAGAAATCAGATTTACATTTTACTTCTTCTGACAAAATGGTGAGTACAAAATTACAAATCTTTGCAAAAGAAAACTGTTTACTGAATAAACATTAGCCTTTGTCTCACCTTATAATGACTTACCATTCAGTGTGCAAATACTGACCAATCACAAAGAATGGACATATTTCCCCCTGATTATTCCAAGATGGCTGCCCTGAACAAGATGTATATATGCCACAGCTCCCAATAATTTTCCATAAGTGACAGTGTTAACGTTTAGCACTGCAGCTCAGTCCCAAACATTCCGTGGCCAACAAGCTTTGGTGCATACCTGGCCCAGTCTGTGAGAAAGAAGCCATAAAAATCTTGAAATAAGTTGACCGTCAAAATCTGGACCCTTCCATGCCGGCAGCTGGGAGGCGTGCCTAGCAATGCCAAGGGGATGTCCTCATCACTACCTCACACCTTGTGTCTCTTGCCCAGAATTTCAAACTTTCATCAATAAAGCTCATACCTCCTCAAAGTTTAGACAATTTCCAGCATTTTAATACCAAGCATGCACCTGTACACAAAAAATGGCCGCCTGGGAGCATAAAAAGACTGTATACCCTAACATACACAGAATTACATTGGTCCCTATCGAAAAACAGAAGGTGTAATGGGGTTCTGTGTCCTTATACATCAGCCAACTTTTGTCAAAATCAATAGTTTTTGTACCACATAATTCCTGACACTACTGACAGACAAAATTAGGGCTTGATACATGCAGAAACTTTGGAGTTGGATGAATTCAAGTTGGGGTACCCCCATCTTGGACATGTGTCTTTTTTACGGTTTCTGAGAACTCTCAAGGGTAAACTCTGAAGCTTTGCAGTGCACATACTGTTCAAGATATCTCCATCAGGTCGACTGCTTTGGAAAGACAGGATGTTTCTCTGCAAGAAAAGTTTAAAAAATCACATTGACAAAGCACTGTACACTTTCAAAAAGCAAACACTTGCAAAAATATGCATTTTTTAGAAGATTTTTCGATTCAGAGCGGCTTTAAGACTCAAAGTTACAGGCCAAAAGTGACAAAGCATACATCAAACTATAGGTAATTTATCTGACAATGAAATGTCAAAATATAAGATATTTACTTCAGCAACTTTGTGAAAAAAATTTGACTGACAGTGTGGTAGGAGGTATCAAAGCGGGCTTTCACAATTTCCGAAAAATCTTTTGTCACCAACATCAGAGCAAGAATACTGCCTCAAGGTGATGAAGACCTGCTCACAGGCACTTTTTCAGTGGATAGGACTTAAGAAAAGACTAGTATCCCTGTTCTCCACTGAATTACATGATGAAACCCTTTAACAGACAACCCAGCCAGGCACCCCACCCCCTCCCCCTCCTCCCCCATCACTGCTGACTGGCTGATTAGCTCATGCAAAAGGATTCTTGCACCACTGTTCTTGTTCACAGCAGGTTATTACTCTGCACAGTCACATCAAAGGGTATCACACTGGCATCTACAAGAGATAAATAGAGAGGAATAATATCAATTTAACATTTCCAATCAGGCAGCCACCAAGTACACCTATATTGGCCAGTCTGACAGTTCACATGGCAAACAATCTACCCAAAAATACCATGAAGGGAGACAGAAAGAGGAAACGGTCTAGGAGCGAGAAAACAGTACAACAGATTGAAAGGGTGAACCAGTACCACAAGGTTTATAAGAAGCAACAGACAGTTAAGGGGAGATCACTCCGCAATACGGACAGAAAACTCCAAAAGCGCATTCAGTTCAGGCTTTCAAATCCAGACGAGAAAACTGACTATGCCAAGGGACAACTGGACAACACCCCAACAGAAACACATACGCTAGATATTTGTAACCACCGGTTTTGTATATAATTTGTCAGGGCTGTTGTCGCTTATGAAAGAAATTAATAAATAAATACAGAAATTGAGCAAAATCTGACACATCTGTTTGTTTATTATTTTTTTAATGAGGGGAAACCAACCTTCTCCGTCTTAAATGCACCTTGCATACTGCCCATGACCGAGACAGCGCCCTACGTTGCAGCAGCGCTGCCTGGTAATGTTAATGCCGTGTGGTTCCACGCGTATTTGGTGGACATTTACACAGCGTCTGTTGTGGCACATGTGAGAGCAATCAAACTTTACATCTAAAGGTAACACCCCCTTCCTGGCCATATAAACAAGTCTACTGATGTGTTTTTTCTTCCATCTGTAAGACCTGTTTGTCTGCGGTTGAATCACCTGCGAGACTATCTTACGTTGTCGGGTGGACACGTGACTGGCTTTTGGGGGAACAAGTGTTAAATATATGCTGGACAAAGAAACGCAAATGCTCTGGTGGGTTTTCACAACTGTCACAGCCTGGGAATTTATTACGTGAGACAGAGGTAATCAGTATAAGAGTAGGAGTATCTGTAAATATGTTTCTTCCCTTCCTTCCTTCCTTCCTTCTGAGTTTGGACAGTGTTCCCGCTGAGGGACTCACAAGGAGAAGCAGCCTAGAGACGGTAGGCTGTCAAGACGGTACAGCACCTGGGTGAAATGTATGAATGAAGACTGGCTGTGATCTTGGCAAAACACGTCTTGACTGCTCGGCTGTCTTGGAGGGAATGGGCAGAGCTACTAGAGCTTTCAAGTATTAATGAGTAAATAATTTAGAACTTAGCTTTCAAGGACTTAATAGAAGTGCCATATGATCATAACAGGCAAGTTAAATAAGTTAAGGTGTTGGACATGATTATTAACCCAATTATATGATGGACATGTTACATGTGTGTCCACATGTATACACAGCGACCTGTACACATACATGTAGGTCAAGGTAGGTTGAAGTTGAGAGGTCAGCCTGACAGTCAGACCATAATGCATGTAACGTTTAAGCATGGCATCTAGAAACCAAGTGACATCATGCTAACAATGATTGCAATATAGTCAATACTAGAGAGGCCAAGGGTCACAGGGTTACCGGTATCCTGTTTAAGAGAGGCATCTAAACATAATCATAATGTCGAGTACGTTGCCAGGCTAATAAGGGGCCAGGCTCGCATTAGAAATTTAGATGACTCAGTGTATCCACATGATGGGTACAAATGCATTTTATGATGCCAGGTCATATCTCATATATAACAAGACATATTGGTCTATGCCAGCTGACTTTCACCTCCAACCAAAACATAACATTCATAAATTACTCTTTCGATCATTTAACATACAGGTTACAAATCAAAAGTGTAGACTAATGTATGCATTAATAATCTGAGTGGTACATTTTCATGCTAGGGGCTGTATACATATTGTACAACCCAGAACGGTTACCGCATAAGGAACAATGATACGGGTCATGCATGATAACCACACGTATGTGATGCATGTGGTATGTCATTGTATAGTATGTGCTGGTAACCCTTGTTCTTAAGGTAGTCAAAATGTCAAATTACGCATTTAGACAGAATAACAAATTTTGACGGAAACATTTAAACATGATAACCATTTATCAGTGAGATATATGTATGCAATTCCTCATAAGGGAACAATAATTGACCAGGTCTACATCAGTCGAACGATATAACATCAACATGCTTGTCAGACAGGGGATTTTGATAATACCTATAAACTAAACACAATATTACCACGCGATAGCCTATATGCATATTAATTGTATATACAAAGTTAATATCTATATATATATGTATCTATCAACAATAATAACAAATGCTTACTGACTGGCCATAGAGAACATGTACACTGGACTCAAATGTCAAAGTCCAAAAGTATGATAAATTCCAGTATATGTGCATCTGCAGTGATATGTAATTTCTGAGGATTGTGTTGTGTTAGGACAATCACTGAGGCATAACTAAATACAAAAACTCAGAACAGTTACAAGTGGTTGCTCTTGTTTTCATTTGGCCTGTGTACTGCTGGTGCAGCCATCTTGCTTAGCCACTTGATAGAGGCTGGGCTGATAGAATGAGATTAACCAGCAGGGGTTATCAGGGGCAATAGAGGCCAAGGAGAAGTTAGTCCATTCCAGATGTGCTGCCACCTTGCTTACATACACTGGGGTAATACACATGTCTGTAGCTACTGGAGGCTGGCATGGTCAGCTCAAACAAAGAAATTAGGCTTGACAATGTGTTAAACAGTGTAAGAGGAACTACCTGCTTTGGAAGTTAGGAGGTCAAGTTAAGTTTAGGCAAAAGCTAGTAGTTGATACATATAATCCTTAAATTCCAGATTAATTTAAGTAAACAGTGGTCACTTTTTAAAACTAGTGAACTTAAGTGGGTTAATAGTTCCAATGTGGAGGTTTATCCCAAACTAACACAGCTAACCAAATATTTTCACTGTAAACAGGTTGATGGGAGAAGCACTTATCCCACCTGTTTCTTAGTGTAAATTCCTGAAAGCTATTCAGCCAATCCTTTTAGAATATAAGTTAAATTCTTACCTGGGTGAAATGTATGAATGAAGACTGGCTGTGATCTTGGCAAAACACGTCTTGACTGCTCGGCTGTCTTGGAGGGAATGGGGGCTACAACAAAGGGCCGCATGGCAAGGCCGGGGTGTGGGAGGTCATGTGACCTCCCACCCCCTCTCCGGCCATGGGCACTCCCCCACAAGCATAAAGCTTGGTTACTGATGTGACTAGCTTACTGGTGAACACCCAGAGCAGATCTGGTCTGGAGATTTGAGCAGATCTGACCTGGGGGTTTACACATCGATGTGTGACGGGGTCTTTGTAAGAGGCGAGGCCATGTCGGCCATCCCTCGTCAATGGTCCAGTCCACAGCAGACAGGCTCCGTTTTCACTATTAACACTAAAATTTTCAATTTTTACAGCAATTGCTGCTCTGAATGTCTCCATTTTCAAGCGTAGGAATACTAGAACGTTGCATGTTGTTCATTTGAGAATGCCTATACAAATGTTACCCTACAATGAACAGCATTTTACCAATTTTTCATTAAAAATGAAATTTTCAATTTTTACAACAATTTCTGCTCTGAATGTCTCCATTTTCAAGCGTAGAATACTAGAAAACAGCAGGGGGTGCCAGCATACTACTCGGTGAGGCCGTTGAAGCTCCTATCGGTATTTCCGCGGCATGTTTATAGGTATTCAACCCCCCCAAAAACAGGCTGGTGGGCTAAAAAAAACAACGCATCTCGCCTGTCCCAAACTAGACAGCCAGAAGGGCACCACCCCCCCTTGGGCGCCCCCCTAGCCAAGGCGTACACATTTGTTTACCTTTTGGACATACCCATCCGCAGTAGTATACGAAGTGATAAGCAGCCTGTATACACGATGACTCGAGGAACAAACATGTGCGCCTGGCTCATGATTGGCACAACCGACCTCTGCGGTCGCCCCTGCCTAGGCACGCACTGTAAAATCCACCTGTTTCGCCTCCGAAAGGGGCCGCCACTCCAACTGTGTAGCAAGTGCGGGAAGGGTGTTAAAAAACGCTTTCTGTCTCTGCGAAGCTTGTGGGTATGACAACGCAAAGACCAACAACTGGAAGCGAAAGAAGGCAGCGTTCGAGAAGGAGTTTAAACGTTTGCAATCAACGGTCCGCTGCCGTTGACATCGGCATAGGCTTCGCCTGCGTACACTCGTGGGGAGTTTCGCGCCCGACTGCCACCCGGTCATACTGCGTGGTTTGAGGGCCAGGCTCATCGCAAAGGTCTGGGCTCCCACGGCACTCCTAGCCTATCTCACTGGGACAGGCCTCCTAACCCACCCCGAGGTCACAGAGGGGCTCGTTGCTCTCAGGCCCCAGCACAATGTCTGGCTCCCTGACAGGCGAGACCAGACATGTTCGGTCATCGGCAAGTTTACCCAGGGCTCCAAGGCTGATGGCAAGCGGATGACGCGGCGTCTGATCACGGACCAGGGCGAACTGGACTTTCCTAGTAGACGACTGCCGCAAAAGCGGCTCCCATAGTGGGTGCGCCCGGTGCGCTCTGGGGTGAATCTTGACCTACTACGATGGGGCCCAGCCGCAGTACACCCGCCTGCGGGCGAGCATGCTAGCATACGCCCACATCAATCTCTTGGCGATGCTTCGCGCGTTAACGGCCGAGGAAGCCGTCCGGGTGGAAACGGACAGCTCTACCTTACCCGTCCGGCCCTAGCCAAGCTCGACGGCCGTCGAGAACTTCGTCGCTCCCCGGCATTGTAACTGCGGTAGACAATTATGTGTGCATTGTCTGATGGGGTTGGTCTGGATGCCCCCGTGGCCCCGGGCCAGTGGAGAGATAAGGGCGAGACGATCTTTGCGTCCCAGGACCACGCCGCCTACCATGTGAAAGCCGACGCATGGGGGTACTGTCACCTGCTCCGCGACAGCATGGCGCCCAGCCACACGGATCCGCTAACGCGCCACGCCCTCAGCTATCTCAACGGGGGGTGGTGGCTCGGGAAAGACGATACGAGCAATCGAGCTCTTTCGCGCCCGAGGGCTCCCTGGTGGTGTTCACGCCCACCCACCGCCTTGCGAAGGAGATGAGACCCCGGGGCGTGAAGGCCCAGACGTACCACTCGTTCTTCCGCTGGAGCGGCCAAAAGGTCTGGTCTCCGGAAGTGATGGGTCAGAAGTTTGTTCCCCGTGTTGTCGTCTGGGACGAGGTGTGCACCGTCCCGCGCCCCATCTTGGAGACATTTCTTGAGTGGCTGGACTGCAGGAGTGTTCAAGTTATCTGCTGCGGCGACCAGGACCAACCCCCAACAATTACGGGCGAGGCCCCACACGACAGGCTGCGCGAGGCTGCCGGTTACTACGAAGAGATCACCGTCGACCATCGGGCGAAGGAGGAGGACCTCCGGGCCCTGAAGAGGGCGATGCGGCTCAAGCCAGATAGGGTACAGTGGCAGGAGATGCTGCATGATGGCTGGGAAGATTTCTTGGCTGTGTGGAAACCTACGGACCTCGTCCTCATCTCACGGAAGGTGCAACGCGATCGGGCACAGAGGCTCATCTTTGAGCGCCACCAAAGAGCCTTCCCCAGAGAGCCAGTCCCCCCTAATCTATCGCCCGCGGGACACCCGGAAGCACAACGTAATGGGGACCGTCCCCGGCCCATTATTTATGGACGATGGCAGGCCGTACCAGCTGGAGCTCGTGCTCAGCGATGTCGTCGAGGTAAGCGTGAGGACCGCACAGGAGGTTGTCGAAGGTAAGTGGCCAGACTTCGCACTAGGCTACGCGATGACGGTCCACTCGAGCCAAGGCTTGACAATCGAGGACCACCAACGTGTCTGGGTCGTGGATGACCGCATCTAGTGGAACAACCTCTGTTACCTCGCCGTCAGCCGCGTTGAGTATCTCGGGCAACTCCGCCGCTTGTAAACTGCGCCTTCCTGTGGTGCTGGCAGCCCAAGGACACCCGCCATTTCAGCGTTGACCGCCTGGATAACGCCCAGGGTCACACCCGGGGCAATGTCCGCTTGACCTACCTGGAGTGAAACCGTCGTCGGGGGACGGCAACGTTGCGCTCAATGGTCATTAAGGTGGAGACTCCTTCAGATGAGCTCCTCATCACCTGAGAAACCCATCCGGGGGAAGCTGAGTATCGGGAGGTGCTATGAGCAACTCTTCACGAACGAACACCCGTCGCGGGCCATCCGACGTATCGTCTAGATAGTACAGCACGGGCTCATTAGGCTTTGTGACAGAGCTCCCAAGCCGATATATCTCTAGAGACCACACAGGATCAGTCGCGCGACGGCGGCCGCCCTCCAGCTCTCCAGGCTGATAGAGATAACGAACTCCAACACTTGGTGTAACGAACACTTGGCCAGCAGTTGGCTCACTGCACCCATGAACTCGCGCCCAGAGTCAACTTGGAGAAGCTTCGGCCATCTCAGGGGTCCCCGCTTGTAGGTGCGAGGGAGAGCGTCAGCGACCCCTTTAGACTCTTTTGTGGCCAACGGCTCTGCCTCTTTACAGCGCGAAGCGACGTCGACGACGGTAAGAGCGTATCTATAGGTGCGCTTGTCGGCCTTATCATGGGGATAAGGAATAGCCGGCGGACCTCGTTAGGCACGGCCACGTCAAACGTCGGCCTCGGTATTTTTCTGGGACGGGGCAAGTATATCTGCCAGATAGCCTGCTTTCCCAGCTAGGCCCGGACCACATCTTTGGAGACTTTAGCCGCAGTGGCAAGATTGTGGATGGCCGCGCGACCCTTTCAGTACCCACGAGGGCTGTAACAGATATTTGCCAGGCGAGCAGAAACCTTACCAACCATGTCATCAAGGTATTCAGCCCTCTAACAGATTTGCGACGAGAAAGATGTTAATCATCCGGCGTATTTGCGTGCGCAGAACCACTTTACTACTAATGTCGTGCCTGCTATACGGCGAGGAGCTTGATGGCGAGTCCGGCACAGTCAGTTCGGATTACTTGGTGAGTTTTGCGATTCCGTAACTCACACCCCCCACCACACACATTCCCAGGATGACGAAGGTTATCTCGTGGTGTTTTTGGTCTTCACTAGGCACATAGAAATCGGAGAGCTGTGGGTCTGAGCCCAGCAGCGCGTCGCGTGCATCGCGTGTAAGAGTTTTGCCCGTGACCCTAGAATACTCGCGGATTGCAGCGTCGACATCCCGGAACGTTTGGACAGCGTGGCCCTAGCGGCGGAGTTCATCATTGATCCAGTCCAAGCGCTCAGTACGCTTTCGGGACCATTTTTCCTGGGCGGCTTGGAGCTGCTCTACAGCGCGGTCATGGCGCCTCCGCTCTTCGTCGACACCGGAACTCCTCAGCATCGAAAACATATAGTTGCTCCCGCTGAAGGCCAGAGCGTTTACGAGGGCACCGCCCATCATCATCGCGATGGAGGCCATTACTACTTGATTATATTGAGAGGAAGGATCCCCTGTTTAATTAGCAGTTCCTTCGAAAACATGGCCAGGCCTACATCTGCAATGACCATGCCGACGTCACGGGGTGTTAAGTCCAGCTTCGGGAGGGCTCCTTTCAGGAACATCTGGCCGAGACAAGCGTACCCAGTAGCCCGGATAGAGACCACACCGGCGTGGTAGGCCGCGTTGACTAGCACTTTTCCGTCACTGGTTGGAGTAGACATGTCGCTCTATATAGAAAGGGTCGCGACGGGTATTTAAATGGAGTTTCTGTTCTTGAGAAGGAACAGGCGTAATATCTTGGTGTGCTGTATCGCGGCTGCGCCACACGCGTAGCAACACTAACACTGCAAGGCTGCCAACACCTAATAACGCCAGGGGCGCTCCCCAGTGGGTGATTTGGTGTGCACGTTCCTTCGTAGAATCAAGTCCCTTCGCAAAATCTGTGGCTCCCCAATCCTTCGTAGAACCCAGTTCCTTCGGCTGTTTCTTAGTAGAATCAGCTGCGCCAAGCAAAGCAGCCTTAGCTTCGCGAAGATCGTCCTTGAGCTTTTCAGACTTGGCCTTTCTCGCTGCAGCACCCGCTCGACCCGCAGCGACTTTTTGCGGATTCTTCGCAGGGTCGTCATTCGTAGAATCCACTGTCACCCTCTACTCTTCCTTCGGGCATTCCGGATTTGTTGTACTCATGTTCCTCTGGATCATACGGCTCATTTCTAGGACAGCAGTGGTGTTCAAATGAGCAGTGCTCAGCAGTGGTCAGCGCCATGGTAAACGGTGCTAAGTACTTACCATAGCAGTAGTATAGCCAGCAGCTAGCACTGCTAAGCGCCTGTTCAACAAATGGGTCGGTGGCGAGCTGTGCCATGAGCATTGGTCGATTCTCGGGTGGGATAGGTAGGAGCCAGCTGGCCGCCCTTACATATGATCTCAAGAACATACCTCCGAGACCGTTAACCATCCGCGCACCGAGCTTAGCCTCGTACCGGGAGTACAACCTTTCTACGTCTTCGTTGCTCATGGCGTCGATCTCAGCGGCCGTTACGTCTTTTCCCAGATATCGCTTGGCCTGCCCACCCGTCGCAAGTGCCGCCAGCCTATCCCTGAGCTGCCGTGCATCATCTTGTTGGCTGAGGTCGAGCTGTTGGCTGAGGCCGGGCTCCTTATGTGCGCCCAGAATCTCGTCTATAAGCTCGTCGGTATCCATGCTTCATTGGAGAAATGTCGCCTACGTCTAATATAAAACCTGATATGTGCTGGGCGGATCAGTCTTTAGCAGGAGCTTAGAATGCAGATTGTCCTTGAGAAACTGTCGAACATCTGCCTTTTCGCTCTCGGTCGCGATGACGTCGTTCTCTTTCAGGCATTTTTCGAACGCGTGCCCATCTTTGCAGTTAAAGAAAGCCACCCACTTTGTCTGCTCGCGAAAGTCTTTGAGGACGGCGTTGTATTTCTGAGTGAGGACCCAGACGTTTTGGTCTGCATGACGGCCCGAGAAAGCTATGAATGACAGCATTTCATTTTTCGTCATCATCGCCTTCAACGCGCTACAATCATTAATGATGTATAAGGTGGGTTCCCCCTCGAACAAACAGTAGAAAGCTCTCAGAAAGTCGTTGAGCCGCTTGCCGGGGTCCAAACAATAGACCTCTGGGTCAGACAGTATCCATCGCCGCCGGTACGCCTTGTTATACTTAAGACTGGGGCACAGGGTCACAATGTGATGAAAGAAACCACTGAAAGGGCCCTCAAGCAGGTCCAGCACGAAGACTGTTTTGCCGCATCCCGTCTGCCCACAGATAATTGCGCAGTGGGCGTCATCAATAAAGCGCACTGACGAATCCACCATCCTGGATGTGAGGCTTTGCGTCCATGATCACAAACAGCTATACATTCAACACTCCGGGCTCTTCTCTCTGTTTTCTAACCTGTATCGTAATCTCCTCGCTGGTGTTCGTCACGCGCCTCCCACTGCCATGCAGCTCGTCATCGTCGTTTGTCCTCAGGTCAAGCCAGAAGGCGTGCTTGTGCGTCAAGAACTCATCCAGGGACACGTTTGCCAGGCCCAAGTCTTTTACGACCCTGGCCACCTCGGGGTCCCGCTTCTTAAGGGGTGAGCTGGCGAAGAACTTCTTGACCTCGTTCCATTGCTGGTACGCCCGCATGCCCTGGCTGTACAGCTGATTGGGGACCCTTTCTATTGTGACTTCTACTTTGGTGATCTTCGGGTTGTAGAAGGACTCCGACCTCCTCATCCACGGGGTTCCTTTAGCCTCGAACACCATGAGGATGCCCTTCATTGCTCTCGTGGGCGTGTTCAGGTTTATGTTCCAGAGAGTATCAGACATGTCCTTCACAAACTTTCGGAGGCGGAGGACGCGATCATACAGTATGGAGACGCCCCCAGCAAACTGGTTTCGCATCTGTCTAGCGAGGTCCTATTCGGTGACCATATCGAACTCCAGGCTGATGTTGTCGATGGTGTAAGTCGCGTCGGCATCGCCTGTTTTCTTTATGACCCGGCCGTAATCGTTGAACGTCAGTTCTTACTCCAGTCGGTCGGCCAAGGCACTCTGATATAATGGCATGTGGCTATCTAGAAGCTCAAAGTCTAGTGGGATGTGCAACCGGTTGCCAAAGGCGTGAGCGGTGGCATTTTTTCCAGCATCGTCGTCACTTGCGTCCTCCGCTCCGACTCGAAGTTTAAGCATGTTTTCGCTGCCGATGCCTTGGTAGGCCGCATTCTGCTGTTTGTTTATGGTCAGCCATAAGTCGCCGTAGCAATGAAACACATCAGAGTCGTCGATGGACATTACCTCATTCCCGCTGATTTTGATCGTGGTTTTCTTGACTACTGCGCGTCCGAGATTCCCGACCACTGTGGCGTTCGGGTCGGATGACTTGACCGCGATCGAGAAGGCCAAGCGCACGGTACCGGGCACAATGACGTCATTTGGGCCGACGCTGGGGAAACGGAACAAGAGTAGTTGATTCTGGTCGATCGTATTCGGGTTATTGTTGACGAACACGGACTGCCGTCCACCTTGTACCCCGAGAGGCTTACGGAGTGTTCTGAAGGGGTTTAGCCTGCGTCCGTATGCATCCATTGTATATTGAAGGCATACCTTGAAAGTTCAATACGAGGATTATGGCAGATTATGACTTTGATGACCCGGCATTCGACGACGCCAGAGAGGACAACAACGACGACGAACGGACCCCTCTCCCTGCAGGCGATGATGTTCCCGAGCAACAAAGCTGGGGTGCGATCCCCAAATCCCAAATAGAGAGGCTGATAGTACACGCCGTGAATGATTATTACAATATCTTGGCGGATAGGGATGGTTTTGCCCCACGCTATCGCGACTACACGAATTTTGAGCTTGACCAAAAAGGGCCTCTGGGACTCGTGGCCTAGGCCAATCTGGACATCATCAGCAAAAAAAACAAAGGTGAACCGCTAGCCCTCTCACCAGTCGCCCAGAGAGGAGGGGTGGATGTTGTTCGGCAGGAGCTGAACTTTCAAAATTGGAGCAGAACAGAACAGCCATCATTGCCTCCGGCAGCAGTCTCAGCCCTGGAGACAGCGAGTTGAAAACTCGGTGCCGTGGCCGCCGAGGCAGATACAATGGAGCTGAAGGATTTAAGCCAACCAGCGAAAAAGGCCGCTGATGCTGTCCACACAATGGAAACAAGCTTGACGGATAGTGTGGTCGGGCGGGCTCTTGAAACGATAAACGACCCTCCTCTTCCCATGCGAAAACTTCTGGGGCTTGACAAGGCACCGCGGACCTCGGAAGGCGAACACGCGAATAACCTCGCCAAGCTGTCAAGTCTCGATAAGGACATCGCAAAACAAAAACAGAAGTTGGAGGAGGCCACTGATGAATTCTCCCGGCGTCGGATCGCAGACCGGATAAGGAATCTCGAGGACGAGAGGGTGGCCCGGCTCGAAGCAGCCTCTTTAACGGCCGAAGCCCTGCGCACGCAAATACGCCGCATCAAGCAGACGATCGATCGCATCCTACACAAGGATACCACTCTGGCCGAGCGCGTCCGCACCCTCTTCCGGGAGCAGGGAATAACCGTGGTCTCCATTCTTACGGCAATTGGGATGGCGATCTCGACACTGAGGTTAGCGATAAAGTTGGCGCTGACTGGCAGGTCCGGCGGGGGCATCCAGCCAACGCCACCTCCATCCGACGGGCGTGGTCTTAAAGAATGGGTGAAAAAGCATCTCCAGTCCCTGGCGCGCGCCCTTGGCAAGCTGGCTGGGAAGGCTGCCGCTGCGATTCCGGGTATTATTGGCAGTATCGTGTCCTGGCTACTGAATCTTCTCGGGAAAGCGGCTGGGTGGCTGGCCGATAATGTCTGGGCCCTAGTCGTCGCAGTAGGCTACCTATTGCTCGTGGCTGTTCGTAAGTATTTAACGCATAGTCCACAACAGCAGTAAACCGACACCAACCCCAGCGACGACGATAGCTGTCTTTCTCCGCATCGTGATTTTTTTGGTCTGGGGGCTCTTTAGCCGCTTTGCGGCGCAGATCGGCCATGTGGCAAACTACAACAGGCTGAACGCGCGCGGTGGGTGGTAGGACGCTTTCTTGTGGCTTTACGATCCCGTGCTCAGGTGCGCGCTTGTGCAAAGTGGGTGGCATTTTAGCGTTCACACCCTCATTGACGCCTAGCTTCTGGTCCTCTGTGGCCACGACGATTTTGTTGTTGTAGTTCGCCACTTGGCTGATCTGCAGAAGCATGTCGCTGGGGGCCATATATAGGCCTATGCCATGCACAAAGTCTACAGCTCTCCAGGCATACTGTAGCACGTCCTGGTAGCGTTTGATAGCAGACGGAAGGTCGATCGGAGAGGAAATGGCGTCTTCAACGTTCGCTGTTTTTGCGCGTCGAAGGCTGTGCCCGTGCCTAGAATACACGCCCTTGTTTGCGCTTGGGCGCATAAAATAGCCCACACGTATGTCAGGATGGAATCGTTTAGGCGCTCTATTCCCGGCAGCGTGAATCCTTGGGATTTGTCGACAATGAACGACGCCCAAGCCTCCTCGGCGTCTTGCTGGATGTAGTCGACGTGGAGCGCTGTAGGATTTCTAGGGAACGACATCCTGCTCGGGTCGAAGGTCCCATCGCCAATGGGGCTGTAGCCCGTTCTCGTGACATAGTAATATACCACTCCGAGCCCGTGATTAACCCTACTGCGCCTCCAGTGTGCGCTTCTACGTGGAACTCCCTACAAATCCTCTCATAGGCCCTCTTGTCGTAGGGGTTTTCAAATGTCAACCACGCTCTGTCTTGCGGCAGGGGAGCCTTTATCTCTTCGAAGACCCGCCTAACTTGGTAATAAACATGGAACGTGTACAGGGCCCTTATTCGTTGGTCGGGGGCGAGAAGATGGTCTTTTGCAGATACGCCGCAGCCCGTGGTTACGCACCAGACCGCGAAGTTCACTTGGTTCTGCCAGAATTGCATAGGATTGGTGTTCCAGGCCTGAACAATGGAATTGCTGGTTGTCTTTGGCAGCCGGTAATTGACAAACACATCTGTGAAATGGACTGGAAAGGCTTTCTTTGCATTGATGTAGATGTCAAATCGCTTGAGCTGCTCTGCGTGGGTTTTAATACTATGAAATGTCCCGGTCTTGTAAGTGGCCTCTCTGTTGAATCTGTAAGCCTCACTGTTCATCGTGGCTATTACGTAAGATGTTCATCACATTGACTGGCATTCTAAATGGGGCACAGCACACGCTGCCTCATGCCCTTAACAACCTCGACGGCCGCCTTAAAACCGCCCTTCGCGAGATAACATTCTACCCGGCGTGGGTGAATATCTCCTCCGGGGCGGGCTTCTTGTTTGGAGATGGCGCACGCGCTGAAGCACGCGTTGAAGTGCCGATGGGCTACTACAATGTCTGTACGCTGGACAAGGCCGTATTCCGCCCGTATGGGATTTCTCTGAGAATGAATGAAGCTACGGGCCGCCTAGTCCTTACCATCCCAGAAAATACCACCATAGCGCTCGTGGAGCTTGCCACAATCTTAGGGTTCCGGGACGGGTATGCGCTCATATGGGGGACCTCGAAAGGTGACACGCTGCCTAACTTGGTCTCACACAAAGAAGTCTTCGTGCATTTAGATGAACTGAGCACCTCAGAAAACGTGAGAATAACCTCAGATTTCGGTGGTGGTTCCACACTACTTAAGGCCATCGCCGTGACTAGTGAAGGGATTAACTGCGGGAAGACGGTTTCATTTCCCAACCCACAGTACAAAGCCTTGCGCGCCGACTATATAACGCACTTGACCGTGGCGCTTTTAGATAAAGACGGCAAGTATATGGATGTAGGGTACCTCAGTGCTACCCTAGAAATACAATGAGTATGGTGGACGCAGCCGGTCCCAGGTCTGTGTGCCTGTCTTTAAGCGACTTGGCAGATGTGTCGAACTTCAAGGCCAGGAAGGTAAAATCTACGCCTTCCAGTTCCA
The DNA here is from genome assembly GCF_032854445.1 of Liolophura sinensis. Taxonomy (NCBI): domain Eukaryota; kingdom Metazoa; phylum Mollusca; class Polyplacophora; order Chitonida; family Chitonidae; genus Liolophura; species Liolophura sinensis. Next base: position 38,710,197 of record NC_088300.1, on the reverse strand, counting down.
AAGTGGCAAGTACAACCGCAAAAAGATTACGGGGGGGGGGGGGGGGGCAAGCAAAACCTGCCACGTTTGCTTCCCTTGAAGATGTCTCATCCACTGCAGAGCAAGAGCGCAGGTCGCCGTCTGAGGTGAATGAAGAACAAAAACTCTTCACTTTGAAGACCGCTTTGTTCTTACCAGAGCTCGCGACCCCGATTGGTTGATAGATGTGAAGGTGACCCCGATGTTGGTCCAGTCCGCCGGGGCCGATGTGAAAAAAGTTTTCAACTCCGGAACCTATTTCGTGTCGTACGTTCCAACCAGCGCCTGTCTTGTGGCTTTGGAAAGAGGAGGTAACTTCACACTAACTGCGCCGCCGGGTGTAGAGACCGTGCGTCCTGACGCGCAAACCGATTTTGAGGCCACACTACGAATAAACCCTGGATCTATACTTATCTTAAACATCATATTTGGCACGGCCTCTCAGCGCCGTTCCTCCATAATTACCAAGTTGAAACTAAAGTGGCCTGCAAAGCACAATGGAAAGGAGCTCAGACTTATTATAAAATTACCAGCCCAGGGCAACCCAGTCATCCAGAGCTCTCTCGAGGATATACGAGTCTTCCCAGGGGGCATTTTCAATCTCAATGAAATCTATTTATAGTCCGGTATAAGACTTCGCCGCCTTCGTGTTAGTAGTCCCGAGGACAATTTAGAGTTGACCGACGTTATTGATTCGTAGGACGGACAATATAGGACGACTGTACCCGACGATCATGGATGAAGACCCCTTGCCGCCGGAGGGCGCGGCGCCGACGATCATGGATGACCACCCCTTGGCCCCAACCACGCCGCCGGAGAGCGTGGCGCACGCCCATCGTCTGCAGTATATCAGCGAAATACAGAATCAGCTTGAATCTGAGCGAAATCTCCGTCGAGCCTTGTACAAAAAGTACCGGCGCGGTGTCTTGGCCGCCGAGGCCCTTGCTTCAGCCATGCTCACGGCCGGTTTGGGACTAGGGGTTGCAGGCGTGGGACTACTCACAACAATAATTGCAGCCCCTGCTGTCTTGGCCGTGGAAGCTGCGGCCCTAGCTTGCGGTGTCTTAAATGTCGCCAGAAAATTCGTTAGCCGCCGACTTTACGCACAGGCGAAGAAACATAACGATATACGGCTGCTGGCTAAGGCCAAACTTAACAGCATCCGTACGCAGGTGCCTACGGCATTATGTGATGGTGTTATTTCAGACGTAGAATTCAGACAAATCGTCCAGAAGCTCAAGAACTACTCTGGTCTGAAGCAGGAGATACGCGCCAAGTCTCGTAAGGCATTCAACGCCGTAGAGATCGATGAAAGCACGAAAAAACAGCTTACAGATCACGGCCGAAAACTAGCCCGGCAAGAACTGAAAAACGCCCTTTCCGAGTGGTTTTTGGGGAGGTGCCCAGGGGGAACTTGTTTTGGAATCCGAGCAACCCCTTGCTATGTCTCGAAAACCCCGGGGGTAAAAAAATCTACCCAGTGTGGTGCTCGAACCCATGGTCCAAAAAAGCAAAAGGCCTGGTTTATAGCTCAACCTGTTACCAATTAATCACCACCCTAACGGCGGGCTCCGGATTTTTTGCGCTAGCGACCCGCCGTTAGAGGGGTTAATTGGCGCTGACACATCCCACCACCAATGGGCCATCTACAACACCCCTTGGTAAGGTCTCTCTGCCTCTGAAACTGTCGAAAGTTGCAGAGATTCCTTAGAAGTGCGTAGAGCCCGACGTTATATGCAGGTAATGTATCCATGGGCTAAATTGGAAGGACTTTTCCGCATAAACACAATATCTCCAATCCTCCCAAAAAATACTGGATCTTATCAAACAACACACGCTGAAAAAGACTGCCACATTTATTTTTCATGAAAAGAATATACGTTTCCTGATTAAGTTGGTTATGTATTAATGCATAGACAACATTCAAGTAACCGGAAGTGAAATCAAATATGAAGGAAATACCGTCTTGAACCCCGGTATCGCTGCTTTAGCAGATATATTTTTCGTTATTAATGTTGAAATCGCAATTAAAATATTGTGGTTAAAAGCCTATACATACGTTTTCTTTCATATGTTGGTGGCAGGACGTTTTGCACTTTAAAATGGTTAGCTTTAGTGTGAACATGCAGCTCAGAGAAATTATTACATGTCCAATAATGGATTGCTGCATTTACATGGTCAAATCAGTTGCAATGCTGATAAAGTGATGACGGCTTTACTGATAATACTACTTCATAAAATAGGCTCAGTGGGATTTATATGTCCTCTACAATGTAACATATGCATGCAAGATATGTACTCGGGTCTGTGAAAATAAGTGGACCATATAACAACTGTATAGCGGTATCAAAAGTTATGCCTATTTTACACTGATGTTGTAATATATCACGTCTTGTGACGTATCAGTGACGTATCACTTTGCATACTGATGTACATGCCACGCGGTCTTCTCTGAATAAAGCAGTGCGGCTTGGGGCCTTCAACGATGAAGACGTGTTGTCTTATCTTTCTCTGGTGTATTACTGTGCTAGACTATAGAATGGCGTGAAGTTTTTCTAGTACGGTAGATCAATATACAAAACTGGCGACGAGACGAAACGTACCTACGTATAAGGGAAAATGGCAGTTTTCGGGAATCTAGGAGTTTTTGATGAGAGTGTTGAACTTTTTGAAGATTACACGGACAGATGCGACGCTTTTATGGCAGCGAACGCCATCGAAAACGAGAGGAAGGCAAATTTATTCCTATCGCTCATCGGTCCAGAAGCATACAAACTTCTCAAAAACTTGTGTAGTCCAGACGCCCCTAGAACGAAAACGTATCAGGAACTGAAGGACCTCTTGAAAGAACATTATGCGCCCACTCCAAATGTAATGGCAGAAAGATTTCGGTTTGACAGAGTGTCGAAACAAGGTGACAAGGAATCAGTGGCAGACTTTATTGTCCGTCTGAAGAAATTGGCTTCTACTTGTGATTACGGCAATTTTCTAGGCGATGCCTTACGAGACAAGCTAGTTTCGGGACTGAATTAGAAGATGTCACGTACTCAGACACATCTACTATCTGTGCGAAATCTTACATTTGACGAAGCAAGAAGGAAATGCCTAGCGGACGAATTAGCGAATGCCGCTGATCGAGAGAGCATGAACGACGGCACGGCGGAGATGAACCGACTGTTCCCCGGGAGGAGAGGCGGACGTCGAGGCAGAGGACGCGGTCGTGACCAAGCACACCGTAGTACATCCGGCGATGGCTGCAAATGCTGTGGTGGGAGAAACCATAGTACTGGAGAATGTCGACTGAGAGATGCTGAGTGTTATGGGTGTAGACAGCGAGGACATATCAAGGCCATGTGTCCGAAAAGTGATAACACAAATTCTAACAGTGGTGGAAATACCGGCAGCAGAGGTACAAGAGGCGGTCGTGGACATTCGCAAAGTAAGTTCAAATCAAGAAATTCAGCGAAATACGTGGACATTTCAAATGATGCTGAAGAGTCAAGAGACAGTAATTCTGAATTTGATCATGATAAATTTGGACTCTACGGTAATTATAATGTAAATCAAACTCAAAGCATGAAACCTATTAAAGTAGATATTACTGTAGGACATTCTAACATACAAATGGAGCTTGATACAGGAGCCTCACGCTCGACTGTATCTGAAACATTGTATAAAAATTGTTTAACAATGTTCCCGCTCAGAAATGTAAACATCACATTGCGTAGTTATACAAATGAACCTGTACCTATTTTGGGAGAAATTAGAGTGCCTGTAAAGTACGAGGAAAACCCACTTGTAGAACTTGACTTGATTGTTGTAAAAGGTCAGAAACCATGTTTATTGGGTAGAGATTGGTTAAAACATATCAAATTGGATTGGCAAAGTATTTTCACTGTAAATGAAGTTGGTCTAACAAAGAAGTTACCTAAACATGTACCGCAGTCTGATGATTTTTCTGATTGTTTCAATGAGCTGTTACGACAGAACAGTGTACTGTTTACGTATGAAGGTAATGGTATTAAAGGTTTTAAAGCATCATTGGCATTGAAAGATAATGTTAAACAAGTATATCAGAAGGCTAGACCTGTACCATATTCTTTGCTTGGAGATGTTGAAAAAGAATATGACCGATTGATTGAATCAGAGATTTTGTATCCAGTTGACAGTTGTGAATGGGCCTCACCGACGGTCCATGTTGTGAAACCTAATAAGTCTATTAGAGTGTGTGGTGATTATAAAGCAGTTAATGAATTGATTAAAGATGATGGATATAAATTACCAAATACTCAAGATCTGTTTGCTAAGATATCCCAGTATGGTTCACAGCCAAAAGTGTTTTCAAAACTAGATTTGACTAGTGCATTTAATCAGCTTTATTTAGATGATGAATCTGCTAAGTTGCTTGTGTTAAATACTCACAAAGGATTGTTAGCAACTAAACGGTTATGTTTTGGTGTCAAAACAGCGCCTTCCATTTTTCAGGCTACTATGGATAAAATATTGTCAAATATTGATCACGTGCTACGTTACATGGATGATATATTTGTAGCAACTGAAACTGAGAAAGAGCATTTTGCTGTGTTAGAGAAAGTATTTTCTAGATTGAGGAAACACAATGTCAAGTTAAATGGAGAAAAATGTGAATTTTTCAAAGAAAGTGTGACATTTTTGGGTCATAAGCTGTGTGCTGAGGGTATAAAACCATTGCAAAGCAAGACAGATGCAATTAGAAATGCACCTAGACCACAGAATGTGTCAGAACTTAAGTCATTTCTTGGAATGTTGAATTACTATGGTAAATTTGTACCAAATCTGTCATCAAATTTACATGCTTTGTATTCGTTACTTAACAAGTCAGTAATGTGGAAATGGACTAAAGAGTGTGAAACTTCTTTTCAATATGCTAAGGCTGTTTTAACAGGTGATAGCGTGCTTATGCACTATAATCCTAAGATGCGTTTAGTATTAAGTGTAGATACAAGTCCTTATGGATTAGGAGCTGTGTTAAGCCATAAGTTGAATGATGGTTCAGAAAGACCTGTAGCTTATGCATCACGTACATTAAGTTGTGCAGAGAAGAACTATGCACAAATAGAGAAAGAAGCATTGGCAATTGTGTATGGAATTAAGAAATTTCATTTGTACTTGTTTGGTAGGAAATTTACTCTTGTAACTGATCATCAACCCCTAACAAGAATTTTTGGTTCAAAATCTGGTATTCCTGCATTAGCAGCAGCTAGGATGCAGCGCTGGGCATTGTTGCTTAGTGGATATTCGTATGATATTGTATACAGATCTTCAGAAAATAACGCAAATGCAGATATGTTAAGTAGATTACCAGTGGATGATTCTCACACTGCAGATCCTGATGAAATGTATATTTGTAGTACAGTATTAAGCGATCTACCTGTGACAGCTAAACAGATAGCTGATTTTTCATGTAAAGATGCTACATTATATAAAGTGTTAGATTTTACATCTTCAGGTTGGCCAAATTATTGTACTGATATGACTTTGCAACCCTATTGGTCAAAACGAGATGAATTGTCAATTGATGATGGTTGTATATTATGGGGTAGGAGAGTAGTTGTACCAACTAAACTTCAAGAAATGTTGTTAAATGAATTACATGATGGTCATCCCGGCATGTGTAGGATGAAAGCTTTGGCTAGATCTTTCGTCTGGTGGCCTGGATTAGATCAAGATATAGAAGACTTAGTCAGAACATGTCCGAGTTGTGTAGAATCACAAAAAGTGCCTAAGTCTGTACCTTTGTTATTGTGGCCTTGGGCTACAGAGCCATGGCAGAGAATTCATGTTGATTTTGCTGAAATCGATGGTCAGCAATTTTTTATTGTAGTCGACAGTTATTCTAAGTGGTTAGAATGTTTTCCAATGTCAAGTACCACAGCAAGTGCTACTATTACTGTTCTTCGGTCTTTGTTCGCAAGGTATGGTTTACCGCAACAAATTGTTTCAGACTATGGACCCCAGTTCATTGCTGATTTGTTTTCTGATTTTTTGAAATGTAATGATATTGATCATACTTTGTGTCCCCCTTACCATCCTGCAAGTAATGGGTTAGCTGAGAAAAATGTTCAGAGCTTTAAGAGAATGTTCAAAAAGTGTGAAAAGTCTGAGAGTATTCAAAGTAGAATAGCCCATGTTCTGTCATGTTACAGAAATACTCCTCACACTACGACTGGTATTACGCCAGCTGAGTTGTTTCTGAAGCGAACGCCGCGAACTAGGTTGTCTTTGTTAAAGCCTAACTTACAAAGAAAGGTAGAAAGAAAACAGACAGCTAGCAAATTTCATCACGATGGTTTGAATCCCACTGTACGTAAATTTGATTTGTATCAGCATGTACGGGTAAGAAATATCAGGGGAGGAAAGGTAAAATGGATCCCCGGTACCATTGTTGCAATTAAAGGTCCTCACACTTATATTGTGCGAGTTCCAGGTAATAACAAACGCTATGTTCATGCTGATCATCTTATTTGTGATGACTCTGTAAATGTTAAATCTGATCAAAATCCAAATGACGTATTACTAAGGAAGGATACATGTGTTGCACCAAATAATCCAAGCATTGTCAGAAATCCACATGTAAATGATCCGAGTGTACAAACTAATGTGCCAAGTCCAATAAAGGAAGCAGTAGCTTTACCTGAATCCACTGAATGTACACCGAAAGTTTTTGATCAAGATTGTAAACCTGATGACATTGTGTCATGTGATTCTCCTGTGTTTATTCCTCGAAGGTCTGGTAGAGTAAGTAGACCTCCACGAAGACTTGATTTGTAATATGTATTCAGTGCTGCAGCTGTTCTAAAGTTCTAGATACATATGTACTCAGATTTTATGTCTTGGTTGTTGACTGTTTTTTTTTAGAGCAAACTTGTGACATTGTTTTAATGTTGGTGTCATAAAATGTATCTAAGTAAAATGAAACATTGTTGTAAGAAACAAAATGTTACAAGGTTTAAAGAAGTTAAAAGTTAATTGAAACTTTGTTAATGTTTTCAAGGTTACTTCGTATCTAAAAAGGGAGGAGTGTAATATATCACGTCTTGTGACGTATCAGTGACGTATCACTTTGCATACTGATGTACATGCCACGCGGTCTTCTCTGAATAAAGCAGTGCGGCTTGGGGCCTTCAACGATGAAGACGTGTTGTCTTATCTTTCTCTGGTGTATTACTGTGCTAGACTATAGAATGGCGTGAAGTCTTTCTAGTACGGTAGATCAATATACAAAAGATGTAAGAACAAATATATGCAGCCTCTGCTTTACAAATAATGCATGATGCAAATATATTATACGATGTATGTAACAAACACTTAATATACATTACAAACTTACATGTGCATGTTAGACTATATAGAGGCCAAAAGAAAATGTAGACTTAAATAAAGTAATGTATGACTTGAGGAGTACCACTGCATTGAATCTTTAAAAAAAGGAAAACAATATTGTTGACCAGTTCATTTTTTATTATACTGTTACGGACCTACAAAGCATTGATTTACCATACGTACTTACATGTATATAGCGTGTTCAAGGTGTATAAGCATACGTTTGAAAATTGATCAGAAAACATTTGTGAGTGTAATACAGTCAGCTTGTTAACTTTTCTAGCCACTGCATTTTGTAGTAGTTATTTTCCAGTAACAACATTGTACATGTTGTATATTTATGTATAATGTTTCACAGTGCAGCCCGTGTGGTTATTTTTAGAATTCGCAAGTCAACAATCATGACGTCACCGAACTTTGTGCAACCTGGTTTCAAACCTGAGGAAAAAGCATCCACGTGTGAACTGTATGCGTGTCTATGCGTTAGCTTTTACGGGTGTGTGATCAGAAACAAATAGCAAGCAGATAGAATATAAGCTGATATTCCAAACTAGTTTGATAGAAACAATAGAACAGTAAAAAATAAAAAATTAAATAGTAATGACTTATTCACAAGTTAAAATTTGAACTTGTTAATGAACTTAATGCATTGAAATTATTAAAACTTAAATTTATCACTTAATAAAAATAATCTTTATCATCTAAAGACTTCACGATACTGTGAAATATTGACAAATAAAATATAGTCAAAATCCTTTGCCAGCTTTTTGGATGGTTTAGATACAACCCTTTACTCGATGCATCTTACGCGAGTAAAGCGTATGTATGCGCGAGTAAAAGTGTGTGGACTGAGGTGTCACTCTGTGGTAAACAGTCGCTGTTAATGGTCTCTAACTTTAGTCCAGCTAACGGTCGCTGTTAAGAGTCGATACGTTCACTCTGGTTTGACTACAACAAGTTAGAGGACAAAATCATGTGATCATGATGTTGTACGCATGGTTGGTTAGCAGGCCTACCCGGAACCGCGGATGTCCACTTCCGGAGACACTTCCACAAAGTACAAGCTTTACAAAACTGCTTTACGACGACTTCAATCCAGACGTTGACATATTGCTGTGCGGAATGTTGTGATGTCTGGCATAGGCAAATTAACAGTTATAATCAGGCATAGTTATCACAGTAGCGCCTCATCTTCTACGCCGTGGTCTGCTAGCCACTGCCACATGCAAGGGATGTGCTCGTAATTGATTGGTGTATATTGACAGGGCTCAACTGTTTGGCGCGGAACAGTACCTTCATGGAAATAATATTGTAACTTTGATAAAAATGTAAGTGGCCTCAAAACTATTTCCAAGCATGTTCGTTGGCCGTGCAAGAATGAACTTGTCGGACTACTAATCTTTTTGTAGACTATATTGTAGACCGCATACCGGTACATTTTGGCACTTCACTCACCAGCACCTTCCGCCATGATGCTGGCTGCCGTGATGCATGCCTTAGTGAAATATTCATGAGTGCGGAATAAAACACCTGTCAAATAAATAAATAAATTTGTGATTGGATTCCTTTGAAGAATTTATGAAAAGCTCTGTTTTATCTTCTTAATTTGAGTACCTAACATATTAATGTACAAGAATGCTTCTCAACTTTCTTGTTGGGCAGTGAGAAACGCAGCTTTTCTGAACTGCTCCGGTGGTAAGTCCTGCTGTGGTGACATCAGTGGGGATATAGTTGTCAATACAACTTTGTTAGGAGGAGTTTAGGCCTGAATTGGGGCCGATAAGCTGATCCTGCCTTTGTAGTATGTTCATTGATGAAATTATTTACTGATATTTGTAGTATGTTTGTTGGTTAAGTGGTTAAGTTATTTACGAATGTTTTCACTAACAGAAATATGTGTAAAGCAGAGGCAGCTATTAAGTAATTAATATATACCTCAAACAATAAAAAAAAAATTTTCTCATATTTTTGGACGTATGTTTTTTCCTTTTTTCTTCATTTTTCTTAAAACGATGCTCTTTGTATTAGAAGTATAGCACCTTTTCATGTATCTTTGAACAAAAATTTTTGATAATCTGTGTCTTTCTTTGTAATATTAAATAGTGACAAGATAATGAGCGGAGATGAAGATGACATGGTGTCACGGACACATCCTAATGAAAGGCTTAATGATAGCGATGCAACAGTGACAGACATTGAACACAGGGAAGCTAAACCAAAACATGTATCAGCTAATCTATGGGAGGTATATGTACTCGGTTTTGTTGTTTAAATAGGTCGAAGGGAATGTCAAACTTATGCACACGTATCCAAGCATTGGCATTTGTTTGTTCTTGTAACCCATATTTGTGTGATGGTGAACGCATTCAATTTCGAGTAGGCATGCCAGTATAATTTTGCTGTATTTTATGTTTATTTTCTCTGGCAGCATCTAGCATGCATTTAACAAGAATTCTGTTAGTGGTTATAGGCACTTGTCTTTCAATCACTGGAACATGCCACATGCAGAAGCCAGATTCAAACACCGGATGCAGGTTCAAACCCGGCCTTGGACTGTAGATTTGTACATTCACGGCTTTCACAGCTTGAGTAGCCTGGTTGACACCGCTCTGTAGCTGTTCACGTAGCCTAATGCCCTTGAACACTGGAGAGGAAGAGAACATGAGCATGGAGTTGAACTCACAGCAACATTATTAGTGAGAGATTCATGAGTCATTGTGCTGCTTAAATAAAAAAAAAATGTAATTGTAGATGTGTTTTGATTCAGTTTCCAGCAATGTGTCCACTGATACCTCCTTTTTCCTTTGATCTTTTACTATAAATAATAAAACTTTATGCTTCACTATATACTCGCCCATACAATTTTATTAATTGTCTATTTCTTTTTTTTCAGAAATTTAAGGCTCTGGAGAAAAGAACAGATGAGGTTACCAGGAGATCTACTGAGAGACGGATGAAACTCCTGAGGAATGACATCACTTTGAAAGGTACTAAATTTTGTATATAATTTGTTCATTTCGTAGATTTCAGATAAAGGGCTGATTGGCTGAAACAAGAGCTATGCATCAACAGAATGACCCAGAAAGGTACAAACACTGCTAAATCAGATGTTGATCATATCTACATCTTTAGATATAATATAACCCAAGTTATTCAGGAACGGGCATGGAAACAGACATGTGCCAGTGGGATTTTTTTTTGATGTGCTTGGTAACTCAACAAATCAATTTTTAATCTGGTATTCTTACGAAGCCACAAGATTCGCCATGTTAAAGCAGCTGGAAACACTGTTGCGCCGCTTGTACACTATGCACGTAAAAATGAAAGCAAATCATGGTTTGGGTGATGTAAGCTGATAGATCAGAACATAACATCGCAGTGGCTTCGGTTTTCTCAATGTGTGTGCTTTTGTTTATTTTGATCTGGGATATCTCTGTTATGCAGTATTACAAAATCATGAAGTAGTGCCTTTTGAACTTCATGTAGGGTACATTATTGATAAATATATACTTTTAGTCCAGTGTTACCTTTTCTTTTAAAAAAGTTCTTTGATCTTTGTCATGGCCGCTTAACCCTGGTGTAGAGATGAGCACTATGTGAAAGCTTGTCTGTTTAGTACAGGAGCACCTGGATTTAGACAGTCATGGCAGTGGCACAGGTCATGCTGTGTTACCTGGTAGTGGTGGTCACTCAGAGCTCAGCGATTCAGCCAGGTATTCCTCAAGCAAAACAGTCAGCAAGAAGATAACAAACACCAGTGGAGTCACTGACATAACTAGGTAAGTTCTAAACAGCTGTAAATGATTGAAACTACATAGCAGTCTTATTGTTTTCTAGAACCTCATAAAAAAAAGGATTTTATCCAGCTTCTCAAGTCTGCATCTCAAAATATCTCAACTTAAATTATCTTTCTAAAATTAAAATTAAATGTTCATAAATGTTGATAAAGGTCGGCTTTATGACTCAGTTTGTCCTAAGATACACTCCTTGAAAGCCATCAATTTACTAATTAGTGCGACTTTGGGTGTTTAAAGGCGGTGCTAAGATGGCCGTATAAGTTTGTTTTAGCTGAAAACAGAGTAGAAACTGTCAAAAACACAGAAGTACCATAACCATTTCGTTCTTCAGAATTTGCAGCAGGGGTTAAGAAAGGGTCATTTAACATGGTCTTCAAAGGGAAAAAGATTAGCTTTGATTACCCTCTTTTTTATTCACATATTTTAAAATTTCACCTGTATGGAAATTGCTAATTGCCACTGCTGTACAGAGGATGTAGTTGTATAGAACAGCCAATACAGCCTGTTTCAGACTCAGACCTGGCTTGTGCTGCTATTTTTATTGTCATTTGCTACTCAAGGAATTATTGCTCTGTACATGGTATCAGATCACAGCCTACACAGTGGGATGACGTCAGAAAGCACCTAGCTATTGATTACCCCGCAGAGGATAAATCTAGAGGTGGGAAAACACGACTAGAGCTGCAGATTGAAACTGCCTTAAACAAGGGAGACTACTCCTTAGCAGATCAGCTCAGTGATCAGCTGGCTAACAGACAGGTAATGTCCAGAAATTCTGTCTTGTGCTGTTTACATGCGTGCATTGCAGTTGAGATTAAAATAGATTGCATGTAGAGATAAGACTTTATGCTTATAATAATAGTGGCAATGCCTCACCCTCTTCTCTTCGTTCTTCTCCCGGAGATGAGGAAAATCCATGCACAAAATTAAATTGGATGGTTTACGTTGTGTGATACCATGTACAATTTGAGACTCGATGTGCAGCAACATGACTGACTAGACGTGTGAGGTGGATAAGAGAACTGTGAAGAAGATTAAAAAAGGAATTCCAACATTAGTATACTAAAAGCATTTCAGAAACCAAATACGGTGGCATTGAAAAAAGATTGTGTGTGGCGAATGCTTCTGTGCTTCAAAGCCCTTACATCGTTGATGACTCGGTCAAGACAACAACAGCAAGACGTAGAATGAGCCTGCGTGACTTCTTTAGCTGACTAATGCCTTCACTTCAATTTATGGTCTGTGTCTTTTATGTTAGTCTTTATCAGAAGAGTGATTAAGGTTTTCCTCTGAGAGAACTCATTTTACTTTAATAAAAATGTAATAAAAATCTAATTTGGTAAAAATCAAGAAGACAGTATTATTGAAAGGGAAGAGTGTGTGCAATTTATGTACTTGGTAATTCTTGTATTCTTATCCCACCTCTTTGTTTAGTGCAGTTTTCTTTTTTTTAAAAATTAGAATGTACAGTCAAAATATTCTGTAATCTTGCATTCATTTTATGCTATATGAAAGTGTATCTTCTGCCATGTCTATGACTATTTTTTTGTATTTCCGTAGTTTGGTGAAAAAATTGCACATGGATTTGATGCAAGTGAGTTTTTGAAGCGAAAAAAGGTAAGCAGAAAGCTTTGTATGTAGTGGCAACTGCTGAGGTTGTTTTAAACTATATTTCTAGCTGGTGTCACTGATGATGTCGTCACTGTGGCTGCTGTATACAAGGTGGTGGTTTGTCACTGTGCGTAATTTGGTTATTTGTCTATACAAAGTTCTATATAAAGCAGAGGTTTGTCACTGGCACTGCCTACATTAAATTCTACACAAGGCATTGGTTTGTCACTGCTACTGGCAACAGACTGCAATTGTAAGTTTGAGGGTAAAGTATTTTTCATAAAGCACAAATGGTTTAGTTCGTGTTGCAGTTTATGATAGTGTAATGTGAGCATTTATAAAAGAAAGGTATGAAGATGGCTTCCTCTCCGGACGTACATAGGATGTCCCTGCAGCAACCTGCAGATTTTCCCATCCTGGCTTCCTCCCACTGCTGTCAGGCTGTAGTATAAGTGAAATATTCCTGAGTATGGCGCAAAACTCCAGTCAGATAAGTAAATGAGGAAAGATAGGGCCTTACTGACTCCAATGGTTAAACTTTTGTTTACCGTGACTGTGAGCCGCCTGAACTGTGAGGTTGTGTGGTCAAATCCATCCCTTGTGCCTGTCATTTCCATTATTGACTATATTTTATTTTCATTCGTTGATATTTCCAATGGGGCAATTTATATTGTAGGAAGAAGAAGCAAAGCATGAGGCAAAAAAGAAGAAAAAACTAAATTGGGGGTGAGTTTCAAACTTTCATATTGCAAAGCTCTGATAATGGCCATGATCTGTGGTGAAGTGTGCATGGTGAATTGCATGTACAGCCCATGCTAAATAAGCCCTTTGTCTCCAACAAATGGAAGGGCTTCACATCAATAAATATTTCCATTATTGATATTAACTCTGTCCCTTGGTCCATTTCTCCATCAGTGTAATCTTGTTTGAACCATACTGTATCTAAAGAAGGGTGAGCGGTTCATGTCTAAAATTTGTTGATGCAATTTGATAGAGGTACAGTACCAGGATAAAGTTTTGCCCACAGGGCCCACGCTGGCTTGTGGATATAAAGTGTTGCTCGAGAGAGAGCACTTGAAGACTTGAACCGATCAGCTATTGACTAATGAAGTAGCTGGGGTACTAAAATCTTAACTTCCACTGTTCAGCTAAGACCAAAAGGCCTGTCTGATCTGGTGGCTTGTTTTCCTACCAGTTTTGCCCATTTTTCTTCACTATAAACATGACAGCTGTCTTATATTTATTAATTTTATTGAATTTTATTTGCTGGTGAGTATGACGAATCTTGTTATGGTATAGTCTTATCTGCCCGTCCATCCTTACAGTTTTTGATATTAACACTATATCTACAGAGGTGCAGCATTTAGAGCTTTCAGACTAAAGGTGCTTACATAGTGATACATTTGAAACCACTAGCACAGGAGCTTAATGATAAATGATTCTGATATTATAGATTTTAGACTTAGAGCACACAGAGTTGTGGACTTTTTTATGATATGATATGTGAATGTGGTGTTCTTGTTCACAGATTTGAACACAAACAGAGGTGGGAAAGTAAGTCCAATATGTGAAAGGGATTGTCTACCACAGAAAACAGGATGCCTCCAGGTTATTTCAAGCTTGTAGCAGCGAATCAACCCTACTTTTAATGAACATTAAATGGGACTGTTCAAAATCAATGATATACCTGTCATGGTTACACATCTACACAAAAACTGAAGGTCCTAAATGTTTGTGAGCTTTTCTAGTCTGTGAATGAAAGCAAGTTTGTGAAATAAAAACTAATCCTCTTATTGGTAAACCATCATGTTTAGTCATTTGTTTTCTGGATTTACTCAAATGTTTTCCGGAATTAAAAGTAGGTTCTTGGTATGAGCCTTCCTGTAAACACATTTGTTTTATGAACAGGTGGAGGAAGTAACTTCAATTCCATCAATATGAACTTACCATACATTTTCCCATAGCCTTATTGTAAATGTCGTGAATAAATCCAGAGCCTTTTGATTCCACCATGTGCTGCTTGGCTCACTATAGCAGGGGGTAGCAGTTTCCTACAGTGACTACGTCACCCGCTAGATGCGCTTGGGCCAATCATGTGCAAAGTGACCTGGCTCATTACACTCGAAGCCTGTAGGGCTTGTAGTGTCTTTATCCTTTTTCGGACTCTGGAGGAATTCGGCTTGTGCTCCTGTTTTGTCCTTTGCAACTCCAAAGTTAGCTCTTGGAAAGCTTTTGTCAGTTTTTCCAGCAGACCTTGGGTCTGTCTTGTGACACGTCAGCTACTTCTGGGACACATATCTCTCGACTGGTATCTGACCTTGACTTTACACGCTTAACGCCTTCCTCCTCTTCCATATAACGCATTGCATCATCTCTTTTCCTGAGCAAAGTGGATTTTGGCTGTGACTTCGTCCGTCTGTGCGCAAGTACTCCATTAATATTCATAAGGCTTGAGCATAAATAGCTAAAGTTACTGTATCAAGTACCTTACATTTTCTATATACAAATGGTGTGGTATGGTAGGACATGTACATCAAGCCACTGGGATTGTCTTCGACTTAGAAGTAACACAAATGTTGGATCAGTTAAATGAGCCTGGCCCGAAGATTCGACGTCTTCTGGGCTACCGAACAGCACATTAGTTACAGCTGAAAGGTTTAATACAAAAGTGACCAGTCACGCTGGTACACATCGCATGCCAAGCAGCTAATGCGACGTATTTTGTAACTAGAAATCGAATGGTGCCAACCCCATTGTTCGTGGACCAATATTTGTAGCTGTAGCGGCGTTTAAATCATGGTTGACTTCATATCCCGTGCCCAGCAACGGATATACCACCGTAGAAATCAGAGAAATTTGTAATTTTTATAACACTCGTCGATTGCTTACATTATTGCACATCTTGTGTGGGTCAATGTTAAATTGTAGTTTTTAGAACAGACTGTATCAAGTACCTTACATTTTCTATATACAAATGATGTGGTATGGTAGGACATGTACATAAAGCCACTGGGTTAGTCTTCAACTTGTCTTCAAGTAACACAATTGCTGGGTCATGTAAATGAGCTTGGCCCACAGATTGGATGTCTTCTGGGCTAGCGAGCGCGACATCAGTTACAGCTGATAGTTTAATACAGAAATAACCAGTCGCGATGGTACACACTGCATTGTAGCTGATGTCAAACAGCAAAGTGATCAGACAAAAATCCGAAAGTGGAAAAGTTGTTGAAATGAGCTTGCAAAGAAGTTAATCCGACGTATTTAGTAACGAGAAATCGAATAGTGCAAACCGCGTTTCCCTCCGAACAATAAATGTAGTTGTAGCGACGTTGACGTCCTAATTGCGTGCCCTGCAACGGAGTTTACACTTTAGAAACTGGAGAAATTTGCAATTTTTGTAACAATCGTCTATTGCTTACATTATTCCATATCTTTTTGGCACCTTAATTATGTGGGTCAGTGTTTAATCGCATAATAGTGTTAAAATGACCAGTCGTGATGGTAAACACTACATTGCTGCTGATGCCAATCAGCAAAGTGATCAGTGTTATATCACAGGTTGTTGATGACTACCTTGTTCATTACACGCTTGATCATGATTTGTCTGTTCTTTACACATTTGTGTGTGTTTATTCTGCTTATCACTTAAATCACGTGACTTGATAGAGCTCTCTGATCAGTGAAAGTAGATTTAGAAGATCGGATTGTGCCAGGTTTGCGAGAAGAAAAGGCAATGCCTTTGAATCTGTTGGAAATACAAGTTTATAACTGCACATGTGTATTTGTTTGTGTACGCAAGTATGGTGGAGAGCCTCAAAAGATTCTGGCGGTGAGCAGTCATGTTGATTACCATTGTTTTTGGATGGACGAATGTTGCTTTGTAGTGTGTGCAGGACCACGTTGTCAGATGCCGAACTTTACGACATTTCCCCGCGGCGCACTTGCCCGGAAGTAGTTGTGCTAAACTTTTCTCAATGCCGAACTGTGCGATAGTTGCTGAGTTTTGTGCCAGTGCAGTGTAATGAAGCCTTCAAGCTTATTAGAGCTGATGTCGGCTGATCAAAAAAGCTGCACTCCTCTGACCGGTGTGGATGTGTTTATCAGTCAGTCGATTATAGGTGACAATTCTATTGTACATGAGCTTTGTCCATTCCCTGCTTCTCCCGTGTTTTCCACTCCCCGTCTACAGCCCACACAACCTATTATCAGCAACATGTCAAATTACATCAAAGTGGTTGTCTCCGTCGCGAGAATGCAGAGAAATTTCTTTGAGAATTTCATTCTTTTGCCACACCTAATTCATTAACGGATGACGATCAACAAGTCGCTTCCTTTCACCTGCATCCCCAAAGTCTCGCACTGATTTGGTTCAATTCTTTGCCGAGCGAAGATGAACTGCTGTGGTCCACCTTAGAACGATTGTATCGTCTCCGTTACACACATGGTGATGCACTGAGTAATCCACAGTTACTAGTTGAAGCTGAACTTTTTCACCATTTGACACTAAAACCACATCAGTCATTAGATGAATATCACGGCATAATTCTTGAAAAAGGACTAAAATTACAAAAACCTGACAGAGACTTATTGGTGAAGTTTATTGAGGGCCTTCCATCTCGACTGGCTTTTGTTGCTCGAGCCAGTAATCCTTCCACACATCTTGAGGCCCTCACCACGGCAAAGATGGGAGAAGCGTACGGTTATTGGGCACAAACACTTGTGGGACACGTGGGGATAGCAAATGCGCCATCACCCCAACAATCGAATGTATCCACGCCCGATTCGATCCCCCCACCTAATAAAGAGCTGAAAATGGTTATTGACGCCCACAGTTCGGCAATTAACGATATCCAAAAGCAGTTGTCAAGTCTCTCAACAAATCTTGAAAATAAGGTTTCACAAGCACCGACAGTCCCTCCCCCCTGTTATCGTATTCCCTCCAACCACCAGTATACCAACAGAAGCCAGACATAAAGTGCTATAGTTTTCACGGCCGCCTTCATGTTCGCCGACAGTGTAACTGGATGGGCCGCGGACAACCAGGCCTAGCTGTCATATGTCAAATCTGTAAACAGTTCAGTCACACAGAAGACTGTTTCATTACAACATTCAGGTAGCCCCATCACACAATCAGCCGGTCAGGGAAACTACCAGTGCCCGGTGGACACATCGCACGTTCCCCCGGGAGGACCACAGCGCGATGCAGGAGGAGGAGCCCCTCCCCCGAGCGTTCACCAGCAGTGAATACAATTGACTGCACTGACACAGAAACAGACTCCGACTCTAGCAGCAGTGACACAGATAATGTGATACTAAGCCACACGAGCAGTTTGTGTATATGCCTGTGCATATTGGTAATTTGCAGATATCATCTTTACTTGATTAGGGTAGTTCAATCAATCTCATGTCGGAGGAATTGTACAATTTATTGCCAGCACATTTGAAGTCAAGTAATATTCCTTTTTTCTTTTTCAAACATTGTGCTAGCAAATGGTCAAAATGTTGTAGGAAATCTGTCATTTTGCCGCCGCGTATTGAAACAATAATAACGGCTTCTGTTCCGGGCATATTTTGTATGGGCTTACAAGAAATTTGTACTCAGGATAACCGTGTATTGAAACTCAACATTTTAGTTTCTAAGGCTGTGGTCGTTGTTTCAAGGTCCCATACTGTACCTGTAAAAGTTTGTAATCCTACCGCAGAATCAGTTGTTCTTCCTAGACGTACGGTATTGGCAGAGTTTACTTTGCTTGTCTCTGACTACAGAGCTTCAACAGTAAATACCACATGTATTGGCGGGTCTGATGTTGTAAACCAGGTATCTGAGTATACTTCACAGGAGGATGCTCTTACCAATGTTTCGAATGTTGGAAATGTTGATGTTGTTAACCATGTCTCTAACGCCGAGAAGTTGAATGCTGTTGCAAATGTATCGTTTCCGACACGCAGCCGGAGACCAGTGTTATTACTCCTGAATTTTTGTCACATTTTCATTTTTCTAATTGTAATTTGTCAAATAAAAATCGTGAGCAGCTTCTGAAAGTATTGTTTGTTTTTGTTATCAGTGATAATCCCGGTTTAGGGTTAACAGGTGGTAGAATACAATATTGTTTTGAAACCTGACGACAAGCCAAAATATCAAGGGCCATATCGGTTGTCACCTGATACAAGGGAAGTGTTGAGGCATCAGTTGGATAAATTATTGGCATAGGGTGCTTTTTGCACCAGCCCAATTGTCCTTGTGGCTAAACTAAATCCAAAACAAGGTCTTATTCCTGGACCTAAGCAAGCTGCTTTATCCATTTACCGTTTTTGTTGCGATTTCCGTTACTTGAACAGTCAGACATTGAACTTTCGATACCGGATTTACAGGAATTAACTGAGGCCGTGTCCACAAAAACGCCAAAATTTAGGTCAGTTCATCTAAGTTCTGGGTTTCCCCAGATGGGAATTAGCCCTGAATCGTCCAAGTACACTGCGTTTAATACGTGTTTTGGAACGATGTGTTGGTTCTCTCAGAAACGTTTCAGGGACACCTTGCTGACTTAAACCGGGTTTTCGGTCGATTATGTAACGCTGGCCTCAAGCTTGGACCTAGAAAGTGTTCCTTTGCTCAGTCCTGTGCTATACAGAGTAAAGGCAGTGCAAGACTTTCCGGAACCTACATCTGTGCGTGAGCTTCGTAGAGCCATGGGACTGCTAAATTGGTTCAGAAAGTTTATACCCAACTTTGCTGCTACTGCCTTTCCGTTGAATAATTTGTTGAAAAAGAAAGTGCCGTTTATGTGGACACGTGAACATTCACAGGCGTTTGCGGTATTAAAACGAGCTCTTGTGAGTTCTGACGCATTGGCGTTTCCCAGATATGATTTACCCTTTATTCTGACTGTGGATACTTCAAGTCGTGGAATTGGATACATGCTGTACCAATGCTATCCAGATAAGGAAACTGTTAATGTTATACAGTTTGGCTCAAAGGCTTTGACGCGGTGGCCAACGAAACTTCTCGGCATGGTTACATCTATTACTGATTGTGCTTTATATTTGCTAGACCGCCAGTTTGTGCTAGAATGTGATCATCAGGCCTTGAAGCCTCTGTTTCAGAAGAAATTTGGCGGCTCCAACTACGAACGCTGGATGACAGGCCTTCAATAGTTCAATTTCAAGATTGTATACAAGTCAGCCCTGCAGATGCCGATGCCTGACGCACAGTCGCGCAGTCACCCGAACGCCGAATTTGGATCCGCGGGACCCAGTCCTGATGATGAGGACCTGTATTTTCCATATGTACCAGAGGTGATTTCTCTGTCGATTCTTATGCCGGAAGGGGGTCAACTACAGGATTTAATTCAGTGGGATGACACCTCAATGGATGAAAACTTGCCACCAGTTACATTACAACCCGAGAAAGTTCCTGTTCAGCTCAACCACAGAAACAATGCGTAATTGCTCGCATGAGGTTAAAGCTGATATGTATGATGCCGGACACTGAAGCCAGAATTCCCATAGTAACGGTGCGAGGAGTTCATGACCAGAATTTACACCAACCAGAGCGCATAGACGTCACTAGCTTGCTCTTTTTTCAATAGACAGATTTTAGCGTTGAAAGCATAGCTAAAATGGCAGCTGTGGATAACGACATTAGCCCTATGTTGAACTATTGCAATCTGCTTCCAGATTCCCGGAAAGAAGCGCGTCGGATTATTCTGGAATCATCTGATTTTATTGCTGTGCAAAATGTTTTGTTTCATTCAAGGATTGCCAAATCGAAAAGGACTAAAGGATAATTGAAAAATTATCAGCTTGTTTTGCCCAAAATTGTGATAAACACTATGTTAAAACTCTTTAATGGTTCCCCATTCGCTGGGCTGGTGGTGTAAACGACACACTGGACAAAACTGGAGAACATTTTTATTTTAGAAAAAAGTCTCTGATTGTTTGGGATTATGTCAAGTCATATGATCTATGTCAGCGGAGGAAAATGACACGGGCCCATACCAAATCTGGAATCACGGCGTAGCAAAGCCATATGCCCCGTTCGAAGTTTGGCAGCTGGATTTATTCGGACCACTACCCCTCACCTCTCAAGGTTATCGTTATGTGCACACGGCGACTGACATGTTCATTCAGTATCTATACACAGCTCCACTTACGAACACAGACCCTTGTACACTGACAACTGGGATGTTTCGCCTTTTTACCACCTGTTTGGACTTGTAGAGCACTTATCTCGGGTCCTGTATCTGAGTTCATAGCAGAGATCACAAAAGGTGTTTGTAAATTTCTTGAGGTACCATTGCAGTTTACCCCAGCGTACATGCAGCATTGCCTTGGCGCATGTGAGCGAACACACCGACCGTTAGCCGAACGACTTACACCATCCCTAAGATCAATTACAACATGGGTGAGCAGTTGCCAGCCGTTATATTTGCATAAACTCGTCCTTGAGTTCTTACCACGGATATTCTCTCTTCGAGGTGGTATATGCTCGACGCCCCACGTTTCCCCTGACTTCCTCTCCAGACTCTGTTCTTCAAACGTCTCGTCAGACGTTCAGCAGTATCTGGAGACGTTTGTTAACCGGATGGATACTGTGCGCAATGAAGTCAAAGAGCTGCCATTAAAAAAGCAGAGCATGTTGAAAAAGGAGCGCGAACGCATCAAACAGCTACATGTTTCGAAAGGTGATTATGTGTATCCTCTGGATGAACCAACGGGACATGGTCGTAAGTTACAGCCTGAATACAGTGGTCCGTACGTCACTGGGGACGTGACATCACCTCACATTGTTTTACTGCACGACCGGAGACAAAGCAACGTGTGAAAGGGTCTGTCCACATTGATAGACTGAAAGTCGCTTATGTGCGCGAACCGTGCCCTGAACCGTATTTTCCTATCACGGTTACGACGAAACTACCAGCCTTTGAAGCCGACATCACCTTCCTCCCTCTTTGGACACCTCATCTGACAAGAAAAACTACGGAAGTTCTGACACGCCCTAAACGCACTCGGCGAAAGCAATTCCTTATCGCGACTCAGATCACATTTATCCTCGTCACTTGTCAAATCTCGGATCTTCCAGTCGTTGATATCAGAAGATCAAAAGGGTGTTAGCGCAGCATAAAACTGCTAACCGTGTAGAGTATCTTGTGCATATCAGGGGCGAACCTTTGCAAAAGCCTTTTTAGTGACGCCTACCTCTAAAGCTCGCCGGTCAATTCAATGTAGTCCACCCGCGTGGGTACCTTAATGCCGATGTCTGTGTTTGCATATTATATTATTGACAGTAGTTGGTTTCAGTATTTTGTAGATTTTTTTTGTTGTATTTGTTATTTAATTCCTGATCTTATTTAAGAATCAAGATTTTGCTTTTTGTACTTCATCATGTGTCATTTAACCGTAGTGTTGTACTCAAGCTGTCGCCGGTGAAATCGCACCCTAGTAATATTATGCATTTCAAGTTAGTTCAGGAATACTCCAAACGTCAATAACGTTGATTGCATCCTCTATTTTACCATTGAAAAACTATCCAAGAGTATCTTATTGTCTTGTATCAGTTTGAATGGGTAGTCCTGAAAGTTTTTGTTCTCATGTCTTTTTATGTACGGTTGATATTCCGTGGAGGCAGTGCGGGTAACGAGTTATGCGCCATATGTATTCAGTTTTCTGTATTTAGCTTGTTATAAACATCTCTGGATCTCCGTGTGTTTTAGCTTACATGGTAATTAGGATTTCACTTCATGTAAACATCAGTTATACATCAGTTATAAACATTTGCACATTGCACATGTATTTCCATTTGTCGATGATTGGGTATAATTCACACGTTCATTTTCTTTGATTTTGATGAACCAGCCAGTCCATGTGTAAAATTTTTTTCAATACAGTTTTATTTTTGTGGGTGCATATTACAGGTTGTTTATGACTATCTTGTTCATTGCACACTTGATCATAATTTGTCTATTCTTTACACATTTGTGTGTGTTTATACTTCCTATGACTTAAATCACGTGACTTGATTGATAGAGCTCTCTAATCAGTGAAGGTAGATTTAGAAGATCGGATTGTACCAGGTTTGACAGAAGAAAATGTAATGCTTTGTGAATCTGTTAGAAATACAAGTTTAAAACTGCACATGTGTGTTTGTTTGTGTACGCAAGTATGCAATATGAGGCAAAAATCCAAAAGTGGAAAAATTGTTGAAATGGGCTTGCCAAGAAGCTAATCTGACGTGTTTTGTGACGAAAAATCGAATGGTGCAAACCGCATTGCTGTCCGACTAATATTTGTGGCTGTAGCGGCGTTTAAATATATGTTGTCATAATTGTGTCACTAAAAAGCATTGGAGTTTACTCATTAGAAACCATAGAAAGTTCAAATTTTTTTCAACACTCGTAGATTGCTTACATCACTCCACATCGGGGGCCTCCGTGGCTCAGTCGGTTAAATCGCTAGCGCAGCGTAATGACCCAGGAGTCTCTCACCAATGCGGTCGCTGTTCAAGTCCAGCTCATGCTGGCGGCCGTGCGTGAGAAGGTCTGCCAGCAACCTTCGGATGGTCGTGGGTTTCCCCCGGGCTGTGCCCGGTTTCCACCCACCATAATGCTGGCCGGCGTCGTATAAGTGAAATATTCTTGAGTACGGCGTAAAACACCAATCAAAAAAAAAAAAAAATCTTTTGGCACCTTAATTTTGTGGGCCAGTGTTAAGTTGTAGTTTTTAGAGTAGACTGGAACGAGCACCTTATATTTTCTATGTACAAATGATGTGGTGTGGTAGTACATGTACATGAAGCCACTGAAGTAACACAATTGCGGTGTCAGTTAAATGAGTCTGGCCCAAAGATTCGACGTCTTCTGGGCTACCGGACGTCACATTAGTTACATCTGAAATTTTAACATAGAAATGACCATTCGATACGGTACAAACTACATTGTAGCTGATGTCAATGATCAGCTAAGTGGTTAGGAAAAATATCGAATCTGGAAAAATTGTTCAAATGCTCATGCATAGAAGCCAATCCAACGTATTTTGTGACAAGAAATCGAATGGTGCAAACCGCATTGCTCTCTGACAATATTTGTGGCTGTACCAACGTTTGAAACATGGTTGACGTTATAATTGTGTACCCAGAAAGGGGTTTTACTCCTTAGAAACCAGAGTATTTTGCAATTTTTATTTAACACTTGTGGATTACTTGCATTGTTCCTCATCTTTTGGCACCTCATTTATATGGATGAGTGTTAAGTTGTAGGTTTTAGAACATACTTTTCAAGTACCTTACATTTTATAATAAACTCTGTCAAAAAAGAAACGCAACCCCGTATTTTAGAGATTTTAATATTTAGTTTTAGGACGGCACAACTTTTTTCTTATTGAAGACAGAAGTCAGAAATTTGGCAGAATAATAATCAAGATGGTCATGTTTAAAACTCTCTTTTCAAAAGTCATCTCAGAGACACCAGTTGCTCACCAGGGGGCGTCTTCCTCAGTATCTCGTATGTCCACTCCTGTAACGCAACGGCGAGCTGTTGAAGCGTCTGTGGCGGTGGCTGACGTTGACGCACGTGTCGATCCAGAGTATCCCACAGGTGTTCAATAGGGTTGAGGTCTGGTGATTTAGAGGGCCACGGCAAGACATTGACGTTGGAATCCTGCAGAAAGTTCATTGTTGCACGTGCAGTATGAGGCCTGGCGTTGTCCTGATGAAAAAAACTGTGTCTGTCGGTCAATAATCGGGAGAAGGTGAGACTGTAACACGTGGTTGATGTAACGTTGGGCTGTCAGGTTCCCTGGAACGATCACCAAGTCTGATTTCTGGTTGTACGAGATGGCTCCCCAAACCATAACACTGCCTCCGCCAAATCTGTCCACCTGCCGGACGCAGATCGGCGCAAAGCGTTCATGACGTCTCCTATACACACGCTGTCTTCCGTCGTGACGTGTCAAAAGAAAACGGGATTCATCAGAAAACCAGATGCGCCTCCAGTTTTGTAGAGTCCATATCCTTACGTTGTTGCACCACCTGAGTCGCAGGCGTAAGGGGCGTAGTACAGGTGCAACAACTGGTCTACAGGCATGTAAACCCGCTTCTTTCAGACGGTTGCTAATCGTTTGAGCCGACACTCTCCTCAAACCTGGTATTTGTGTGGCAGTCACGGGTGGTAGGGCATGCCGATTACGCAGGTGAAGGACCCGGATGTACCGATCTTGAAGTGGGGTCGTGATTCTTGGCCTTCCACTTCTCGGGCGATCGTTGGTCGAATTAAAGTTGTTGTAAGGGCTTGAAGACGACCAATGGCGATATTTCGGTCGGCAGCACTCAGTCCCGGCATTTTACCGACTGCCTTTCGTCGACGAATGAATGAATAAAAAATACGAAAGCACATGGGCTTTTATACACCCCCACACTATAACTGCCATTGACATGATTTGCATGTGAATGGTTCTGTGTGCGACGTCAACAGGGTCAGTCCATGCGTTGTGACGTCATAAGCAATAAAATACACTTAGGAGAAAAAAGGCAGTTGTTTGGATGGTAATCTTCATTAAAAACCTGTATAATTTCATTACATTTGGCTAAAATTTAGTTTGGAAGCAATAACTTTATTCGAACGAATTTTTGATATCCGAGGACAGGGGTTGCGTTTCTTTTTTGACAGAGTTTACAAATGATGTGGTATGGTAGTACATGTAGAAAAAGCCACCTAAGTAACACAATTGGGGGGTGAGTTAAATGATCATGACCCAAAGATTCGACGTCTTCTGGGCTACCGAAGAACACATTAGTTACAGCTGAAAGTTTAATATAAAAATGACCAGTCGGGATGGTACAATCAGCAAAGTAATCAGGCAAAAATTCAGTACTTGGAAAATCTGTTCAAATGCGCTTGCAAAGAGGCTAATCCGACGTATTTTTTGAGGAGCAATCGAATGGTGCAAACCGCATTGCTGACCCAGCAATTGTGTTACTTCTAAGTCGAAGACACACCCAGTGGCTTTATCTACTTGTACTACCACACCACAGTATATGTGTATAGAAAATGTAAGGTATTTGGTCCAGTCTGTTCTAAAACCTACAACTTTATACTGACCCACATAATTAAGGTGGCAAAGGATGTGGAATAATGTAAGCAATCGACGAGGGAAAAAATTGCAAATTTCTCTGCTTTCTAAGGTGTAAAATCCGGTCCTGGACACGGAATTATGACTTCAGCCATGATTTGAACCCGGGGGGGGGGGGGGGGGAGGGGGAAGGGTGTCCATGTTGGATAGCGCGCTAGCGCAACATAATGATCCAGGACTCTCTTACCAATGCGGTCGCTGTGAGTTCAAGTCCATCTCATGCTGGCTTCCTCTCCGGTCGTAAGTGGGAAGGGGGGCTGTTCCCAGTTTCCACCAACCATAATGTTGGTCGACGTCGTGTAAGTAAAATTATTCTGAGAACGGCGTAAAGCACCAATCAAATTAATCAATAACTAAAATGATTTAAACGACACTACAGCTAAAGTTATTTGTCGGAGAGCAATGATGTTTGCTGTCATTGGGTTTCTCGTCACAAAATACGTCAAAGTAGCTTTTTGCAAGCCCACTGGAACAATTTTTCCACTTTGGAATTTTGTCTCATTACTTCGCTGATGATTGACATCAGCTACAAAGTAGTATGCGCCATCGCGACTGGTCATTTCTATATTAAACTTTCGACTGTACCTAATGTACCGTTTTGTTGCCCAGTAGACCAAGTACCCTATTGGGTGTAGGACAATGCGGTTTGCACAGTTCGATTTCTCGTCAAAAAATACGTCCGATTAGCGCCTTTGCAAGCGCATTTGAACAATTTGTCCACTTTCGAATTTTTTCCTGATCACTTTGCTGATAATTCACATCAGCTACAATGATGTAGTTTGTACCATCACAACTGGTCATTTATATATTAAACTTTTGGCTGTAACTAATGTGCTCTTCGGTAGCCCAGAAGACGTCGAATCTTTGCGCCATGATCATTTAACTCACCCCCCAATTGTGTTACTTAGGTGGCTTTTTCTACATGTACATGTATATCATTAAGCAATGGTCTTACTTCTAGATTTATACGTCTAAATCGAAGACAAACCCAGTGGATTTATGTACTTGTAATACCACACCACATCATTTGAATATAGAAAATGTAACGTATATGATGCAGTCTGCTCTAAAAACTACAATTTTACACTGACCGACATAACTGCGGTGCCAAAATATGTGGAACAATGCAAGCAATGGACTGGCGTTAAAAATTTGCAAATCTCTCTGGTTTCTAAGGAATAAAATCCATTGCTGGGCATGCAGT
This sequence comes from Liolophura sinensis, assembly GCF_032854445.1. Lineage (NCBI taxonomy): Eukaryota > Metazoa > Mollusca > Polyplacophora > Chitonida > Chitonidae > Liolophura > Liolophura sinensis. The sequence goes on along the minus strand of NC_088300.1, from coordinate 38,683,080 downwards.
TATGACGTCAATTGTCATATAAACACCGCTACAGCTATAAAAATTGGTCGCAGAACTATTCGGTTTGCACCATGCCATTTCTGGTCACCAAATACGTCTTATTAGGTTTTTGTAAGCGCATTTGAACAATTTTTCTACTTTGGAGTTTTATCCTAATTATTTTGCTGATGACTGACGTCAGCTACAATGTAGTGTGTGTACCATCGCAACTGATCATTTCTATATAAAATTTTAGGCTAAAACTAGTGTGCCTATCGGCAGTCGAGAAGACGTCAAATACTTGTGCAATGATCATATAACTGACCGAGCAATTGTCTTACTTTTAAGGGGGCCTCCGTGGCTCAGTCGGTTAGCGCGCTAGCGCAGCGCAATGACCCAGAAGCCTCTCACCAATGCGGGCGCTGTGAGTTCAAGTCCAGCTCATGCTGGCTTACTCTCCGGCCGTAAGTGGGAAGGTCTTCCAGCAACCTGCGGATGGTCGTGGGTTTCCCCCGGGCTGTGCCCGGTTTCCATCCACCATAATGCTGGCCGCCGTCGTATGAGTGAAATATTCTTGAGTACGGCGTAAAACACCAATCAAAAAAAAAAAAAAAATCTTACTTTTAAGTCCAAAACAAACCCAATGGCTTTACCTACACGCACAACCACACCACAACATTTGTATATAGAAAATACAACGTACTTAATAGAGTTTGTGGTAAAAACTACAATTTCAAACTGACCCACGTAAATGCGCTGCCAAAAGATGTAAAGTAATGTAAGCATTGAACTAGCGTTAAAAAATTGCAAATTTCTGTGGTTGTTAAAAAGTAAAATCCTTTTCTGGGCACAATTATGACATCAATCATTTTTTAAACGCCGCTACAGCTAGAAGTATTGGTCAGTGAGCTTTGCAGTTGGAATTGATGACCTTGCTGACTAATAATCAGCTACGAGGTAGTGTCCTCCATCATTTGTATATTTAACGTACGGATGAAACTAATGTGCCGTTCGGTAGCCCAAAAGACATCAAATCTTTTGGGCCATGATCATTTAACTGACCCAGCAATTATCTTACTTCTGAGTCCAAGACTAACCCAATGGCTTTACCTACATGTACTACCAAACCACATCATTTGTATGTGGAAAATATAGGATGCTTGATAGAATCAGTTCTAAAAACTACAACTTAACACTGACTCACATAATTGCGCTGCCTAAATATGTGAAGTTATGTGAGCAATCGACTAAGGTAAAAAAATTTGCGAATTTGTCTGGTATCTAAGATATCTAAAATCCGTTGTTTGGCACACACTTAAAACGTCAAACATTTCTTGAACGCAGCTACAGCCAGAAGTTTTGATCCGAGAGCAATGCGGTTTGCACCATTCGATTTCTCGTCACAAAACACGTCGGATTAGCTGATTTCTCGTCTCAAAACACGTCAGATTAGCTTCATTGGAAGCGCATTTGAACATTTTTTCCAATTGTGAATTTTTTCTTGATTACTTTGCTGACTGACACCAGCTACAATGTAGTGTTTACCACAGCCGCTGGTCATTTGTATATTTAACTTTCGGCTGAAACTAATGTGCCGTTGGGTAGCCCATAAGACGTCGAAAATTTGGGCCATGATCATTTGTCAGTTCCCAAAACTACAACTTATCACTGACCCACATGATTGCGGTGCCAAATGATGTCAAGTAATGTGAGCAATCGACTAGCCTTAAAAAAAAGCAAATTTCCCGGGTTTCCATCGCCACTTTGTGTATTAAACTTTCGGGTAAAACTAATCTTTGGGCCATGATCACATAACTGACTCAGCAATTGTCTTACTTCTAACTCCAAGACTAACCCAATGGCTTTACCTACATGTACTACCACACCACATCATTTGTGCACACAATTCTTACGTCAAGCATTCTTTGAAGTCGCTAAAGCTAGAAGTATTGATTGGAGAACAATGCGCTTTGTACCATTCAGTTTCTCATCACAAAATACGTCGGATTAGCTTCTTTACAAGCGCATTTGAAAAATTTTTCCACTTTTGAAGTTTAGCCTGATTACTTTGCTGATTGACACCAACTACAATGTAGTGTGTACCATCGCCACTGGTCATTTGTATATTAAACTTTTGGCTAAAACTAATGTGCCCTTGGGTATCCCAGAAGACGTCGAATCTTTGGGCCATGATCATTTAACTAACCTAGCAATCGTCTTACTTCTAAGTTCAAGACTAACCCAATGGCTTTACCTACATGTACTACCACAACACATCATTTGGGTATGGATAATGTAGGGTGCTTGATAGAGTCGGTGCTAAAAACTATAGCTTAACACTGACCCACATGATTGCGGTGTCAAAAAATGTCAAGTTATGTAAGCAATCGACTAGCGTTAAAAAATTGCAAATTTCTCTGGTAGCTAAGGATGAAAATGCGTTGTTAGGCACACAATTATGACGTCAAACATCTTTCGAACGCCGCTACAGCTAGAAATATTGATCGGAGATAACTGTGGTTATGCACCATTTGATTACTCTTAACAAAATACGTCAGATTAGTTTCTTTGCAAGCGCATTTGGACAATTTTTCCACTTTAGAATTTCAGCCTGATTACTTTGCTGATTGACATCAGCTACAATGTAGTGTGTACCATTGCCGCTGGTCATTTGTATATTAAACTTTTGGCCAGAAGACGTCGAATCTTAGGGCCATGATCATTTAACTGACCTAGCAATCGTCTTACTTCTAAGTTCAAGACTAACCCAATGGCTTTACCTACATGTAATACCACAACACATCATTTGTATATGGATAATGTAGGGTGCTTGATAGAGTCAGTTCTGAAAACTACAACTTAACACTGACCCACATGATTGCATTGCTTAAAGATGTAAAGTAATGTAAGCAATCGACTAGCGTTAAAAAATTGCAAATTTCCCTGGTTTCCAAAGAGAAAGAGCGTTGCTGGGCACGTGATTATAGAGTCAATCATCATTTCAACGGCGCTACAGCCAAAAGTATTTGCCGAAGAGCAATGCGGTTTGCACCATTCGATTTTCCGTACAAAATACGTCGGATTAGCCTCCTACCAGCAGCATTGGAACAATTTTGCCACTTTTGCATTTTTGCCTGCTCTTTTTGCTACACTGTACTAAAAGAAACGTATAACTTTTATATGCAGTGTTTTCTATGGAAAAAAAGTTGAATAAGTTTGAACGTTGTGCGAATACGTTTGCACATAAGCACCCTGTGTACACGTCACTTTTTAACGAGATTCATTGAAATTGGTGTAAGACATCATGAAAAATCGGAAAAACAGAGTTTCGGACCCTGTTGAAAATTCTCGATAATGACCGCCGTATAAATACCGATGTAGCACATGGTAAGGGTGCAATACCATAAAAACATGCCGAGACTCACACAAGCAGAACGTGATAGAGCCACTGGTATGGCCGAGATGGGGGCCAGCCAACACCACATTGCCAGAACATTCAATTGCAGTCAAGCCACCATCAGCAGACTGTTGGGTCGTTACCGCCTAACAGGCAGGACACAAGATCGTCCAAGATCGGGCAGGCCAAATGTTACAACGCCTGGCGAAGACCGGTACATCCGCACAATCCACCTGCGTAACCGGTTTGTGACGGCGACGTCAACGGCGGAAACGGCACTGGGACACCCCATCAGCAGACGCACAGTCTTACGACGACTCTGCGTGAGTGGTATCAGAGCCAATCGCCCCTTCTGTGGAATGGCATTGACTCCTCTACACCGTCAAAATAGGCTGCAATGGGCAAGAGTTGTACGTCGATGGCAGCGACGAGACTGGGAAAGGGTACTGTTCATTGATGAAAGCCTATATAACCTCATCAGAAATGATGTTCGAATTCGTGTGTATCGAGGCAGGGGAGAACGATTGGCACAAAACTGCATTCAGAATGTCCACCCTTTTGGTGTTTGTAGGGTGCTTGTATGGGGCGGAATTTGTGGACATCGAGATTTGAGAACGAGATTGGTCATCATCCATTGAAATCTGACTGGCCAAAGATACAGAGATGAAATATTGGAACCTGTTGTGGGGCCATTCGTGCATCAACAGCAAAGGGGTATCTTTTGTACAATGTACGACCTCATACCGCCAGAGTTGTACTAAATTATCTGGACACCTTTGATGTCAACGTACTGCCCTGGCCAGCACGATCGCCAGACATGAATCCCTTAGAGCATCTGTGGGATCATCTTGATTGACGTCTGAGACAACGCGTCCCTCCCCCACAAAACAGGCAACAGCTCGAACAGGCTTTATTTGAGGAGTGGGACAGAATTCCTGATGACGTCATCCGGCGGTTGACGACTTCCATGAGGAGACGTATTTTGGCTTTAACTGATGCAATTGACACACGCTACTAAACGATCTGTCTTATGACATGATAGGACATTAGGTACACCTTTTTAATCGAGTCCCTTTACTTGCATTTGTGTAATTTTTCAGATTTACCCCATGCTTTCTTTACTCGGCCTGACAGCAAATGTAATATCCATATGGATTTGAATTTATGAACAGAACCTGGAAAATGGTTTATTGCAATATAATGCTTATCATGTTAATACTGTCTGTCTTTCTTCTTCTTTCTTGTGGTGCTGAACAAGGTTATACGTTTTTTTACCCGGTAGATTATGTACCATCGCCACTGGTCATTATTATATTAAACTTTTGGCTAAAAATTATTTGCCCTTCGGTAGTCCAGAAAACGTCAAATCTTTGGGCCAAGCCCAATTAACTAACCCAGGGATTGTCTTACTTCTATATCCAAGACAATCACAATGTCTTTATCTACAGGTAGAAAAACCACACCATTTGTATTTTGAAATCACAAGGTACTTGATACAGTCTGCTCTAAAAAGTAAAATTGAACACCCACCCACATCAATAAGGTGCCAAAAGATGCGGAATTGGACCAGGCATTGGCGGGTATTGGAAAAATTGCAATTTTCCCTGGTTTGCAAGGAGTAAGAGCCATTATGAAGTCAATCATCATTTCAACGTCGCTACACCCAAAAGTATTTGTCGGAGAGAAACGCAGTTGGGGCCATTTGATTTCTCGTCACAAAATACGTCGGATAAGCATTTTACCAGCAGCATTGGAACAATATTTTCACTTTTGGATTTTTGTCTGCTCTTTTTGCTAATTAAAATCGGCCATCCTGTACTATGTACCACCGCGACTGGTCATTTCTATAGTAAACTTTTGGCTATAAATTTTGTGCCCTTTGGTAGCCCAGAAGACGTCAAATCTTTGGCCTAAAGCCCATTTAACTCATCCAACAATTGTCTTACTTCTAAGTCCAAGACAATCTCAATGTCTTTATCTACGTGTAGAAAAACCACACCATTTGTACATAAAAAACACAAAGTACTAGATACAGTCTGTTGTAAAAAGTACAATTGAACACTGACCCACATCAATAAGGTGCCAAAAGATGCGAAATTGGGCCAGGCATCGGCAGCTGTTTAAAAAATTGCAAATTTCCCTGGTTTCCATGGAGTAAGAGCCGTTGCTAGGCACGTGATTATGACATCAATGATCATTCAATTGTCGCTACAGTCAAAAGTATTGGTCGGAGAGGAACGCGGTTTGCACCATTCGGTTTCTCGTCACAAAATACGTCGGAATAGCCTCTTACCAGCAGCACTGGAACAGTTTTTCCACTTTTGCATTTTTGCCTGGTCTTTTTGTTAATTGAAATCGGCTACACTGTACTATGTACCATCGCGACTGGTCATTACTATATTCAACTTTTGACTATAAGTTATGTGCCCTTTGGTAGCCCAGAAGACGTCAAATCTTTGGGCTAAGCCCATTTAACTCAACTAGCAATTTTCTTACTTCTAAGTCCAAGACAATCTCAATGTCTTTATCTACGTGTAGAAAAACCATACCATTTGTACATAAAAAACACAAAGTACTAGATACAGTCTGCTGAAAAAAAAGTACAACTGAACACTGACCCACATCAATAAGGTGCCAAAAGATGCGGAATTGGGCCAGGCATCGGCAGCTGTTTAAAAAATTGCAAATTTCCCTGGTTTCCATGGAGTAAGAGCCGTTGCTAGGCACGTGATGTTGTCATCAATGATCATTCAATTGTCGCCACAGTCAAAAGTATTGGTCGGAGAGCAACGCGGTTTGCACCATTCTTTTTCTCGTCACAAAATCCGTTGGATTAGATTCTTACCAGCAGCACTGGAACAGTTTTTCCACTTTTGCATTTTTGCCTGGTCTTTTTGTTAATTGAAATCGGCTACACTGTACTATGAACCATCGCGACTGGTCATTACTATATTCAACTTTTGACTATAAGTTATGTGACCTTTGGTAGCCCTGAAGACGACAAATCTTTGGGCAAAAGACCATTTAACTCATCCAGCAATTGTCTTACTTCTAAGTCGAAGACAATCTCAATGTCTTTATCTACGTGTAGAAAAACCACACCATTTGTACATAAAAAACACAAAGTACTAGATACAGTCTGCTGTTAAAAGTACAATTGAACACTGACCCACATCAATAAGGTGCCAAAAGATGCGGAATTGGGCAAGGCATTAGCAGCTGTTTAAAAAATTGCAAATTTCCCTGGTTTCCATGGAGTAAGAGCCGTTGCTAGGCACGTGATTATGACATCAATGATCATTCAATTGTCGCTACAGCCAAAAGTATTTGTCGGAGAGCAACGCGGTTTGCACCATTTGATTTCTCGTCACAAAATACGTCAGATTGGCCTCTTACCAGCAGCACTGGAACAGTTTTTCCACTTTTGCATTTTTGCCTGGTCTTTTTGTTAATTGAAATCGGCTACACTGTACTATGTACCATCGCGACTGGTCATTACTGTATTCAACTTTTGACTATAAGTTATGTGCCCTTCGGTAGCCCAGAAGACGTCAAATTTTTGGGCTAAGCCCATTTAACTCATCCAACAATTGTCTTACTTCTAAGTCGAAGACAATCTCAATGTCTTTATCTACGTGTAGAAAAACCACACCATTTGTACATAAAAAACACAAAGTACTAGATACAGTCTGCTGTAAAAAGTACAATTGAACACTGACCCACATCAATAAGGTGCCAAAAGATGCGTAATTGGGCCAGGCATCGGCAGCTGTTTAAAAAATTGCAAATTTCCATGGTTTCCATGGAGTAAGAGCCGTTGCTTGGCACGTGATGTTGTCATCAATGATCATTCAAATGTAGCTACAGCCAAAAGTATTGGTCGGAGAGCAATGCGGTTTGCACCATTCGATTTCTTGTCACAAAATACGTCGGAATAGCCTCTTACCAGCAGCACTGGAACAGTTTTCCACTTTTGCATTTTTGCCTGGTCTTTTTGTTAATTGAAATCGGCTACACTGTACTATGTACCATAGCGACTGGTCATTACTGTATTCAACTTTTGACTATAAGTTATGTGCCCTTCGGTAGCCCAGAAGACGTCAAATCTTTGGGCTAAGCCCATTTAACTCAACTAGCAATTTTCTTACTTCTAAGTCCAAGACAATCTCAATGTCTTTATCTACGTGTAGAAAAACCACACCATTTCTACATAAAAAACACAAAGTACTAGATACAGTCTGCTGAAAAAAGAGTACAACTGAACACTGACCCACATCAATAAGGTGCCAAAAGATGCGGAATTGGGCCAGGCATCGGCAGCTGTATAAAAAATTGCAAATTTCCCTGGTTTCCACGGAGTAAGAGCCGTTGCTAGGCACGTGATGTTGTCATCAATGATCATTCAATTGTCGCTACAGTCAAAAGTATTGGTCGGAGAGCAACGCGGTTTGCACCATTCTTTTTCTCGTCACAAAATACGTTGGGTTAGATTCTTACCAGCAGCACTGGAACAGTTTTTCCACTTTTGCATTTTTGCCTGGTCTTTTTGTTAATTGAAATCGGCTACACTGTATTATGTACCATCGCGACTGGTCATTACTATATTCAACTTTTGACTATAAGTTATGTGACCTTTGGTAGCCCTGAAGACGACAAATCTTTGGGCAAAAGACCATTTAACTCATCCAGCAATTGTCTTACTTCTAAGTCGAAGACAATCTCAATGTCTTTATCTACGTGTAGAAAAACCACACCATTTGTACATAAAAAACACAAAGTACTAGATACAGTCTGCTGTTAAAAGTACAATTGAACACTGACCCACATCAATAAGGTGCCAAAAGATGCGGAATTGGGCCAGGGATCGGCAGCTGTTTAAAAAATTGCAAATTTCCCTGGTTTCCATGGAGTAAGAGCCGTTGCTAGGCACGTGATTATGACATCAATGATCATTCAATTGTCGCTACAGCCAAAGTATTTGTCGGAGAGCAACGCGGTTTGCACCATTTGATTTCTCGTCACAAAATACGTCAGATTGGCCTCTTACCAGCAGCACTGGAACAGTTTTTCCACTTTTGCATTTTTGCCTGGTCTTTTTGTTAATTGAAATCGGCTACACTGTACTATGTACCATCGCGACTGGTCATTACTGTATTCAACTTTTGACTATAAGTTATGTGCCCTTCGGTAGCCCAGAAGACGTCAAATTTTTGGGCTAAGCCCATTTAACTCATCCAACAATTGTCTTACTTCTAAGTCGAAGACAATCTCAATGTCTTTATCTACGTGTAGAAAAACCACACCATTTGTACATAAAAAACACAAAGTACTAGATACAGTCTGCTGTAAAAAGTACAATTGAACACTGACCCACATCAATAAGGTGCCAAAAGATGCGTAATTGGGCCAGGCATCGGCAGCTGTTTAAAAAATTGCAAATTTCCATGGTTTCCATGGAGTAAGAGCCGTTGCTTGGCACGTGATTTTGTCATCAATGATCATTCAAATGTAGCTACAGCCAAAAGTATTGGTCGGAGAGCAATGCGGTTTGCACCATTCGATTTCTTGTCACAAAATACGTCGGAATAGCCTCTTACCAGCAGCACTGGAACAGTTTTCCACTTTTGCATTTTTGCCTGGTCTTTTTGTTAATTGAAATCGGCTACACTGTACTATGTACCATCGCGACTGGTCATTACTATATTCAACTTTTGACTATAAGTTATGTGCCCTTCGGTAGCCCAGAAGACGTCAAATCTTTGGGCTAAAGCCCATTTAACTCATCCAACAATTGTCTTACTTCTAAGTCCAAGACAATCTCAATGTCTTTATCTACGTGTAGAAAAACCACACCATTTGTACATAAAAAACACAAAGTACTAGATACAGTCTGCTGTAAAAAGTACAATTGAACACTGACCCACATCAATAAGGTGCCAAAAGATGCGGAATTGGGCCAGGCATCGGCAGCTGTTTAAAAAATTGCAAATTTTCCTGGTTTCCATGGAGTAAGAGCCGTTGCTGGGCACGTGATTTTATCATCAATGATCATTTAATTGTCGCTACAGCCAAAAGTATTGGTCGGAGAGCAACGCGGTTTGCACCATTCGATTTCTCGTTACAAAATACGTCAGATTAGCCTCTTACCAGCAGCACTGGAACAGTTTTTCCACTTTTGCATTTTTGCCTGGTCTTTTTGTTAATTGAAATCGGCTACACTGTACTATGTACCATAGCGACTGGTCATTACTGTATTCAACTTTTGACTATAAGTTATGTGCCCTTCGGTAGCCCAGAAGACGTCAAATCTTTGGGCTAAGCCCATTTAACTCAACTAGCAATTTTCTTACTTCTAAGTCCAAGACAATCTCAATGTCTTTATCTACGTGTAGAAAAACCACACCATTTGTACATAAAAAACACAAAGTACTAGATACAGTCTGCTGAAAAAAGAGTACAACTGAACACTGACCCACATCAGTAAGGTGCCAAAAGATGCGGAATTGGGCCAGGCATCGGAAGCTGTTTAAAAAATTGCAAATTTCCCTGGTTTCCATGGAGTAAGAGCCGTTGCTGGGCACGTGATGTTGTCATCAATGATCATTCAATTGTCGCTACAGTCAAAAGTATTGGTCGGAGAGCAACCCGGTTTGCACCATTCTTTTTCTCGTCACAAAATACGTTGGATTAGATTCTTACCAGCAGCACTGGAACAGTTTTTCCACTTTTGCATTTTTGCCTTGTCTTTTTGTTAATTGAAATCGGCTACACTGTACTATGTACCATCGCGACTGGTCATTACTGTATTCAACTTTTGACTATAAGTTATGTGCCCTTTGGTAGCCCTGAAGACGACAAATCTTTGGGCAAAAGACCATTTAACTCATCCAGCAATTGTCTTACTTCTAAGTCCAAGACAATCTCAATGTCTTTATCTACGTGTAGAAAAACCACACCATTTGTACATAAAAAACACAAGGTACTAGATACAGTCTGCTGTAAAAAGTACAACTGAACACTGACCCATATCAGTAAGGTGCCAAAAGCTGCGGAATTGGGCCAGGCATCGGCAACTGTACAAAAAATTGCAAATTTCCCTGGTTTCCATGGAGTAAGAGCCGTTGCTAGGCATGTGATTTTGTCATCAATGATCATTCAATTGTCGCTACAGTCAAAAGTACTGGTCGGAGAGTGCCACGCGGTTTGCACCATTCGATTTCTCGTCACAAAATACGTCGGATTTGCCCTTTACCAGCAGCACTGGAATAGTTTTTCCCCTTTTGCATTTTTGCCTGGTCTTTTTATCTATTGAAATCGGCTAAACTGTACTATGTACCATCACGACTGGTCATTACTATATTCAACTTTTGACTATAAGTTATGTGCCCTTCGGTAGCCCAGAAGACGTCAAATCTATGGGCTAAGCCCATTTAACTCACCCAGCAATTGTCTTACTTCTAAGTCGAAGAAAATCTCAATGTCTTTATCTACGTGTAGAAAAACCACACCATTTGTACATAAAAAACACAAAGTACTAGATACAGTCTGCTGTAAAAAGTACAAATGAACACTGACCCACATCAATAAGGTGCCAAAAGATGCGGAATTGGGCCAGGTATCGGCAGCTGTTAAAAAAATTGCAAATTTCCCTGGTTTCCATGGAGTAAGAGGCATTGCTAGGCACGTGATGTTGTCATCAATAATCATTCAACTGTAGCTACAGCCAAAAGTATTGGTCGGAGAGCAACGCGGTTTGCACCATTCGGTTTCTCGTCACAAAATACGTCGGATTAGCCTCTTACCAGCAGCACTGGAACAGTTTTTCCACTTTTGCATTTTTGCCTGGTCTTTTTGTTTATTGCAATCGGCTACACTGTACTATGAACCATCGCGACTGGTCATTACTGTATTCAACTTTTGACTATAAGTTATGTGCCCTTTGGTATCCTAGAAGACGTCAAATCTTTGGGCCAAGCCCAATTAATTCACCCAGCAATTTTCTTACTTCTAAGTCGAAGACAATCTCAATGTCTTTATCTACGTGTAGAAAAACCACACCATTTGTACATAAAAAACACAAAGTACTAGATACAGTCTGCTGTAAAAAGTACAATTGAACACTGACCCACATCAATAAGGTGCCAAAAGATGCGGAATTGGGCCAGGCATCGGCAGCTGTTTAAAAAATTGCAAACTTCCCTGGTTTCCATGGAGTAAGAGCCGTTGCTAGGCACGTGATGTTGTCATCAATGATCATTCAATTGTCGCTACAGTCAAAAGTATTGGTCGGAGAGCAACGCGGTTTGCACCATTCTTTTTCTCGTCACAAAATACGTTGGGTTAGATTCTTACCAGCAGCACTGGAACAGTTTTTCCACTTTTGCATTTTTGCCTGGTCTTTTTGTTAATTGAAATCGGCTACACTGTACTATGTACCATCGCGACTGGTCATTACTATATTCAACTTTTGACTATAAGTTATGTGACCTTTGGTAGCCCTGAAGACGACAAATCTTTGGGCAAAAGACCATTTAACTCATCCAGCAATTGTCTTACTTCTAAGTCGAAGACAATCTCAATGTCTTTATCTACGTGTAGAAAAACCACACCATTTGTACATAAAAAACACAAAGTACTAGATACAGTCTGCTGTTAAAAGTACAATTGAACACTGACCCACATCAATAAGGTGCCAAAAGATGCGGAATTGGGCCAGGGATCGGCAGCTGTTTAAAAAATTGCAAATTTCCCTGGTTTCCATGGAGTAAGAGCCGTTGCTAGGCACGTGATTATGACATCAATGATCATTCAATTGTCGCTACAGCCAAAAGTATTTGTCGGAGAGCAACGCGGTTTGCACCATTTGATTTCTCGTCACAAAATACGTCAGATTGGCCTCTTACCAGCAGCACTGGAACAGTTTTTCCACTTTTGCATTTTTGCCTGGTCTTTTTGTTAATTGAAATCGGCTACACTGTACTATGTACCATAGCGACTGGTCATTACTGTATTCAACTTTTGACTATAAGTTATGTGCCCTTCGGTAGCCCAGAAGACGTCAAATTTTTGGGCTAAGCCCATTTAACTCATCCAACAATTGTCTTACTTCTAAGTCGAAGACAATCACAATGTCTTTATCTACGTGTAGAAAAACCACACCATTTGTACATAAAAAACACAAAGTACTAGATACAGTCTGCTGTAAAAAGTACAATTGAACACTGACCCACATCAATAAGGTGCCAAAAGATGCGTAATTGGGCCAGGCATCGGCAGCTGTTTAAAAAATTGCAAATTTCCATGGTTTCCATGGAGTAAGAGCCGTTGCTTGGCACGTGATTTTGTCATCAATGATCATTCAAATGTAGCTACAGCCAAAAGTATTGGTCGGAGAGCAATGCGGTTTGCACCATTCGATTTCTTGTCACAAAATACGTCGGAATAGCCTCTTACCAGCAGCACTGGAACAGTTTTCCACTTTTGCATTTTTGCCTGGTCTTTTTGTTAATTGAAATCGGCTAAACTGTACTATGTACCATCGCGACTGGTCATTACTATATTCAACTTTTGACTATAAGTTATGTGCCCTTCGGTAGCCCAGAAGACGTCAAATCCTTGGGCTAAAGCCCATTTAACTCATCCAACAATTGTCTTACTTCTAAGTCCAAGACAATCTCAATGTCTTTATCTACGTGTAGAAAAACCACACCATTTGTACATAAAAAACACAAAGTACTAGATACAGTCTGCTGTAAAAAGTACAATTGAACACTGACCCACATCAATAAGGTGCCAAAAGATGCGGAATTGGGCCAGGCATCGGCAGCTGTTTAAAAAATTGCAAATTTTCCTGGTTTCCATGGAGTAAGAGCCGTTGCTGGGCACGTGATTTTGTCATCAATGATCATTTAATTGTCGCTACAGCCAAAAGTATTGGTCGGAGAGCAACGCGGTTTGCACCATTCGATTTCTCGTTACAAAATACGTCAGATTAGCCTCTTACCAGCAGCACTGGAACAGTTTTTCCACTTTTGCATTTTTGCCTGGTCTTTTTGTTAATTGAAATCGGCTACACTGTACTATGTACCATAGCGACTGGTCATTACTGTATTCAACTTTTGACTATAAGTTATGTGCCCTTCGGTAGCCCAGAAGACGTCAAATCTTTGGGCTAAGCCCATTTAACTCAACTAGCAATTTTCTTACTTCTAAGTCGAAGACAATCTCAATGTCTTTATCTACGTGTAGAAAAACCACACCATTTGTACATAAAAAACACAAAGTACTAGATACAGTCTGCTGAAAAAAGAGTACAACTGAACACTGACCCACATCAGTAAGGTGCCAAAAGATGCGGAATTGGGCCAGGCATCGGCAGCTGTTTAAAAAATTGCAAATTTGCCTGGTTTCCACGGAGTAAGAGCCGTTGCTAGGCACGTGATGTTGTCATCAATGATCATTCAATTGTCGCTACAGTCAAAAGTATTGGTCGGAGAGCAACCCGGTTTGCACCATTCTTTTTCTCGTCACAAAATACGTTGGATTAGATTCTTACCAGCAGCACTGGAACAGTTTTTCCACTTTTGCATTTTTGCCTGGTCTTTTTGTTAATTGAAATCGGCTACACTGTACTATGTACCATCGCGACTGGTCATTACTATATTCAACTTTTGACTATAAGTTATGTGCCCTTTGGTAGCCCTGAAGACGACAAATCTTTGGGCAAAAGACCATTTAACTCATCCAGCAATTGTCTTACTTCTAAGTCCAAGACAATCTCAATGTCTTTATCTACGTGTAGAAAAACCACACCATTTGTACATAAAAAACACAAGGTACTAGATACAGTCTGCTGTAAAAAGTACAACTGAACACTGACCCATATCAGTAAGGTGCCAAAAGCTGCGGAATTGGGCCAGGCATCGGCAACTGTACAAAAAATTGCAAATTTCCCTGGTTTCCATGGAGTAAGAGCCGTTGCTAGGCATGTGATTTTGTCATCAATGATCATTCAATTGTCGCTACAGTCAAAAGTACTGGTCGGAGAGTGCCACGCGGTTTGCACCATTCGATTTCTCGTCACAAAATACGTCGGATTTGCCCTTTACCAGCAGCACTGGAATAGTTTTTCCCCTTTTGCATTTTTGCCTGGTCTTTTTATCTATTGAAATCGGCTAAACTGTACTATGTACCATCACGACTGGTCATTACTATATTCAACTTTTGACTATAAGTTATGTGCCCTTCGGTAGCCCAGAAGACGTCAAATCTATGGGCTAAGCCCATTTAACTCACCCAGCAATTGTCTTACTTCTAAGTCGAAGAAAATCTCAATGTCTTTATCTACGTGTAGAAAAACCACACCATTTGTACATAAAAAACACAAAGTACTAGATACAGTCTGCTGTAAAAAGTACAATTGAACACTGACCCACATCAATAAGGTGCCAAAAGATGCGGAATTGGGCCAGGCATCGGCAGCTGTTTAAAAAATGCAAATTTTCCTGGTTTCCATGGAGTAAGAGCCGTTGCTAGGCACGTGATTATGACATCAATGATCATTCAATTGTCGCTAGAGCCAAAAGTATTGGTCGGAGAGCAACGCGGTTTGCACCATTCGGTTTCTCGTCACAAAATACGTCGGAAAAGTCTCTTACCAGCAGCACTGGAACAGTTTTTCCACTTTTGCATTTTTGCCTGGTCTTTTTGTTTATTGCAATCGGCTACAATGTACTATGAACCATCGCGACTGGTCATTACTGTATTCAACTTTTGACTATAAGTTATGTGCCCTTTGGTATCACAGAAGACGTCAAATCTTTGGGCTAAGCCCATTTAACTCACCCAGCAATTGTCTTACTTCTAAGTCGAAGACAATCTCAATGTGTTTATCTACGTGTAGAAAAACCACACCATTTGTACATAAAAAACACAAGGTACTAGATACAGTCTGCTGTAAAAAGTACAATTGAACACTGACCCACATCATTAAGGTGCCAAAAGAAGCGGAATTGGGCCAGGCATCGGCAGCTGTTTAAAAAATTGCAAATTTCCCTGGTTTCCATGGAGTAAGAGCCGTTGCTAGGCACGTGATTTTGTCATCAATGATCATTCAATTGTCGCTACAGCCAAAAGTATTGGTCGGAGAGCAACGCGGTTTGCACCATTCGATTTCTTGTCACAAAATACGTCGGAATAGCCTCTTACCAGCAGCACTGGAACAGTTTTTCCACTTTTGCATTTTTGCCTGGTCTTTTTGTTAATTGAAATCGGCTACACTGTACTATGTACCATCGCGACTGGTCATTACTGTATTCAACTTTTGACTATAAGTTATGTGCCCTTTGGTAGCCCAGAAGACGTCAAATCTTTGGGCTCAGCCCATTTAACTCACCCAGCAATTGTCTTACTTCTAAGTCGAAGACAATCTCAATGTCTTTATCTACGTGTAGAAAAACCACACCATTTGTACATAAAAAACACAAAGTACTAGATACAGTCTGCTGTAAAAAGTACAAATGAACACTGACCCACATCAATAAGGTGCCAAAAGATGCGGAATTGGGCCAGGCATCGGCAGCTGTACAAAAAATTGCAAATTTCCCTGGTTTCCATGGAGTAAGAGCCGTTGCTAGGCACGTGATTTTGTCATCAATGATTATTCAACTGTAGCTACAGCCAAAAGTATTGGTCGGAGAGCAACGCGGTTTGCACCAATCGGTTTCTCGTCACAAAATACGTCGGATTAGCCTCTTACCAGCAGCACTGCAACAGTTTTTCCACTTTTGCATTTTTGCCTGGTCTTTTTGTTTATTGCAATCGGCTACAATGTGCTATGTACCATCGCGACTGGTCATTACTATATTCAACTTTTGAGTATAAGTTATGTGCCCTTCGGTAGCCCAGAAGGCGTCAAATCTTTGGGCTAAGCCCATTTAACTCACCCAGCTATTGTCTTACTTCTAAGTCCAAGACAATCTCAATGTCTTTATCTACGTGTAGAAAAACCACACCATTTCTACATAAAAAACACAAGGTACTAGATACAGTCTGTTGTAAAAAGTACAATTGAACACTGACCCACATCATTAAGGTGCCAAAAGATGCGGAATTGGGCCAGGGATCGGCAGCTGTTTAAAAAATTGCAAATTTCCCTGGTTTCCATGGAGTAAGAGCCGTTGCTAGGCACGTGATTATGACATCAATGATCATTCAATTGTCGCTACAGCCAAAAGTATTTGTCGGAGAGCAACGCGGTTTGCACCATTTGATTTCTCGTCACAAAATACGTCAGATTGGCCTCTTACCAGCAGCACTGGAACAGTTTTTCCACTTTTGCATTTTTGCCTGGTCTTTTTGTTAATTGAAATCGGCTACACTGTACTATGTACCATCGCGACTGGTCATTACTGTATTCAACTTTTGACTATAAGTTATGTGCCCTTTGGTAGCCCAGAAGACGTCAAATTTTTGGGCTAAGCCCATTTAACTCATCCAACAATTGTCTTACTTCTAAGTCGAAGACAATCTCAATGTCTTTATCTACGTGTAGAAAAACCACACCATTTGTACATAAAAAACACAAAGTACTAGATACAGTCTGCTGTAAAAAGTACAATTGAACACTGACCCACATCAATAAGGTGCCAAAAGATGCGTAATTGGGCCAGGCATCGGCAGCTGTTTAAAAAATTGCAAATTTCCATGGTTTCCATGGAGTAAGAGCCGTTGCTTGGCACGTGATTTTGTCATCAATGATCATTCAAATGTAGCTACAGCCAAAAGTATTGGTCGGAGAGCAATGCGGTTTGCACCATTCGATTTCTTGTCACAAAATACGTCGGAATAGCCTCTTACCAGCAGCACTGGAACAGTTTTCCACTTTTGCATTTTTGCCTGGTCTTTTTGTTAATTGAAATCGGCTACACTGTACTATGTACCATCGCGACTGGTCATTACTATATTCAACTTTTGACTATAAGTTATGTGCCCTTCGGTAGCCCAGAAGACGTCAAATCTTTGGGCTAAAGCCCATTTAACTCATCCAACAATTGTCTTACTTCTAAGTCCAAGACAATCTCAATGTCTTTATCTACGTGTAGAAAAACCACACCATTTGTACATAAAAAACACAAAGTACTAGATACAGTCTGCTGTAAAAAGTACAATTGAACACTGACCCACATCAATAAGGTGCCAAAAGATGCGGAATTGGGCCAGGCATCGGCAGCTGTTTAAAAAATTGCAAATTTTCCTGGTTTCCATGGAGTAAGAGCCGTTGCTGGGCACGTGATTTTGTCATCAATGATCATTTAATTGTCGCTACAGCCAAAAGTATTGGTCGGAGAGCAACGCGGTTTGCACCATTCGATTTCTCGTTACAAAATACGTCAGATTAGCCTCTTACCAGCAGCACTGGAACAGTTTTTCCACTTTTGCATTTTTGCCTGGTCTTTTTGTTAATTGAAATCGGCTACACTGTACTATGTACCATAGCGACTGGTCATTACTGTATTCAACTTTTGACTATAAGTTATGTGCCCTTCGGTAGCCCAGAAGACGTCAAATCTTTGGGCTAAGCCCATTTAACTCAACTAGCAATTTTCTTACTTCTAAGTCCAAGACAATCTCAATGTCTTTATCTACGTGTAGAAAAACCACACCATTTGTACATAAAAAACACAAAGTACTAGATACAGTCTGCTGAAAAAAGAGTACAACTGAACACTGACCCACATCAGTAAGGTGCCAAAAGATGCGGAATTGGGCCAGGCATCGGCAGCTGTTTAAAAAATTGCAAATTTCCCTGGTTTCCACGGAGTAAGAGCCGTTGCTGGGCACGTGATGTTGTCATCAATGATCATTCAATTGTCGCTACAGTCAAAAGTATTGGTCGGAGAGCAACCCGGTTTGCACCATTCTTTTTCTCGTCACAAAATACGTTGGATTAGATTCTTACCAGCAGCACTGGAACAGTTTTTCCACTTTTGCATTTTTGCCTGGTCTTTTTGTTAATTGAAATCGGCTACAATGTACTATGTACCATCGCGACTGGTCATTACTATATTCAACTTTTGACTATAAGTTATGTGCCCTTTGGTAGCCCTGAAGACGACAAATCTTTGGGCAAAAGACCATTTAACTCATCCAGCAATTGTCTTACTTCTAAGTCCAAGACAATCTCAATGTCTTTATCTACGTGTAGAAAAACCACACCATTTGTACATAAAAAACACAAGGTACTAGATACAGTCTGCTGTAAAAAGTACAACTGAACACTGACCCATATCAGTAAGGTGCCAAAAGCTGCGGAATTGGGCCAGGCATCGGCAACTGTACAAAAAATTGCAAATTTCCCTGGTTTCCATGGAGTAAGAGCCGTTGCTAGGCATGTGATTTTGTCATCAATGATCATTCAATTGTCGCTACAGTCAAAAGTACTGGTCGGAGAGTGCCACGCGGTTTGCACCATTCGATTTCTCGTCACAAAATACGTCGGATTTGCCCTTTACCAGCAGCACTGGAATAGTTTTTCCCCTTTTGCATTTTTGCCTGGTCTTTTTATCTATTGAAATCGGCTAAACTGTACTATGTACCATCACGACTGGTCATTACTATATTCAACTTTTGACTATAAGTTATGTGCCCTTCGGTAGCCCAGAAGACGTCAAATCTTTGGGCTAAGCCCATTTAACTCACCCAGCAATTGTCTTACTTCTAAGTCGAAGAAAATCTCAATGTCTTTATCTACGTGTAGAAAAACCACACCATTTGTACATAAAAAACACAAAGTACTAGATACAGTCTGCTGTAAAAAGTACAAATGAACACTGACCCACATCAATAAGGTGCCAAAAGATGCGGAATTGGGCCAGGTATCGGCAGCTGTTAAAAAAATTGCAAATTTTCCTGGTTTCCATGGAGTAAGAGGCATTGCTAGGCACGTGATGTTGTCATCAATAATCATTCAACTGTAGCTACAGCCAAAAGTATTGGTCGGAGAGCAACGCGGTTTGCACCATTCGATTTCTCGTCACAAAATACGTCGGATTAGCCTCTTACCACCAGCACTGGAACAGTTTTTCCACTTTTGCATTTTTGCCTGGTCTTTTTGTTTATTGCAATCGGCTACACTGTACTATGAACCATCGCGACTGGTCATTACTGTATTCAACTTTTGACTATAAGTTATGTGCCCTTTGGTATCCTAGAAGACGTCAAATCTTTGGGCCAAGCCCAATTAATTCACCCAGCAATTTTCTTACTTCTAAGTCGAAGACAATCTCAATGTCTTTATCTACGTGTAGAAAAACCACACCATTTGTACATAAAAAACACAAAGTACTAGATACAGTCTGGTGTAAAAAGTACAATTGAACACTGACCCACATCAATAAGGTGCCAAAAGATGCGGAATTGGGCCAGGCATCGGCAGCTGTTGAAAAATTGCAAACTTCCCTGGTTTCCATGGAGTAAGAGCCGTTGCTGGGCACGTGATTATGACATCATTGATCATTCAATTGTCACTACAGCCAAAAGTATTGGTCGGAGAGCAACGCGGTTTGCACCATTCGATTTCTCGTCACAAACTACGTCGGATTAGCCTCTTACCAGCAGCACTGGAACAGTTTTTTGCACTTTTGCATTTTTGCCTGGTTTTTTTTATTATTGAGATCGGCTACACTGTACTATGTACCACCGCGACTGGTCATTACTATATTCAACTTTTGACTATAAGTTATATGCCCTTCGGTAGCCCAGAAGGCGTCAAATCTTTGGGCTAAGCCCATTTAACTCACCCAGCAATTGTCTTACTTCTAAGTCCAAAACAATCTCAATGTGTTTATTTACGTGTAGAAAAACCACACCATTTGTACATAAAAAACACTAGGTACTAGATACTGTCTGCTGTAAAAAGTACAATTGAACACTGACCCACATCAATAAGGTGCCAAAATATGCGGAATTAGGCCAGGCATCGGCAGCTGTTTAAAAATTGAAAATTAACCTGGTTTCCATGGAGTAAGAGCCGTTGCTGGGCACGTGATGTTGTCATCAATGATCATTCAGTTGTCCCTACAGCCAAAAGTATTGGTCGGAGAGCAACGCGGTTTGCACCATTCGATTTCTCGTCACAAAATACGTCGGATTAGCTTCTTACAAGCAGCACAGGAACAGTTTTTCCACTTTTGCATTTTTGCCTGGTCTTTTTGTTAATTGAAATCGGCTACACTGTACTGTGTTCCATCGCGACTGGTCATTACAATATTCAACTTTTGACTATAAGTTATGTGCCCTTCGGTAGCCCAGAAGACGTCAAATCTTTGGGCTAATCCCATTTAACTCACCCAGCAATTGTCTTACTTCTAAGTCCAAGACAATCTCAATGTCTTTATCTACGTGTAGAAAAACCACACCATTTCTACATAAAAAAACACAAGGTACTAGATACAGTCTGCTGTAAAATGTACAATTGAACACTGACCCACATCATTAAGGTGCCAAAAGATGCGGAATTGGGCCAGGCATCGGCAGCTGTTTACAAAATTGAAAATTTCCCTGGTTTCCATGGAGTAAGAGCCGTTGCTGGGCACGTGATGTTGTCATCAATGATAATTCAATTGTCGCTACAGCCAAAAGTATTGGTCGGAGAGCAACGCGGTTTGCACCATTTGATTTCTCGGCACAAAATACGTCGGATTAGCTTCTTACAAGCAGCACTGGAACAGTTTTTCCACTTTTGCATTTTTGCCTGGTCTTTTTGTTAATTGAAATCGGCTACACTGTACTATGTACCATCGCGACTGGTCATTACAGTATTCAACATTTGACTATAAGTTATGTGCCCTTCGGTAGCCCAGAAGACGTCAAATCTTTGGGCTAAGCCCATTTAACTCACCCAGCAATTGTCTTACTTCTAAGTCCAAGACAATCTCAATGTCTTTATCTATGTGTAGAAAAACCACACCATTTGTACATAAAAACACAAGGTACTAGATACAGTCTGCTGTAAAATGTACAATTGAACACTGACCCACATCATTAAGGTGCCAAAAGATGCGGAATTGGGCCAGGCATCGGCAGCTGTTTAAAAAATTGCAAATTTCCCTGGTTTCCATGGAATAAGAGCCGTTGCTGGGCACGTGATTTTGTCATCAATGATCATTCAATTGTCGCTACAGCCAAAAGTATTGGTTGGAGAGCAACGCGGTTTGCACCATTCGATTTCTCGTCACAAAATACGTCGGATTAGCCTCTTACCAGCAGCACTGGAACAGTTTTTCCACTTTTGCATTTTTGCCTGGTCTTTTTCTTAATTGAAATCGGCTACACTGTACTATGTAAAAACAGGGCTGGTCATTACTATATTCAACTTTTGACTATAAGTTATGTGCCCTTCGGTAGCCCAGAAGACGTCAAATCTTTGGGCTAAGCCCATTTAACTCAACCAGCAATTGTCTTACTTCTAAATCCAAGACAATCTCAATGTCGTTATATACGTGTAGAAAAACCACACCATTTGTACATGAAAAACACAAAGTACTAGACACAGTCTGCTTTAAAAAGTATAATTGAACACTGACCCACATCATTAAGGTGCCAAAAGATGCGGAATTGGGCCAGGCATCGGTAGCTGTTTCAAAAATTGCAATTTTCCCTGGTTTCCATGGAGTAAGAGCCGTTGCTAGGCACGTGATGTTGTCATCAATGATCATTCAATAGTCGCTACAGCCAAAAGTATTGGTCGGAGAGCAACGCGGTTTGCACCATTCGATTTCTCGTCACAAAATACGTCGGATTAGCCTCTTACCAGCAGCACTGGAACAGTTTTTCCACTTTTGCATTTTTGCCTGGTCTTTTTGTTTATTGCAATCGGCTACAATGTACTATGAACCATCGCGACTGGTCATTACTGTATTCAACTTTTGACTATAAGTTATGTGCCCTTTGGTAGCCCAGAAGACGTCAAATCTTTGGGCTCAGCCCATTTAACTCACCCAGCAATTGTCTTACTTCTAAGTCGAAGACAATCTCAATGTCTTTATCTACGTGTAGAAAAACCACACCATTTGTACATAAAAAACACAAAGTACTAGATACAGTCTGCTGTAAAAAGTACAAATGAACACTGACCCACATCAATAAGGTGCCAAAAGATGCGGAATTGGACCAGGCATCGGCAGCTGTACAAAAAATTGCAAATTTCCCTGGTTTTCATGGAGTAAGAGCCATTGCTAGGCACGTGATTTTGTCATCAATGATTATTCAACTGTAGCTACAGCCAAAAGTATTGGTCGGAGAGCAACGCGGTTTGCACCAATCGGCTTCTCGTCACAAAATACGTCGGAAAAGTCTCTTACCAGCAGCACTGCAAAAGTTTTTCCACTTTTGCATTTTTGCCTGGTCTTTTTGTTTATTGCAATCGGCTACAATGTGCTATGTACCATCGCGACTGGTCATTACTATATTCAACTTTTGAGTATAAGTTATGTGCCCTTCGGTAGCCCAGAAGGCGTCAAATCTTTGGGCTAAGCCCATTTAACTCACCCAGCTATTGTCTTACTTCTAAGTCCAAGACAATCTCAATGTCTTTATCTACGTGTAGAAAAACCACACCATTTCTACATAAAAAACACAAGGTACTAGATACAGTCTGTTGTAAAAAGTACAATTGAACACTGACCCACATCATTAAGGTGCCAAAAGATGCGGAATTGGGCCAGGCATCGGCAGCTGTTTAAAAATTGAAAATTAACCTGGTTTCCATCGAGTAAGAGCCGTTGCTGGGCACGTGATGTTGTCATCAATGATCATTCAATTGTCGCTACAGCCAAAAGTATTGGTCGGAGAGCAACGCGGTTTGCACCATTCGATTTCTCGTCACAAAATACGTCGGATTAGCCTGTTACCAGCAGCACTGGAACAGTTTTTCCACTTTTGCATTTTTGCCTGGTGTTTTCATTTATTGAGATCGGCTACACTGTACTATGTACCATCGCGACTGGTCATTACTATATTCAACTTTTAACTACAAGTTATGTGCCCTTCGGTAGCCCAGAAGACGTCAAATCTTTGGGCTAAGCCCATTTAACTCACCCAGCAATTGTCTTACTTCTAAGTCCAAGACAACCTCAATGTCTTTATCTACGTGTAGAAAAAACCACACCATTTGTACATAAAAACACAAAATACTAGATACAGTCTGCTGTAAAAAGTACAACTAAACACTGACCCACATCATTAAGGTGCCAAAAGATGCGGAATTGGGCCAGGCATCGGCAGCTGTTGAAAAATTGCAAACTTCCCTGGTTTCCATGGAGTAAGAGCCGTTGCTGGGCACGTGATTATGACATCATTGATCATTCAATTGTCACTACAGCCAAAAGTATTGGTCGGAGAGCAACGCGGTTTGCACCATTCGATTTCTCGTCACAAACTACGTCGGATTAGCCTCTTACCAGCAGCACTGGAACAGTTTTTTGCACTTTTGCATTTTTGCCTGGTTTTTTTTATTATTGAGATCGGCTACACTGTACTATGTACCACCGCGACTGGTCATTACTATATTCAACTTTTGACTATAAGTTATATGCCCTTCGGTAGCCCAGAAGGCGTCAAATCTTTGGGCTAAGCCCATTTAACTCACCCAGCAATTGTCTTACTTCTAAGTCCAAGACAGTCTCAATGTGTTTATTTACGTGTAGAAAAACCACACCATTTGTACATAAAAAACACTAGGTACTAGATACTGTCTGCTGTAAAAAGTACAATTGAACACTGACCCACATCAATAAGGTGCCAAAATATGCGGAATTAGGCCAGGCATCGGCAGCTGTTTAAAAATTGAAAATTAACCTGGTTTCCATGGAGTAAGAGCCGTTGCTGGGCACGTGATGTTGTCATCAATGATCATTCAGTTGTCCCTACAGCCAAAAGTATTGGTCGGAGAGCAACGCGGTTTGCACCATTCGATTTCTCGTCACAAAATACGTCGGATTAGCTTCTTACAAGCAGCACAGGAACAGTTTTTCCACTTTTGCATTTTTGCCTGGTCTTTTTGTTAATTGAAATCGGCTACACTGTACTGTGTTCCATCGCGACTGGTCATTACAATATTCAACTTTTGACTATAAGTTATGTGCCCTTCGGTAGCCCAGAAGACGTCAAATCTTTGGGCTAATCCCATTTAACTCACCCAGCAATTGTCTTACTTCTAAGTCCAAGACAATCTCAATGTCTTTATCTACGTGTAGAAAAACCACACCATTTCTACATAAAAAAACACAAGGTACTAGATACAGTCTGCTGTAAAATGTACAATTGAACACTGACCCACATCATTAAGGTGCCAAAAGATGCGGAATTGGGCCAGGCATCGGCAGCTGTTTACAAAATTGAAAATTTCCCTGGTTTCCATGGAGTAAGAGCCGTTGCTGGGCACGTGATGTTGTCATCAATGATAATTCAATTGTCGCTACAGCCAAAAGTATTGGTCGGAGAGCAACGCGGTTTGCACCATTTGATTTCTCGGCACAAAATACGTCGGATTAGCTTCTTACAAGCAGCACTGGAACAGTTTTTCCACTTTTGCATTTTTGCCTGGTCTTTTTGTTAATTGAAATCGGCTACACTGTACTATGTACCATCGCGACTGGTCATTACAGTATT
The DNA here is from genome assembly GCF_032854445.1 of Liolophura sinensis. Taxonomy (NCBI): domain Eukaryota; kingdom Metazoa; phylum Mollusca; class Polyplacophora; order Chitonida; family Chitonidae; genus Liolophura; species Liolophura sinensis. The sequence goes on along the minus strand of NC_088300.1, from coordinate 38,658,035 downwards.
CAACATTTGACTATAAGTTATGTGCCCTTCGGTAGCCCAGAAGACGTCAAATCTTTGGGCTAAGCCCATTTAACTCACCCAGCAATTGTCTTACTTCTAAGTCCAAGACAATCTCAATGTCTTTATCTATGTGTAGAAAAACCACACCATTTGTACATAAAAACACAAGGTACTAGATACAGTCTGCTGTAAAATGTACAATTGAACACTGACCCACATCATTAAGGTGCCAAAAGATGCGGAATTGGGCCAGGCATCGGCAGCTGTTTAAAAAATTGCAAATTTCCCTGGTTTCCATGGAATAAGAGCCGTTGCTGGGCACGTGATTTTGTCATCAATGATCATTCAATTGTCGCTACAGCCAAAAGTATTGGTTGGAGAGCAACGCGGTTTGCACCATTCGATTTCTCGTCACAAAATACGTCGGATTAGCCTCTTACCAGCAGCACTGGAACAGTTTTTCCACTTTTGCATTTTTGCCTGGTCTTTTTCTTAATTGAAATCGGCTACACTGTACTATGTAAAAACAGGGCTGGTC